>NC_091284.1:187980583-188307333 GCF_032444005.1 Ranitomeya imitator | reverse complement strand
ACTGCGATCTGTGGACGAGCTCTCGCTTCTGCCGGAGGACAAGGAGGAGGAGGAGGGGGTGCGAACGCCTACAGCCAACTGTTTCCTAGACCGTGGGCTAGGCACAACTGTCCCGAAATTGCTGTCCCCTGTGGACCCTGCATCCACCACATTCACCCAGTGTGCCGTGATGGACACGTAACGTCCCTGGCCATGCCTACTGGTCCATGCATCTGTTGTCAGGTGCACCTTTGTACTCACAGATTGCCTGAGTGCATGGACGATGCGCTCTTTAACATGCTGGTGGAGGGCGGGGATGGCTTTTCTCGAAAAGAAGTGTCGACTGGGTAGCTCGTAGCGTGGTACAGCATAGTCCATCAGGGCTTTGAAAGCTTCACTTTCAACTAACCGGTAGGGCATCATCTCTAACGAGATTAGTCTAGCTATGTGGGCGTTCAAACCCTGTGTACGCGGATGCGAGGATAAGTACTTCCTTTTTCTAACCAGAGTCTCATGTAGGGTGAGCTGGACTGGAGAGCTGGAGATCGTGGAACTAGCGGGTCTGCCGGTGGACATGGCAGACTGAGAGACGGTTGGAGACGGTATTGTTTCCGCCTATGCGCTAGATGCAGTGTTTCCTACTACGAAACTGGTGATTCCCTGACCCTGACTGCTTTGGCCTGGCAAAGAAACCTGCACAGATACTGCAGGTGGTGCGGAAAATGGTGGCCTTACAGTGACGGCAGGGATGTTGCATTGGTGAGTAGCTTCATTGGCCGAGGGTGCTACAACCTTAAGGGACGTTTGGTAGTTAGTCCAGGCTTGCAAATGCATGGTGGTTAAATGTCTATGCATGCAACTTGTATTCAGACTTTTCAGATTCTGACCTCTGCTTAAGGTAGTTGAACATTTTTGACAGATGACTTTGTGCGGATCAATTGGATGTTGTTTAAAAAAATTCCAGACTGCACTCTTTCTACCATCGGATACCTTTTCAGGCATTGCAGACTGAGCTTTAACCGGATGGACACGCTGTCCTCCAACAGTTTTTGGCTTTGCCACGCGTTTTGGGCCAGATATGGGCCCGGCAGATGGATCCTGTTGCGATGTTGATGCCTGCTGCGGCCCCTTCTCCTCCGCTTCAGAACTACTGCCACCTGCACCCTGTTCCCCCAATGGCTGCAAATCGGTGTCAACAACTGGGTCATCTATAACCTCCTCTTCTAGCTCGTGCGCAACTTCGTCTGTGTCACCGTGTAAGTCGGTGGTAGAGCGTTCGTGACGGGGCAACATAGTCTCATCAGGGTCTGATTCTGGATCATTACCCTGCGAGGGCAATGTTGTGGTCTGAGTCAAAGGACCAGCATAGTAGTCTGGCTGTGGCTGTGCATCAGTGCACTCCATGTCAGATTCAACTTGTAATGGGCATGGCCTGTTAACTGCTTCACTTTCTAAGCCAGGGACGGTATGTGTAAAGAGCTCCATGGAGTAACCCGTTGTGTCGCCTGCTGCATCCTTCTCTGTTGTTGTTTTTGCTGAAGAGGACAAGGAAGCGACTTGCCCCTGACCGTGAACATCCACTAACGACGCGCTGCTTTTACATTTACCAGTTTCAAAAGAGGAGGCAAAAGAGCTAGAGGCTGAGTCAGCAAGGTAAGCCAAAACTTGCTCTTGCTGCTCCGGCTTTAAAAGCGGTTTTCCTACTCCCAGAAAAGGGAGCGTTCGAGGCCTTCTGTAGCCAGACGACGAACCTGGCTCCACAGCTCCAGGCTTAGGTGCAATATTTTTTTTCCCACGACCACCTGATGCTCCACTACCACTACCATCATTACCAGCTGACAATGAACGCCCACGGCCACGACCTCTTCCACCAGACTTCCTCATTGTTTTAAAAACGTAACCAAAGTAACGGTATTTGTTGCTGTCAAACAACTTACACAGTGAGCTATAACTTCAGTATGATTTAGATATCCCTTTACAGGTGGGTGAGACCACAAGGAAAATCAGGCACAATGTTACACACTCTGTTTTCGGTGGCACCAAATGAGAGAGATGCCACACACGTAGGACTGTCACTCAAGCAGAAATGTCAATATTGTTCTCCCACTTTTTTTTTTGATTTGTTCAGGGAGAATTTAGAAACCAAATAAAAAAAAAAGGCTTTCTATGGCCCACTATTTGAGAGAGAGAGATGGCACACCCAGGAGTCAAGACTGGCACACAAGCAGAAAGGGCAATATTAATCTCCCACTGATTTGTTTTTGATTTTTTCAGGGAGAATTTAGAAACCAAATAAAATAAAATGATTTTTTCAGGGAGAATTTAGAAACCAAATGAAAAAAAAAAAAAGGCTTTCTATGGCCCAGTGCCCACTATTTGAGAGAGAGAGATGGCACACCCAGGAGTCAAGACTGGCACACAAGCAGAAAGGGCAATATTAATCTCCCACGGATTTCTTTTTGATTTTTTCAGGGAGAATTTAGAAACACAATAGAAAAAAAAAATAAGCTTTCTATGGCCCAGTGCCCACTATTTGAGAGAGAGAGATGGCACACCCAGGAGTCAAGACTGGCACACAAGCAGAAAGGGCAATATTAATCTCCCACTGATTTCTTTTTGATTTTTTCAGGGAGAATTTAGAAACCAAATAAAATAAAATGATTATTTCAGGGAGAATTTAGAAACCAAATGAAAAAAAAAATAGGCTTTCTATGGCCCAGTGCCCACTATTTGAGAGAGAGAGATGGCACACCCAGGAGTCAAGACTGGCACACAAGCAGAAAGGGCAATATTAATCTCCCACTGATTTGTTTTTTTCAGGGAGACTTTAGAAACGAAATAAAATAAAATGATTTTTTCAGGATGAATTTAGAAACCAAATAAAATAAAATGATTTTTTTCAGGGAGAATTTAGAAACCAAATTAATAAAAAATAGCCTTTCTATGGCCCAGTGCCCACTATTTGAGAGAGAGAGATGGCACACCCAGGAGTCAAGACTGGCACACAAGCAGAAAGGGCAATATTAATCTCCCACTGATTTCTTTTTGATTTTTTCAGGGAGAATTTAGAAACCAAATAAAATAAAATGATTTTTTCAGGGAGAATTTAGAAACCAAATGAAAAAAAAAATAGGCTTTCTATGGCCCAGTGCCCACTATTTGAGAGAGAGAGATGGCACACCCAGGAGTCAAGACTGGCACACAAGCAGAAAGGGCAATATTAATCTCCCACTGATTTTTTTTTTTCAGGGAGACTTTAGAAACTAAATAAAATAAAATGATTTTTTCAGGATGAATTTAGAAACCAAATAAAATAAAATGATTTTTTTCAGGGAGAATTTAGAAACCAAATTAATAAAAAATAGCCTTTCTATGGCCCAGTGCCCACTATTTGAGAGAGAGAGATGGCACACCAAGGAGTCAAGACTGGCACACAAGCAGAAAGGGCAATATTAATCTCCCACTGATTTTTTTTTTTTTTTCAGGGAGAATTTAGAAACACAATAAAAAAAAATTGGCTTTCTATGGCCCAGTGCCCACTATTTGAGAGAGAGAGAGATGGCACACCGAGGAGTCAAGACTGGCACACAAGCAGAAAGGGCAATATTAATCGCCCACTGATTTTTTTTTTTTTTTTTTTCAGGGAGAATTTAGAAAAACAATAAAAAAAAAAATAGGCTTTCTATGGCCCACTATTTGAGAGAGAGAGATGGCACACCCAGGAGTCAGGAGTGGCACACAAGCAGAAAGGGCAATATTAATCTCCCACTGATTTCTTTTTGATTTTTTCAGGGAGAATTTAGAAACACAATAAAAAAAATAATTAATAGGCTTTCTATGGCCCACTATTTGAGAGAGAGATGGCACACTCAGGACTGGCACAGAAGCCCAAAGGCCAATATTAATCTCCCACTGTTTTTTTTTTTTATCAGGGAGAATTTATAAACCCCACAAAAAAAAACAGAAAAATGAAAAGGCTTTCTATGGCCCACTATGTAAGAGAGATGGCACACACAGGGATGGCACTCTAGCAGAAATGCCAATCTTAATCTCCCACAAAAAAAAAAAAAAAACAGGGACTGTCCTACAATTACTATCTCCCTGCAGTAATCTCAGCCAGGTATGGCAGGCAGCAATAAGGAGTGGACTGATGCACAAATGAAATAAAAAGTGTGGACACACAAAAAAGATAGCTGTGCAGAAAGGAAGGAACAACAGGATTTGTGCTTTGAAAAAAGCAGTTGGTTTGCACAGCGGCGTACACGCAGCAATGCAGCTATCACGGAGCCTTCTAGGGCAACCCAATGAGCTACAGCGCTGAGGAAAAACAAATGTAGCTTCCACTGTCCCTGCAAACAAAAGGTGGTGTTGGACAGTGGAAATCGCTACAGCACAAGCGGTTTGGTCGTTAATGGACCCTGCCTAACACTATCCCTGCTTCTGACGAAGCGGCAGCAACCTCTCCCTAGGCTCAGATCAGCAGCAGTAAGATGGTGGTCGGCGGGAACGCCCCTTTATAGCCCCTGTGACGCCGCAGACAGCAAGCCAATCACTGCAATGCCCTTCTCTAAGATGGTGGGGACCAGGACCTATGTCACCACGCTGCCCACACTCTGCGTCCACCTTCATTGGCTGAGAAATAGCGTTTTTCGCGTCATTGAAACGCGACTTTGGCGCGAAAGTCGCGTACCGCATGGCCGACCCCACACAAGGGTCGGATCGGGTTTCATGAAACCCGACTTTGCCAAAAGTCGGCGACTTTTAAAAATGAACGATCTGTTTCGCTCAACCCTACTCACCACACATCTAGATAAGTTCCTTAAGGGGTCTTGTTTCCAAAATGGGGTCACTTGTGGGGGGTTTCCACTGTTTAGGCACATCAGGGGCTCTCTAACCGTGATATGGCATCCAATCTCAATTCCAGCCAATTCTGCATTGAATAAGTCAAACGGCGCTCCCTCACTTCCAAGCTCTGCGGTGCGTCCAAACAGTGGTGTACCCCCACATATGGGGTATCAGTGTACTCAGGAGAAATTGCACAACAAATTTTGTGGTCTAATTTCTCCTGTTACCCTTGTGAAAATAAGAATTTGTGGGCGAAAATATCATTTTTGTGTAAACGAATGCGATTTTTTATTTTCACGGCTCTCCGTTACAAACTTCGGTGAAGCACTTGGGGGCTCAAAGTGCTCACCACACATCTAGATAAGTTCCTTAAGGGGTCTAATTTCCAACATAGTGTCACTTGTGGGTGGTTTCCACTGTTTAGGCACATCAGGGGCTCTCTAAACGTGACATGGCATCCAATCTCAATTCCAGCCAATTCTACATTGTAAAAGTCAAACGGCGCTCCTTCACTTCCAAGTTCTGCGGTGCGCCGAAACAGTGGTTTACCCCCACATATATGGTATCGGCTTATTCAGGAGTAATTGCACAAAAAAATTATCGTTTAATTTCTGTTTTTACACTTGTGAAAATAAAAAAAAAATGGTTCTGAAGTAAAATGTTTGCAAAAAAAAAGTTAAATGTTCATTTTTTCCTTCCACATTGTTTCAGTTCCTGTGAAACACCTGAAGGGTTAATAAACTTCTTTAAAGGGACTCTGTCACCTGAATTTGGTGGGACTGGTTTTGGGTCATATGGGCGGAGTTTTCAGGTGTTTGATTCACCCTTTCCTTACCCCCTGGCTGCATGCTGGCTGCAATATTGGATTGAAGTTCATTCTTGTCCTCCATAGTACACGCCTGCGCAAAGCAATCTTGCCTTGTGCAGGCGTGTACTGTGGAGGACAGAGAATGAACTTCAATCCAATATTGCAGCCAGCATGCAGCCAGCGGGTAAGGAAAGGGTGAATCAAACACCCGAAAACTCCGCCCATATGACCCAAAACCAGCCCCGCCAAATTCAGGTGACAGGTTCCCTTTAATATGGTTTTGAGAACCTTGATGGGTGCAGTTTTTAGAATGGTGTCACACTTGGTTATTTTCTATCATATAGACCCCTCAAAATGACCTCAAATGAGATGTGGTCCCTAAAAAAAAATGGTGTTATAAAAATGAGAAATTGCTGGTCAACTTTTAACCCTTATAACTCCCTAACAAAAAAAAAATGTGTTTACAAAATTGTGCTGATGTAAAGTAGACATGTAGGAAATGTTATTTATTAACTATTTTTCGTTACATATCTCTCTGATTTAAGGGCATAAAAATACAAAGTTTGAAAATTGCAAAATGTTAAAAATTTTAGCCATATTTCCGTTTTTTTTCAAAAATAATCGCAAGTAATATCGAAGAAATGTTACCACTACCATGAAGTACAAAATGTCACGAAAAAACAGTCTCAGAATCAGCGGGATCCGTTAAAGCGTTCCAAAGTTATAACCTCATAAAGTGACAGTGGTCAGAATTGTAAAAATTGGCTCGGTCATTAAGTACCAAATTGGCTCTGTCACTAAGGGGTTAAGCATATGTTCACACAGAGTGTTTTGGCTTTATTTTTCCCTTTAAGGCTATGTGCACACGTTCAATTCCTGAGAATTCCGGACATTTTCTGCATGAAATCCGCAAGAAAACCGCATGCGTTTTTGCCGTGATTTTGCCGCGTTTTTTTTCGGACACTTCCCAATGCATTTTGGAGTGGGAAATCCGCAAAAAAAACACAAAAAGATAGAGCATGTCCGGATTTTGTGCGGTATGCGTTTTTTATGCGGAAAAAAACGCATCATGTGCACAAAACATGCGGAATTCATTCTAAATGATGGGATGCTTATTGTATGCAGTTTTTTTGCGGTTTTATAGCGTTTTTATCGGGAAAAACCGTGAAAAAAACGTGAAAAAAACGCAACGTGTGAACACAGCCTAACATTTGTGAGGGCTCTCACATTTTCAGAGGGTCAATAGGTGCTGTGAAACCTGAGTTTGGGAAGGGCCCTCACCTAAGTAATACACTCCACAGATCTCGACACTCTCTGGGACATATCCTGGAATTACTCCATTGTTGCTCAAAACCATGCAAAAGATACATTCTGCCTGGTTGGGTAGTTTCCAGAAGAAGTGCATAGGTTTATGCAGATTGGTCAGTGGAATTCCTGTCTTTCCCTTGAGGAGGCTGCTTCCAAGTAAAATGAGGCTTGTACATCTTCCTGATATGGGTTTGAGGTCTGACAGACTGAGCACAATACAGGCCCTTGCTTGCATACAATGTATTCAGAATTTAATTCTATTGCTTTTGATGTCTGGTAGAATCCAATTTACTGACATTGATCATACAGCTCCCCCAACTCCTGTGTTATATTCACCTTGCAGAAGGTTCTCCCGCTATGACAGTTGTTCCATTGGGATCCGGTGGCAAAAATGAACTGTGGATCTAACAAAACGCAGGTTTCACAGCACCTGGTGGCCCTCTGAAAATTTGAAGCGAGGGCCGCACAATGACATGGCGATGGACATGGTTGTGGCGGCGAGCAAAGCCCCTAATTCAAATGGGCATGTTTGAAATGGCATTGAAAAGAGACGGGGCATATGTATTCCACTATCTTACTATTTGGCATGAGGGAGGGACCTCCCAAATGTAGGTGTCAGGGCTGCCACTAGGAATTTCGGGGCCCCATACTGGCAACTTTTTCGGGGCCCCCTTGAGACTCTGCCCAGCCTACACCTCCACCCCTCGAACCATCCACAGTCCCACTGCCCACTCTTGGGAAGACTCCACTTCTGCACCAATGTGATGTCCTATCCTGCCCCATATGATCTACCCATGCTGCCCCATTTGTCTCCATGCTGCCCCATCTGTCTCCATGCTGCCCCATCTACCTCCATCCTGCCCCTTCTGTCCCATCTATCTGCATCCTGTACCATCTGTCCCTATTGTGCCCCATGATCCTGCACCATGTGTCTACATCCTGCCCCATCTGTCTCCATCCTTCCCCATCTGTTTCCATCCTGCCCCATCTGTCTCTATCCTGCACCATAATCCTGCACCATCTGTCTCCATCCTGCCCCATCTGTCTCCATCCTGCCCCATCTGTCTCCATTGTGCCCATGATCCTGCCCCATCTGTCTCTATCCTGCCCCGTGTTCCTGCCCCATCTGTCTCCATCCTGCCCCATATGTCTCCATCCTGTCTCTATTGTACCCCATGTCTCACCAAAACATATTGGGGTTTGCCGCTTTCAATAAAAAAACAAAACAAAAAAAAAACCCCACTTTCTCCTTACCTGGTCTAGCGGTGATGTCCCCTCCAGTCATTTGAAACACGGACTCGCCGGCAAATGACAATGATGTCATACGCCGGCGACGTGCGTGCTGACGTCAGCTGCTAGCCTATGATTAGCTGGCGGCTTTTAACTATTGCCGTGTCGGCCCGCATGGCAGTAGAGTTTAACTGAACCTGCATCTTGGACGCTGGTTCAGTTACTGCAGTGGCAGAATCCTACCGTTGGGGTCCGATGAGCAGAAGAGCGAGTGCCCCATACACCAGTATTGTCCTGATGGCGGCCCTGCACATATATGCTCGCACAACCTGCACACACACTGTACACATATATACTGACATTACAGCACACAGCTTGCACATACCATACACACTGTACATACACATACAGTGGGGCAAAAAAGTATTTAGTCAGTCAGCAATAGTGCAAGTTCCACCACTTAAAAAGATGAGAGGCGTCTGTAATTTACATCATAGGTAGACCTCAACTATGGGAGACAAACTGAGAAAAAAAAATCCAGAAAATCACATTGTCTGTTTTTTTAACAATTTATTTGCATATTATGGTGGAAAATAAGTATTTGGTCAGAAACAAACAATCAAGATTTCTGGCTCTCACAGACCTGTAACTTCTTCTTTAAGAGTCTCCTCTTTCCTCCACTCATTACCTGTAGTAATGGCACCTGTTTAAACTTGTTATCAGTATAAAAAGACACCTGTGCACACCCTCAAACAGTCTGACTCCAAACTCCACTATGGTGAAGACCAAAGAGCTGTCAAAGGACACCAGAAACAAAATTGTAGCCCTGCACCAGGCTGGGAAGACTGAATCTGCAATAGCCAACCAGATTGGAGTGAAGAAATCAACAGTGGGAGCAATAATTAGAAAATGGAAGACATACAAGACCACTGATAATCTCCCTCGATCTGGGGCTCCACGCAAAATCCCACCCCATGGGGTCAGAATGATCACAAGAACGGTGAGAAAAAATCCCAGAACCACGCGGGGGGACCTAGTGAATGAACTGCAGAGAGCTGGGACCAATGTAACAAGGCCTACCATAAGTAACACACTATGCCACCATGGACTCAGATCCTGCAGTGCCAGACGTGTCCCACTGCTTAAGCCAGTACATGTCCGGGCCCGTCTGAAGTTTGCTAGAGAGCATTTGGATGATCCAGAGGAGTTTTGGGAGAATGTCCTATGGTCTGATGAAACCAAACTGGAACTGTTTGGTAGAAACACAACTTGTCGTGTTTGGAGGAAAAAGAATACTGAGTTGCATCCATCAAACACCATACCTACTGTAAAGCATGGTGGTGGAAACATCATGCTTTGGGGCTGTTTCTCTGCAAAGGGGCCAGGACGACTGATCCGGGTACATGAAAGAATGAATGGGGCCATGTATCGTGAGATTTTGAGTGCAAACCTCCTTCCATCAGCAAGGGCATTGAAGATGAAACGTGGCTGGGTCTTTCAACATGACAATGATCCAAAGCACACCGCCAGGGCAACGAAGGAGTGGCTTCGTAAGAAGCATTTCAAGGTCCTGGAGTGGCCTAGCCAGTCTCCAGATCTCAACCCTATAGAAAACCTTTGGAGGGAGTTGAAAGTCCGTGTTGCCAAGCGAAAAGCCAAAAACATCACTGCTCTAGAGGAGATCTGCATGGAGGAATGGGCCAACATACCAACAACAGTGTGTGGCAACCTTGTGAAGACTTACAGAAAACGTTTGACCTCTGTCATTGCCAACAAAGGATATATTACAAAGTATTGAGATGAAATTTTGTTTCTGACCAAATACTTATTTTCCACCATAATATGCAAATAAATTGTTAAAAAAACAGACAATGTGATTTTCTGGATTTCTTTTTCTCAGTTTGTCTCCCATAGTTGAGGTCTACCTATGATGTAAATTACAGACGCCTCTCATCTTTTTAAGTGGTGGAACTTGCACTATTGCTGACTGACTAAATACTTTTTTGCCCCACTGTATATATTAACACTAAATGGTAGCCCGATTCTAACGCATCGGGTATTCTAGAAAATGTATGTCCACGTGGTATATTGCCCAACCACATAGTATATTGCCCAGCCACGTAGTATATTGCCCAGCCACGTAGTATATTGCTCAGCCACGTAGTATATTGCCCAGCCACATAGTATATTGCCCAGCCACATAGTATATTGCCCAGCTTGCCCAGTCACATAGTATATTGCCCAGCCACGTAGTATATTGCCCAGTCACGTAGTATATTGCCCAGTCACGTAGTATATTGCCCAGTCATGTAGTATATTGCCCAGCCACGTAGTTCACGTAGTATATTGCCCAGTCACGTAGTATACTGCCCAGTTAAGTAGTATATTGGCCAGTCACGTAGTATGCACCATATCCCTGTTAAAAAAAAGAATTAAAATAAAAAATAGTTACATACTCACCTCCTGGAGCCTCCGGATCGAAGCGGCCGGTTCCCGATGCTTGTCGCGCGCTCCGGTCTGAAGATTGCATTGCGGTCTCGCGAGATGATGACAAATCGGTCTCGCGAGACCGTACGTCATCATCTCGCGAGACCGCAATGCATGCAGCGGTCACTGGTTCGTCGCGCGGAGCGGGAAAGGCCGGTTCCTGATCCGGGGGGGGGGATCAGGCAGCATGAATAGTAAAAAGTTGGTCACACAGGGTTAATAGCAGCGTTAACCGAGTGCGTTACACCGCGGTCAACGCTGCCATTAACCCTGTGTGAGCGCTGACCGGAGGGGAGTACGGAGCGGGCACTGACTGCGGGGTGGAAGGAGCGGCCATTTTCTTCCGGACTGTGGCCGTCGCTGATTGGTCGCGGCAGCCATGACAGGCAGCTGCCGAGACCAATCAGTGAATGAATAACTGTGACAGACAGACATACAGAAGGACAGACGGAAGTGACCCTTAGACAATTATATAGTAGATTACAGCACACACCATACACACTGTATATACACATATATACTGACAGTACAGCGCACAGCCTGCACACACTATACACACTGTATATATACTGACATTACAGCACACAGCCTGCACACACTGTATATATACTGACAATACAGCACACAGCCTGCACACACCATACACACTGTATATATACTGACATTACAGCACACAGCCTGCACACACTATACACACTGTATATATACTGACAGTACAGCACACAGCCTGCACACACTATACACACTGTATATGTACTGACAGTACAGCACACAGCCTGCACACACTATATATACTGTATATATGCTGACATTACAGCACACAGCCTGCACACACCATACACACTGTATATATACTGACAGTACATCACACAGCCTGCACACACTATACACACTGTATATATACTGACAGTACAGCACACAGCCTGCACACACTATATATACTGTATATATGCTGACATTACAGCACACAGCCTGCACACACTATACGCACTGTATATATACTGACAGTACAGCACACAGCCTGCACACACTATACACACTGCATATATACTGACAGTACAGCACACAGCCTACACACACTATACACACTGTATATATACTGACAGTACAGCACACAGCCTGCACACACTATACACACTGTATATATACTGACAGTACAGCACACAGCCTGCACACACACAATACACACTGTATACAAACATATAGAGGAGAGGAAATGGGGGGGTCATGTAGTCAGGAATAAATCTTATCAGTCTTGCACGCCTCCCCACCTTCCCCCACCCTGTCCCGACTGCTGAGCTGCTGGGAGCATTACAGGAGGGAGGGGGCCCTGTCTGTGAATAGCAGCCATGCAGGGGAAAGTGCTGTAAGGTCTCTCCCCTCTCTGCAGGAATATTGCTCTCTTCTGCCCAGTACTGTGTATCAATCTCCACTCAGTAGCTTTTCCCATTATCACCCCTCTCCTCAGTAGCTTCTCCAATAACCAACTCTCCTCACCTCAGCACTGTCTGTGCCTAATTCCCCCCCACATACCTGGCTCCATCCACCTCTTCCCTTTCTTGCTTGTTGCCATGGAGTCTGTGCACCGCTCTGCACACACAGGGAAACTTCTCTTGTCCCTGGAGCTGAAGAGGAGGTCCAGGAAGCGGTGAGGAGCTCACAGCCAATCACAGACACGCATCGTGCAGGGAGTGCATACCTCCCACCTTTTGAAGACGGGAAAGAGGGACAAAGTTGCGCGCCGCTGCAAATTTTAGGCCACGCCCCTGACCACACCCATTCATAACTAGTCACACTCATATCCACGTTCCAACCACACCCATTTAGCACTGCCGATCATACTGTTTCATAAAGAATAATTATAAGCAAAAAAATATGGCCGCACAGTGCTCCATACTGTATAATGGCCACACATGATGCTCCATACTGTATAATGGCCACACATGATGCTCCGTACTGTATGATGGCCCCAAATGATGCTGCGTACAGTATACTGGCCCCACGTGATGCTCCATACAGTATAATGGGCCCACAAGATGCTCCATACTGTATAATGGCCTCACATGATGCTCCATACTGTATAATGACTCCACATGATGCTCCATACTGTATAATGGCCACACAGTGCTCCATACTGTATAATGGCCACACATGATGCTCCATACTGTATAATGGCCACACAGTGCTCCATACTGTATAATGGCCACACATGATGCTCCATACTGTATAATGGCCACACATGATGCTCCATACTGTATAATGGCCCCACATGATGCTCCATACTATATAATGGCTGCACATGATACTCCATACTGTATAATGGCCGCACATGATGCTCCATACTGTATAATGGCCGCACATGATTCTCCATACTGTATAATGACTCTACATGATGCTCCATACTGTGTAATGACCGCACATGATGCTCTATACTGTATAATGGCCACACATGATGCTCCTTACTGTATAATGACCACACATGATGCTCCATACTGTATAATGGCCGCACATGATGCTCCATACTGTATAATGACCACACAGTGCTCCATACTGTATAATGGCCACACATGATGCTCCATACTGTATATTGGCCGACACATGATACTTCGTACCGTATAATGGCCACACCTTGCACACATGGCTCCGCTCCGTATACACGTGCTTCGCTTCATACACCTCGTACACACGTGGCTCCGCTCCGTACACCTAATACACACACTGCTCCGCTTCGTACACCTCATACACACACGGCTCCGCTCCATACACCTCGTACACACACGGCTCCGCTCCGTACACGTCGTACACATTTAGCTCCTCTCCATACACCTCATACACACTCGGCTCCACTCCATACACCTCGTACACACACGGCTCCGCTCCATACACCTCGTACACACACGGCTCCGCTCCATACACCTCGTACACACACGGCTCCGCTCCATACACCTCGTACACACACGGCTCCGCTCCATACATCTCGTACACACACTGCTTCGCTCCATACACCTCGTACACATAAGGGCTCTACTACATCCACACTGTAAACACCTCCTAACCCCACACATAACAGGCAGCACATCACCAGGGCACGTGCTTCTCTCCAGAGAAGGGGGTGTGTGAGCCCTGTGCCAGTGCTGCATGCCGCTCACCTGCGGGTGCCCTCACCAGGGCATGTGTTGCTTCCCTGGCAGTGTTGGAGGGGCAGCGACAGCACAAAGCCTCATTAAGTGCAGATCAGTAAATCTGGACACATTTCTCTGCATGGTGAGAACTAGTTTCCTTTGTTACAAGCAGAGAAACAAGCAGCCTGCTGCAGCACATGGCTACCGAGCACGCCCACTCCAGCTCATTATCCTGCTGGCACTTACCAGGCACTGCACACACCAGGGGCATGAGGGTCGGTGTGCCTGCTCGTCCTGCACAACATCCAGCTCCTCGTCCTCCTCCTCGCCACGTCCGTGTCCTGCGGATGACCCCGTGCCCAGCGCTGGCAGCGCCTCCTTCATGCCACAGGAAGCCCTAAGAGTAATACAGCATCAAAGAGTTTAGAATATGAACGGCACCAGGCGGTATCGCGACAGTCGGTTCAATAGCAGACGTGGGATCCTTATTAGGGCTCATATAGCATGTGTATGGCCAGCAGTACACGGGAGGTGCTCAACGAGAGTTCACAGACAGGTACCAAAAGATAAGAATGTAATAGACGTGGCACTCACCCAGATTCTGCTGCAATTCAATGTCCTTTATTCATCTTTGCAACAAAAAAGACATAATAAGGAGAGGCGGCTGGTGAGAGTTGCGGTGCAACTCCCCCGCACCGCAACTCTCACCAGCCGCCTCTCCTTTTTATGTCTTTTTCGTTGCAAAGATGAATAAACGACATTGAATTGCAGCAGAATCTGGTTGAGTGCCACGTCTATTACATTCTTATCTTTTGAGCCCTAAGAGTAAGACTCAGGAACATGGGGAAGGGGCGTGGCCTAACCTAAGAGGGTGTGTGACAGCTATTCTGCTGTCTGCGGGAGCAGAGTGTCCCGTGCAGGACAGCGGGGACAAGCATCAAATGCGGGACAATCCCGCACAATGAGGGACGGTTGGGAGCTATGCAGTGTTTGTACATCCTGCACTGTGGGTGGCTGTGTTAGCAAAGAAAGATGACAGACACTGCCCCGGGAGCCTGGTGAGGAGAAGCAAAAGAGGATGGGCCCCGACCGGGTCACAAACTCTGCCAGCATGTCTCAGACAGTCTGGGCTCTCCTCCTTTGCTTCCGCTCCGGGCCCCTTAGGCTACTTTCACACTAGCGTCGGAATCTCCCCGTCGCAATGCGTCGGGCCGAGATTCCGACGGTAGCGTTTGATGCGCCGCACAACGGGTGCAGCGGATGCATTTCTCCGGCGCATATGCTGCACCATTGTGAGGTGCGGGGAGGTGGGGGCGGAGTTCCGGCCGCACATGCGCGGTCGGAAAAAGCGGTCCGTCGGCAGCAAAAAACATTACATTTAACGTTTTTTGCTCCCGACGGTCCGCCACAACACGGTGCAACCATCGCACGACGGTTGCGACGTGTGGCAATACGTCGCAATGCGTCGCTAATGTTAATCTATGGGGCAAAAACGCATCCTGCAAACAACTTTGCAGGATGCGTTTTTTGCCATAAACTACGCATTGCGACATATTGCAAAAAACGCTAGTGTGAAAGTAGCCTTACACCAGTAAGGGTAGTAATGCCCTGATGGCGGCCTTGGTAGGAGTGAGAGCCCTCACAAATGTTAAAGGAAAACCTAAAGAAAAAATGCTCTGTGTGAACATATGCTAAAGGGGACGTATTATTATTATTATTTTTATTTAGCAATATATACATGTAATTATGAAGGAAAAAATGTTTCTTAGCATTTTTCCCTTTAAATGAATTTTTTGGTTTGGTAGGTCTTTTTAAAAATCTGAAAACCGGCACAATAGTCTGACAACATTATTCTCAGATACCATATGCGAATCAGAAAGGCATGCAGGCATCTTCTCCATGCTGTTACCATTTAGTTTTAGCTCTTTCCCATCAATTTCAGCTTTTTCCCATGCATCCAGACCTGTTTGTTGGGTCCAGCAGATAAATATTCGGCTTTCCCATTGTCTTGCATTGGATTCGTTATTCGGTATGAATACACAGATATTAGAAATTATTTGTGTTGATTTTCCTGAATCCGAATATTTCACTCCTCGCTCATCACTAATCCCATCTGTAAGGTAATTTTGTGTCACCGCAGGAGTTCGGTAGTGCTGCCTTCCTCTCGGGGAGGGTAGTGCTATGCCTGGAAACAAGAGGGATGGATCTCTTTGGCAGGTAAATCACACACACACACCTTCTGAATCCAGGCCAGGAGGGGGAGCTCAAAACCCGGTTTTAGTGCAGCGTCCCTGAATAAAGATCCTGGTCTGAAGGAGGAGCTAATTCAGTCGAGATTAGACTATCTGGAGAGCAGACAGGAAAGGAGCAGAGGAGAGATTTCAGGGCTCAAGGAAGGCTACAAGTGGTCCTCTGAGGAGCCAAAGCGCAGAAACCGGAGGGCACCTAGCAGAACTGGAGGGCACTGAACTTCAGTACAGCAGTACCCTGGAGCCTGGAGTCACCGTGCAGAGTCCCCAGAAGGAACGGCTCGAGCTGCCTACCATATAGGTACATGTCCCTGGACAGGGAAAAGAACCAGGACCTTGTGGGATTATAGCAAGCGCAAAGTGGAAGGGTCCCAACCTGACTTGCCAAGGGTTTCCACTTGCTTCTGGGCTACATGGACTCCTAATGTACCTGTTGCCGATACCCTGGACTGTGGCCTACCAACTACAGTATACCAGGTAAAGACTTTACAATTTGTGTCCTTTACTCATTGACTGGCAAACACTATCATCACCATACACTCTAGGACCCCTGGGGACCCCGCTTCATCCGTGGGAAGCATTATCATCATTGCTGCAACAACATCCCCCAGAGGACCCCTTTAAGGCAGCATCAGTCCCCCTATTGACTGAACACCACAGGTGGCGTCATGACAGACTTATTCACAATTCCCTTTAAAGACCGTTCCCTTTTACAGTGAGTCCCAGGGCCACAGACCGGGTCGCAGTCACCATGACATCCCCTTTAATCTCCGGTACCGAGTACCCTGCCCTGGTGGGCGACTCAATTTCAATTGGAGAAGTTGCTCTTTTACGATCATCATTTAATCTAATATATAATTGCCTAGAATACTACTTCCTGCAATTTGTGCCAACTTCCGTGGCTTTGTCCGGAGCTAATGTCCGGAGCTAATGTCCGGAGCTAATGTCCGGAGATTAATTGCCTAGAATACTACTTCCTGCAATTTGTGCCAACTTCCGTGGCTTTGTCCGGAGCTAATGTCCGGAGCTAATGTCCGGAGCTAATGTGCGGAGATAATGTCCGGAGCTAATGTCCGGAGCTAATGTCCGGAGCTAATGTCCGGAGATAAGTGACGTCAACAGTGTCCAGTGTCTGATTGGTTGCCGCCTGCTGCGAGCGACCAATCAGAAACGTGCCGTACTGTGACACACTCCGCCCGCCATTTTGGTGTGATTTTTGAATTTTTACCTCACAGCAAGTTTCTACTGCGTGGAGGCGGGCCCAGTGACGTTGCTCTTCAAGCTCCTGCCGAATTTCGTCAAAATGTCATAGAACATACCAATATACATAGTTATTGATACATATTATTTATTATTTACATTATTGTTCTTAAGCAAAGAACCGTTGTTGTGGCATTTGCCGCAACACGCTAAGTTGTCGTCTGATGTCTTTCATCCCTCCCCTCATAAGCATGTTCATGGATCCTGTGTAACTGTACCTTAAATAACAAGAATTGTCAAGAGCTGGTGAGTGCAGCCATTTTTTGTTCTTTCTTACTATTATTTATTAATTGTATTATTCTTACATTTGAATAAATAAAGTATATATGGATTCTAGACTCCCGATTCTTTAGAATCGGGCTGCCATCTAGTTATTAATACTTTGAAAATGGGCTCTGTAGTGCATGAAGTCAGGGATTTTATAACATGTAGATCAAAATGTATTGTATATGTAATTTTTTGCCCTTGCAGTTATTTTTATATAGGTAAAACGATTTGTCCTTTGTTTATTCGTTTCAGGGAATACTTACACCCACTTGTTACTAAGAAAGGCTCCCGCAGGATATCTGGGCATGTAGTCATGTAGTGGAAAAGCAGAATGCCGATCAAAGCACCTTGCAGTTTGCAGGCATTGAACAGGTTAATTATCCAGCGAAAGGGAGAAATCATAATAAATACCTTTTAAAAAGAGAAGCAAATGCCAATGGCCCATTGGGGGTAAATTACAGGTCTGATTTGTCTATGTTTTTATTAAAAAAAAAATTATGATATGTATTTGTCAGTTGATTGCACTATGATTCATACAACATGTACACCTGGAATAAGGGAGGTGGTTGTTTGTCTCTTTATGTTTGGACCTGCAGAAGCGCTGGGGTAAGCGCAAAACAGCTGTTGCCCTCCTGCACTTCCCCACTCCCCCTGCATGTTCAAGGATTGTCCAACCACATGGAATAAAGGACATTAACCATTTTTAAGAAGCAACGGTGAGTGCTGTTTCTATTTTCAATACTGAAGATACTTGGACTTTAACCCCTTCACCCCAAAGCCTGTTTTCACCTAAGTGACAGGGCCAATTTTTACAATTCTGACCACTGTCACTTTATGAGGTCATAACTCTGAAACGCTTCAACGGATCTTGGTGATTCTGACATTGTTTTCTCGTAACATATTGTACTTCATGAAAGTGGTAAAACTTCTTCGATATGACTTGCATTTATTTGTGAAAAAAACAAAAATTTGTCAGAAATTATGAAATATTAGCAATTTTCAAACTTTTAGTTTTTATGCCCTTAAATTAGAGAGTTATATCACACAATATAGTTAATAAACAACATTTCCCACATGTCTGCTGTACATCAGCACAATTTTGGAAACATAATTTTTTTTTGTTAGGGAGTTATAAGGGGTTAAAAGTTGACCAGCGATTTCTCATTTTTGCAACAAAATTTGCAAAACAATTTTTTTTTACGGACCACCTCACACTTGAAGTGACTTTGAGGGGTCTATATGACAGAAAATGCCCAAAAGAGACACCATTCTAAAAACTGCACCCCTCAAGGTACTCAAAACCACATTCAAAAAGTATATTAACCCTTCAGGTGCTTCACAGGAATTTTTTGAATGTTTAAAAAAAATGTAACATTTAACTTTTTTTTCACAAAATTTTTACTTCAGGTCCAATTTGTTTCATTTTACCAAGGGTAACAGGAGAAATTGGACCACAAAAGTCGTTGTACAATTTGTCCTGAGTACGCCGATACCCCATATGTGGGGGTAAACCACTGTTTGGGCACATGGCAGAGCTCGGAAGGGAAGGAGCGCCATTTGACTTTCCTATGCAAAATTTGCTGGAATTGAGATCGGAGCCCATGTCACGATTGGAGAGCCCCTGACGTGCCTAAACAGTGGAAACCCCCACAAGTGACACCATTTTGGAAAGTAGACCCTCTAAGGAACTAATCTAGATGTGTGGTGAGCACTTTGAACCTCCACGTGCTTCACAGAAGTTTATAATGTAGAGCCGTAAAAAAAATTCTTATTAATTTTCACAAAAAATGAACTTTTTGCCCCCAATTTTTTTCCCCAAGGGTAACAGGATAAATTGGACCCCAAAAGTTGTTGTAAAATTTGTCCTGAGTATGCAGATACCCCATATGTGGGGGTAAACCACTGTTTGGGCACATGGCAGAGCTCGGAAGGGAAGGAGCGCCATTTGACTTTTCAATGCAAAATTGGCTGGAATTGAGATCGGAACCCATGTCGCATTTGGAGAGCCCCTGACGTGCCTTAACAGTGGAAACCCCCCCACAAGTGACCCCATTTTGGAAAGAAGACCCCCTAAGGAACTTATCTAGATGTGTGGTGAGCACTTTTAACTCCCAATTGTTTCACTAAAGTTTAGAATGTAGTGGTGTGAAAATTAAAAAATCATTTTTTCTTTCCACAAAATGATGTTTTAGCCCACAATTTTTTTTTTCACCAAGGGTAACAGGAGAAATTGGACCACAAAAGTTATTTTCCAATTTGTCCTGAGTACGCTGATACCCCATATGTTGGGGGGAACCACCGTTTGAGTGCATGGCAGAGCTCGGAAGGGAAGGAGCGCCGTTTGAAATGCAGACTTAGATGGATTGGTCTGCAGGTGTCATGTTGCATTTGCAGAGCCCCTGATGTACCTAAACAGTAGAAACTCCCCACAAGTGACCCCATATTGGAAACTAGACCCCCCAAGGAACTTATCTAGATGTGTTGTGAGAGCTTTGAACCAACAAGTGTTTCACTACAGTTTATAACGCAGAGCCGTGAAAATAAAAAATATTTTTTTTTCCACGAAAATGATATTTTAGCCCCCACGTTTTTATTTTCCCAAGGGTAACAGGACAAATTAGACCCCAAAAGTTGTTGTCAAACTTGTCCTGAGAATGCTGATACCCCATATGTTGGGGGGAACCACTGTTTGGGCGCATGGCAGAGCTCGGAAGGGAAGGAGCGCCGTTTGAAATGCAGACTTAGATGGATTGGTCTGCAGGCGTCATGTTGATTTGCAGAGCCCCTGATGTACCTAAACAGTAGAAACCCCCCACAAGTGACCCCATATTGGAAACTAGACCCCCCAAGGAACTTATCTAGATGTGTTGTGAGAGCTTTGAACCAACACGTGTTTCACTACAGTTTATAACGCAGAGCCATGACAATAAAAAATATTTTTTTTCCACAAAAATGATATTTTAGCCCCCAGGTTTTTTTTCCCAAGGGTAACAGGACAAATTGGACCCCAAAAGTTGTTGTCCAACTTGTCCTGAGAACGCTGATACCCCATATGTTGGGGGGAACCACTGTTTGGGCGCACAGGAGAACTCGGAAGGGAAGGAGCAGTGTTTTAGTTTTTCAAAGCAGAATTTTCTGGAATTGAGATCGGACGCCATGTCGCGTTTGGAGAGCCCCTGATGTGCCGAAACAGTGGAAACCCCCAATTATAACTGAAACCCTAATCCAAACACACCCCTAACCCTAATCCCAATGGTAACCCTAACCCTAGCCCCAACACCAACCCCAACCCTAACCCTAACCCTAGTCCTAACCCTAGCCCTAACCCTAATGGGAAAATGGAAATAAATACATTTTTTTACATTTTATTATTTTTCCCTAACTAAGGGGGTGATGAAGGGGGGTTTGATTTACTTTTATAGCGTTTTTTTTGGCGGATTTTTAGGATTGGCAGCCGTCACACACTAAAAGACGCTTTTTATTGCAAAAAATAGTTTTTGCATCACCACATATTGAGAGCTATAATTTATCCATATTATGGCCCACAGAGTCATGTGAGATCTTGTTTTTTGCGGGACGAGTTGACATTTTTATTGGTAACATTTTCGGGCACATGACAATTTTTGATCGCTTTTTATTCCGATTTTTATGAGGCGGAATGAACAAAAACCAGCAATTCCTGAAATTCTTTTAGGGGGGGCGTTTATACCGTTCCACGTGTGGTAAAATTGATAAAGAAGCTTTATTCTTCAGGTCAGTACGATTACAGCGATACCTCATTTATATCATTTTTTAATGTTTTGGCGCTTTTCCACAATAAAAACTATTTTATATAAAAAAATAATTGTTTTTGCATCGCTTTATTCTGAGAGCTATAACTTTTTTATTTTTCTGTTGATGACGCTGTATGACGGCTTTTTTTTGCGGGACAAGATGACGTTTTCAGCGGTACCATAGTTATTTATATCCGTCGTTTTGATCGCGTGTTATTCCACTTTTTGTTCGCCTGTATGATAATAAAGCAATGTTTTTTGCCTTGTTTTTTTGTTTTTTTTTTTTTGCGGTGTTCACTGAAGGGGTTAACTAGTGGGATAGTTTTATAGAGCGGGTCGTTACGGACGCGGCGATACCAAATATGTGTACTTTTATTGTTTTTTTTTAAAATTTACATAAATAAATGGATTTACTGGGAAATTTTTCTTTTTCTTTATTTGGCGATTTTTTTTTTTTTTTTTACTTTCTACCATTGTCCCAGGGTGGGACATCACTGTATTAGATCAGATCGTTGATCTGACAGTGTGCATAGCACTCTGTCAGATCAACGATCTGACAGACAAGCTTAGGTGGCTTTCCGGCGCCTGCTCTCAGCAACTCTCAGCAGGCGCCGGCTAGCCATGTCATTTCATGACCCGGAAGGAGTCCGGCGGCCATCTTGGATCCGGGGACTCCTTCCGGGTCACCGGAGCAACGCGATCTCATCGCGTTTCTCCGGTGGGAGAGCGCAGGGAGCCCCCGTCCCTGCGCGATTCCCCTCTATGCCGCTGTCACTACTGACAGCGGCATCAGAGGGGTTAAATGCCCGCGATCGGCGCTACCGCCGATCGTGGGCATTGCTGCGGGGTGTCAGCTGTCATATACAGCTGACACCCGCACCCGATCACCGCGGCGCTCAGCGCGAGACCGCGGTGATCGGTGCGCCGTACTAGTACTGCTGCTGGCACAAATGAGGGTCGGCAGCGCAGTACTAGTACGGCGCATGTCGCGAAGGGGTTAAGGCTATGTGCACACGTTGCGGATGTTGTTGCGGATCCACAGCGTTATTCTACGCTCGGAATTGCACCAAATCTGCAGTGTAGTGCACAGCCAATGTTAATCAATGGGAATCCAGAATTGGTGTGCACATGCTGAGGAAAAATCCACGTGGATTTGCAGCGTTTTATTTTCCGCAGCATGTCAATTCTTTTTGCGGGTCTGCAGTGTTTCTGCACCCATTGACTTCCATTGAGTCAGTCAAATCTGCAGCAAAACCGCAGTTGTAAACAAATTTGTGGATTTGCTGCGGGTGTGCATGCGAAAAACGCTGCAGAAAGGAGGAAGAGTGTGAGAGGAGAATATGTACAGTATGGAGGCAGAGACTATGTGTGAGCGGAGAAGATGTGCGTGTCTGTCTGCGGGTATCTGTGTGTATCTGTGTGTGTGTGTGTTAGGACTGGCGGAACGCATCAAATAATAATTGGACATGATATAAGGTGCGTTCGCAGTCCGGGGTCCACCGTGCAGCTAAGACACCTGCTGCTTGGTAATAACGGACTATATGGCGGTATAATGTGAGTACACACATGGGTTAGCTTCACCCAGTATGAAAGAAGCGAACCCTGTTGCGTCACAGGGCCGCGATACCGCACAGAGAGCGCAAGCAAGGCGACACAGAACTCTGCCCCAAAACTCAGGGTAAGAGTCCCTCTAGATCTCTTGCACTCGACACCGCTACTGTGGTGCCAGGGAAACTAAAGTAAATATTTACCGCACAGGAGTGCGTGCAGCGGCGCTCTGGCGGACACCACTAACCACCCTAAACAAGGCCAGGAAAGCGCACTATCTGCGCACGGCGCCGCTTTGGCGGTCGCTGCTAATTGAATTCAGCAACTTGTGCAATTGTGCAGGATAGCACTGTCAGGCGCAAGGTAGCTCTACCATTCGCGAGCAGGCAACAACACTAGGGATGGAAATGATTCGGAGCTTTCATCCATCGACAGTCATTCATCCACACACACACACACGTGTCCCGTTTTGGGCACCGGTGCTCAGGAAGGATATAATGGAACTAGAGAGAGTACAAAGGAGGGCAACAAAATTAATAAAGGGGATGGGAGATCTACAATACCTAGATAGATTAGCGAAATTAGGATTATTTAGTCTAGAAAAAAGACGACTGAGGGGCGATCTAATAACCATGTATAAGTATATAAGGGGACAATACAAATATATCGCTGAGGATTTGTTTATACCAAGGAAGGTGACGGGCACAAGGGGGCATTCTTTGCGTCTGGAGGAGAGAAGGTTTTTCCACCAACATAGAAGAGGATTCTTTACTGTTAGGGCAGTGAGAATCTGGAATTGCTTGCCTGAGGAGGTGGTGATGGCGAACTCAGTCGAGGGGTTCAAGAGAGGCCTGGATGTCTTCCTGGAGCAGAACAATATTGTATCATACAATTATTAGGTTCTGTAGAAGGACATAAATCTGGGGATTTATTATGATGGAATATAGGCTGAACTGGATGGGCAAATGTCTTTTTTCGGACTTACTAACTATGTTACTATGTAATAGGTTTACACTACCGCATCATGCAAACTTTTTATAGCAGTAGCGCTCCAGGACTTTCCTGATGGTCCAATAGGAGCCGCTACAGGACCTGAGCATGTGACCCCTGACCTCCAATGGGAGGTCGTCTGTTATGACCTGGTGGTGAGGACAATAATGGACCTGATGGTTAAGAGCACACGGAATGACCTGATAGTTACTAATAACACAGGACAAGCTCTGAGACGTGGGAACTCTGCTGACCGCAATCCCTAATCCTATCACACACACTAGAAATAGCCGTGGATTGCTACTAACGCTCCCTATGCAACTCGTCACAGCCTAAGGAACTAGCTAGCCCTAAAGATAGAAAAATAAAGCCTACCTTGCCTCAGAGAAATTCCCCAAAGGAACAGGCAGCCCCCCACATATAATGACTGTGAGTTAAGATGAAAATTACAAACACAGAGATGAAATAGATTTAGCAAAGTGAGGCCCGACTTACTGAACAGACAGAGGATAGGAAAGGTAACTTTGCGGTCAGCACAAAAAACTACAAAAAGACCAAGCAGAGGGCGCAAAAAGACCCTCCGCACCGACTCACGGTGCGGAGGCGCTCCCTCTGCGTCCCAGAGCTTCCAGCAAGCAAGACAAAAATCAAAATAGCAAGCTGGACAGAAAAAATAGCAAACAGAGAAAAACAAGCAGGAACTTAGCTTCTGCTGGGAAGACAGGTCACAAGAACGATCCAGGAGCGAACTAGACCAATACTGGAACATTGACAGGTGGCATGGAGCCATGATCTAGGTGGAGTTAAATAGACCAGCTAGCTAACGAATTAACCTCGTCACCTGTGGAAGGAACCTCAGAAGCCGCAGCCCCACTCACAACCACCAGAGGAAGCCCATGGACAGAACCAGCCGAAGTACCATTCATGACCACAGGAGGGAGCTTAACAACAGAATTCACAACAGTACCCCCCCCCCCTTGAGGAGGGGTCACCGAACCCTCACCAGAGCCCCCAGGCCGACCAGGACGAGCCAAATGAAAGGCACGAACCAGATCGGCAGCATGAACATCAGAGGCAAAGACCCAGGAATTATCTTCCTGACCATAACCCTTCCACTTGACCAGGTACTGGAGTTTCCGTCTCGAAATACGAGAATCCAAAATCTTCTCCACCACATACTCCAACTCCCCCTCAACCAACACCGGGGCAGGAGGATCAACGGATGGAACCACAGGCGCCACGTATCTCCGCAACAACGACCTATGGAATACATTATGGATGGCAAAAGAAGCTGGAAGGGTCAAGCGAAATGACACAGGATTGAGAACCTCAGAAATCTTATACGGACCAATGAAACGAGGCTTAAACTTAGAGGAAACCTTCATAGGAACATAACGAGACGACAACCAAACCAAATCCCCAACACGAAGTCGGGGACCCACACAGCGCCGGCGGTTAGCGAAACGTTGAGCCTTCTCCTGGGACAATGTCAAATTGTCCACCACATGAGTCCAAATCTGCTGCAACCTATCCACCACAGTATCTACACCAGGATAGTCCGAAGACTCAACCTGCCCTGAAGAGAAACGAGGATGGAAACCAGAATTGCAGAAAAACGGCGAAACCAAAGCAGCCGAGCTGGCCCGATTATTAAGGGCGAACTCAGCCAAAGGCAAAAAGGACACCCAATCATCCTGATCAGCAGAAACAAAGCATCTCAGATATGTTTCCAAAGTCTGATTAGTACGTTCGGTTTGGCCATTTGTCTGAGGATGGAAAGCCGAGGAAAAAGACAAATCAATGCCCATCCTAGCACAAAAGGATCGCCAAAACCTCGAAACAAACTGGGAACCTCTGTCCGAAACGATGTTCTCCGGAATGCCATGTAAACGAACCACATGCTGGAAAAACAACGGCACCAAATCAGAGGAGGAAGGCAATTTAGACAAGGGTACCAAATGGACCATCTTAGAGAAGCGATCACAAACCACCCAAATGACCGACATCTTTTGAGAGACAGGGAGATCCGAAATAAAATCCATAGAAATATGCGTCCAGGGCCTCTTCGGGACCGGCAAGGGCAAAAGCAACCCACTGGCACGAGAACAGCAGGGCTTAGCCCGAGCACAAGTCCCACAGGACTGCACAAAAGAACGCACATCCAGCGACAAAGACGGCCACCAAAAGGATCTAGCCACCAAATCTCTGGTACCAAAGATTCCAGGATGACCAGCCAACACCGAACAATGAACCTCAGAGATAACTCTACTAGTCCATTTATCAGGGACAAACAGTTTCTCCGCTGGGAAACGGTCAGGTCTATCAGCCTGAAATTTTTGCAGCACCCGCCGCAAATCAGGGGAGATGGCAGACAAAATTACCCCCTCTTTGAGAATACCCGCCGGCTCAGGAACACCCGGTGAGTCGGGCACAAAACTCCTTGACAGGGCATCAGCCTTCACATTCTTAGAGCCCGGAAGGTACGAAACCACAAAATCAAAACGGGAGAAAAATAGCGACCAACGAGCCTGTCTAGGATTCAACCGTTTGGCAGACTCGAGATAAGTCAAATTCTTGTGATCCGTCAAGACCACCACGCGATGCTTGGCTCCTTCAAGCCAATGACGCCACTCCTCAAATGCCCACTTCATGGCCAACAACTCTCGATTGCCCACATCATAATTGCGCTCAGCAGGCGAAAACTTTCTAGAAAAGAAGGCACATGGTTTCATCACCGAGCCATCAGAACATCTTTGCGACAAAACAGCACCTGCTCCAATCTCAGAAGCATCAACCTCGACCTGAAACGGGAGCGAAACATCTGGCTGGCACAACACAGGGGCAGAAGAAAAACGACGCTTCAACTCCTGAAAAGCTTCCACAGCCGCAGAAGACCAATTGACCACATCAGCACCCTTCTTGGTCAAATCAGTCAACGGTTTAGCAACACTAAAAAAATTACTGATGAAGCGACGATAAAAATTAGCAAAGCCCAGGAACTTTTGCAGACTCTTCACAGATGTCGGCTGAGTCCAATCATAAATGGCCTGGACTTTAACAGGATCCATCTCGATAGTAGAAGGGGAAAAAATGAAACCCAAAAATGAAACCTTCTGAACTCCAAAGAGACACTTAGATCCCTTCACAAACAAAGAATTAGCACGAAAGACCTCGAACATCATTCTGACCTGCTTCACGTGAGACTCCCAATCATCCAAGAAGACCAAAATATCATCCAAATATACAATCAGGAATTTATCCAGGTACTCTCAGAAGATGTCATGCATAAAGGACTGAAATACTGATGGAGCATTGGAAAGCCCGAATGGCATAACCAGGTACTCAAAATGGCCCTCGGGCGTATTAAATGCTGTTTTACATTCATCGCCCTGTTTAATACGCCCAAGATTATACGCACCACGAAGATCTATCTTGGTGAACCAACTAGCCCCCTTAATCCGAGCAAATAAATCAGATAGCAGCGGCAAAGGGTACTGAAATTTGACTGTGATCTTATTAAGAAGGCGGTAATCAATACAAGGTCTCAAAGAACCATCCTTCTTGACCACAAAAAAGAACCCTGCTCCCAATGGTGACAACAACGGGCGAATATGACCCTTCTCCAAGGATTCCTTTATATAACTCCGCATAGCGGCGTGTTCTGGCACAGATAAATTGAACAGTCGGCCCTTAGGAAACTTACTACCAGGAATCAAATTAATAGCACAATCGCAATCCCTATGAGGAGGTAGGGCACCGGATTTGGGCTCATCAAATACATCCCGGTAATCCGACAAAAACTCCGGGACTTCAGAAGGGGTGGATGACGAAATAGACAAAAATGGAACATCACCATGTACCCCCTGACAACCCCAGCTGGACACAGACATAGATTTCCAATCCAATACTGGATTATGGACCTGTAGCCATGGCAACCCCAAAATGACCACATCATGCAGATTATGCTACACCAAAAAGCGAATATCCTCCTGATGTGCAGGAGCCATGCACATGGTCAATTGGGTCCAGTATTGGGGCTTATTCTTGGCCAAAGGCGTAGCATCAATTCCTCTCAATGGAATAGGATACTGCAAGGGATCCAAGAAAAAACCACACCGCCTAGCAAACTCCAAGTCCATCAAATTCAGGGCAGCGCCTGAATCCACAAATGCCATAACAGAATAGGATGACAAAGAGCAAATCAGAGTAACGGACAAAAGAAATTTCGACTGTACCGTACCAATGGTGGCAGACCTAGCGAAACGCTTAGTGCGCTTAGGACAATTGGAGATAGCATGAGTGGAAGCACCACAGTAAAAACACAGCCCATTCTGACGTCTATGTTCTTGCCGTTCAGCTCTGGTCAAAGTCCTATCACACTGCACAGGCTCAGGTCTATGCTCAGATAATACCGCCATATGGTGCACAACTTTACGCTCACGCAAGCGTCGATCGATCTGAATGGCCAAAGACATAGACTCATTCAGACCAGCAGGCATGGGAAATCCCACCATGACATCCTTAACCCCTTCATGACCGGGGGATTTTTCGTTTTTCCGTGTTCGTTTTTCGCTCCCCTCCTTCCCAGAGCCATAACTTTTTTATTTTTCCGTCAATTTGGCCATGTGAGGGCTTATTTTTTGCGGGACGAGTTGTACTTTTGAACGACATCATTGGTTTTAGCATGTCGTGTACTAGAAAACGGGAAAAAAATTCCAAGTGCGGTGAAATTGCAAAAAAAGTGCAATCCCACATTGGTTTTTTGTTTGGCTTTTTTGCTAGGTTCACTAAATGCTAAAAATGACCTGCCACTATGATTCTCCAGGTCATTACGAGTTCATAGACACCAAACATGACTAGGTTATTTTTTATCTAAGTGGTGAAAAAAAATTCCAAACTTTGCTAAAAAAAAAAAAAAAAAAAAATTGCGCCATTTTCCGATACTCGTAGCGTCTCCATTTTTCATCATCTGGGGTCGGTTGAGGGCTTATTTTTTGCGTGCCGAGATGACGTTTTTAATGATAGCATTTCGGTGCAGATACGTTCTTTTGATCGCCCGTTATTGCATTTTAATGCAATGTCGCGGCAACCAAAAAAATGTAATTCTGGCGTTTCGAGTGTTTCCCGCTACGCTGTTTAGCGATCAGGTTAATACTTTTTTTTAATTGATAGATCGGGCGATTCTGAGCGCGGCGATACCAAATATGCGTAGATTTGATATTTTTTTTATTGATTTATTTTGATTGGGGCGAAAGGGGGGTGATTTAAACTTTTATGTTTTTTTTATTTTTTTCACATTTTTTTAAACTTTTTTTTTTTACTTTTGCCATGCTTCAATAGCCTCCATGAGAGGCTAGAAGCAGGCATAGCACGATCGGCTCTGCTACATAGCAGCGATCTGCTGATCGCTGCTATGTAGCAGAATTGCACGTGTGCTGTGAGCGCCGACCACAGGGTGGCGCTCACAGCGACGGGCAATCAGTAACCATAGAGGTCTCAAGGACCTCTATGGTTACAATATACAAGCATCGCCGACCCCCGATCATGTGACGGGGGTCGGCGATGACGTCATTTCCGGCCGCCCGGCCGGAAGCGGTAGTTAAATGCCGCTGTCTGCGTTTGACAGCGGCATTTAACTAGTTAATAGGTGCGGGCAGATCGCGATTCTGCCCGCGCCTATTACGGGCACATGTCAGCTGTTCAAAACAGCTGACATGTCCCGGCTTTGGTGCGGGCTCACCGCGGAGCCCTGCATCAAAGCAGGGGAGCCGGCATCGGACGGTATAGTACGTCCGATGCCGGTAAGGGGTTAAGGGCTTCAGAGAGACCCTTTCTGAAAATTGCTGCCAGCGCACATTCATTCCACTGAGTGAGTACAGACCACTTCCTAAACTTCTGACAATATATCTCTATTTCATCCTGACCCTGACACAGAGCCAGCAAGATTTTCTCTGCCTGATCCACTGAATTTGGTTCATCATAAAGCAATCCAAGCGCCAGAAAAAACGCATCAACATCACGCTATGCCGGATCTCCTGGCGCAAGGGAAAATGCCCAGTCTTGAGGATCACCACGTAACAAAGAAATAATGATTTTCACTTGTTGAACAGGGTCACCTGAGGAGCGAGGTTTCAAAGCAAGAAACAATTTACAATTATTTTTGAAATTCAGAAACTTAGATCTATCCCCAAAAAACAAATCAGGAATTGGAATCCTAGGCTCTAACATCGGATTCTGAACCACAAAATCTTGAATGTTTTGTACCCTTGCAGTGAGATTATCCATACAAGAGGACAGACCTTGAATGTCCATATCTACACCTGTATCCTGAACCACCCAGAGGTAAAGGGGAAAAGAGAGATAAAACACACTGCAAAGAAAAAAAAATGATCTCAGAACTTCTCTTATCCCTCTATTGAGATGCATTAATACTTTTGGCCACCTGTACTGTTATGACCTGGTGGTGAGGACAATAATGGACATGATGGTTAAGAGCACACGGAATGACCTGATAGTTACTAATAACACAGGACAAGCTCTGAGACGTGGGAAGTCTGCTGACCGCAATCCCTAATCCTATCACACACACTAGAAATAGCCGTGGATTGCTACTAACGCTCCCTATGCAACTCGTCACAGCCTAAGGAACTAGCTAGCCCTAAAGATAGAAAAATAAAGCCTACCTTGCCTCAGAGAAATTCCCCAAAGGAACAGGCAGCCCCCCACATATAATGACTGTGAGTTAAGATGAAAATTACAAACACAGAGATGAAATAGATTTAGCAAAGTGAGGCCCGACTTACTGAACAGACAGAGGATAGGAAAGGTAACTTTGCGGTCAGCACAAAAAACTACAAAAAGACCACGCAGAGGGCGCAAAAAGACCCTCCGCCCCGACTCACGGTGCGGAGGCGCTCCCTCTGTGTCCCAGAGCTTCCAGCAAGCAAGACAAAAATCAAAATAGCAAGCTGGACAGAAAAAATAGCAAACAGAGAAAAACAAGCAGGAACTTAGCTTCTGCTGGAAAGACAGGTCACAAGAACGATCCAGGAGCGAACTAGACCAATACTGGAACATTGACAGGTGGCATGGAGTAATGATCTAGGTGGAGTTAAATAGAGCAGCCAGCTAACGAATTAACCTCGTCACCTGTGGAAGGAATCTCAGAAGCCGCAGCCCCACTCACAACCACCAGAGGAAGCCCATGGACAGAACCAGCCGAAGTACCATTCATGACCACAGGAGGGAGCTTAACAACAGAATTCACAACAGTCGTCCTGTGGACATGCTCAGTGTGGGAAAAGCAGGACTTAGTCCCTGAAACGCCTGCTCACTACTGAACAGTGCTGGCTACAAAGGCAGAGCCTGGAAAGGTAGCAGTACCCAAGGGCACTGAATCAGCTTGAGCCAGACGATGGGATCGATGTATCTGCTGAGCAGGTTCCACTCCGGTTGGAGGAAAATGGGAGACCGCAATGGATATGGTTCGAGATTCCCCCTGTGCAGCGGCGGGAACTCAACACCTAATATTGTGTCTGTGGTGATCTGCAGGTGTGTGAGCGGGTGTCTGTGTGTAGGCAGGCATCGTCCGATGGGACTACATAGTCCCATCCGGCTATGTCTTCTGTCACATATAACAGTGACAGTATTAGCCGATGATGGGATAGTAGTAGTTCCATCATCCGGCTACTGTGTTCAATAGTAAAAAAGAAAAATTCATACTCAACAATTAATCCCCGATGCCCTCGGTCTCCTGCAACAAAATTAAAATAATGAACCAACACAAATACTTCCTGTTCCGATGTAATCCATTTAATAACGAGTGTCCCACAGCGATCTACCGTGTAGAACAGTCACATCAGGAGATGTGACCGCTCTACACAGCTCCGGTGTTACAGTGACAGGAGATAATCCTCCTGCCCTGTATCACTCCACCTCCTAGAGTTCAAAGGAGTTCATGCTGTCACTTGTGGCACCCCTGTGTGAGAAAATTCTCAATCAGCGGTAGTGCTGTAAAGTGAGGGCACGAACTCTAATGCACTGTAGGAGCGATTATCTTCTGTCAGTGTATCGGAGGCTGGGTAGGGCAGTCACTAGGGTTGAGCGACTTTTACTTTTATAGGATCGGGTCGAGTTTCACGAAACCCGACTTTTTCAAAAGTCAGGTTGAGTGAAATCGGCCGATCCTATAAAAAAGTCGGGGTCGGGGTCGGCCGAAACTCGAAACCCAATGCAGTGCATTGGGTTTCCAATGGTTCCCAGGGTCTGAAGGAGAGGAAACTCTCCTTCAGGCCCTGCGCTCCATATTTAAGTGTAAAATAAAGAATTAAAATAAAAAATATCGCTATACTCACCCTCGGACGCGCCCTGGTACTAACCGGGAACCTTCCTTCCTTGGAATCAGCGCTTGCAGGACCTTGCGGTGACGTCGCGGCTTGTGATTGGTCGCGCGACCGCCCATGTGACCGCTCGCGCGACCAATCACAAGCCGCGACGTCACCGCAAGGTCCTGCAAGCGCTGATTCTTAGGAAGGAAGGCTGCCGGAAAGAAGCAGGGCGCGTCCGAGGGTGAGTATATTCCTGTTAGGTATATACTCACCCTCGGACGCGCCCTGCTTCTTTCTGGCAGCCTTCCTTCATAAGAATCAGCGCTTGCAGGACCTTGCGGTGACGTTGCAGCTTGTGATTGGTCGCGCGAGCGGTCACGCGACCAATCACAAGCCGCGACGTCACCGCAAGGTCCTGCAAGCGCTGTTTCGAAGGAAGAAAGGCTGCCGGTTAGTACCAGGGCACGTCAGAGGGTAAGTATAGCGATATTTTTTATTTGAATTCTTTATTTTACACTTAAACATGGATTCCGATACCGATTTCCGATATTGCAAACATATCGGAACTCGGGATCGGAATTCCGATACCAGATTCAGAAGATCGCCGACTTCATGGCCGACCCCACACAGGGGTTGGGTCGGGTTTCATGAAACCCAACCTTGCCAAAAGTCGGCGACTTCTGAAAATGGCCGACCCGTTTCGCTTAACCCTAGCAGTCACATCTCCCCATGTGACTGTTTTACAGGGGTGATCATCGTGGGACACTCATTATTAAATGGATTACATCAGAACAGGGAGTATTTGTGTGTTTTTTTTGCATGGATTAGGAGTAATAATAAAAATGGCGAACTGTGTTGTGATTTATTTCATTAACCCCTTAGCGACCACCGATACGCCTTTTAACGGCGGCCGCTAAGGGTACTTAAACCACAGCGCCGTTAATTAACAGCGCTGTGGAAAAAGTAAATAGCGCCCCCCACAGTCGGATTTTCTTCGGGGTCTCGGCTGCCGAGGGTAGCCGAGACCCCAGAGAACATGATTCGGGGGGTTTTTAACCCACCCCGCATTTGCGATCGCCGGTAATTAACCGTTTACCGGCGATCGCAAAAAAACCCAAAAAACGCGATCTCTTTTTAATTTCTCTGTCCTTCGATATGATCGCACATCGGAGGACAGAGAAAAGGGGTCCCAGGTGGCCCCCCAATACTCACCTATCTCCCCCGATGCTCCTCGTGTCTCCTGGTGGGCGCCGCCATCTTCAAAATGGCGGGCGCATGCGCAGTGCGCTGGCCGGCCCCGCGAGGATCTTTGGGGTCTCGGCTGCCGGGGGTAGCCGAGACCCCAAAGAGCATGATCGGGGTCGATTTTAGCGACCCCTGTTTTGCGATCACCGGTAATTAACTGTTTACCGGCGACCGCAAAAAAAAAAAAAAAGTCAAAGTGTAATTCTCTGTCCTCTGATGTGATCGCACATCAGAGGACAGAGAAATAGGGGGATTCGGGGACCCTGCCATACTCACCTGTGTCCCTGGGTCCTCCTGCTGCTCCTCCTGGCCGCCGGCTTCTTCCTCCGGTAAGAAAATGGCAGGCGCATGCGCAGTGCGATCGCCATCTGTCTCCATCTGCCGGCCGGCAGGAGAAGAGCAGTTGGGGCTAAAATTAGGGTTAGGGGCAGGGTTAGGGTTAGGGCTAGGGTTAGGGGTAGGGTTAGGGTTAGGGCTAGGGGTAGGGCTAGGGCTAGGGGTAGGGTTAGGGTTAGGGCTAGGGGTAGGGTTAGGGCTAGGATTAGGGTTAGGGTTAGGGCTAAATTTAGGGTTAGGGTTGGGGCTAAATTTAGAGTTAGGGTTGGCGCTAAATTTAGGGTTAGGCTTCTTTCACACTTACGTCGGTACGGGGCCGTCGCAATGCATCGGCCCGACATACTGACGCACGTTGTGAAAATTGTGCACAATGTGGGCAGCGGATGAAGTTTTTCAACGCATCCGCTGCCCAATCTATGTCCTGGGGAGGAGGGGGCGGAGTTACGGCCACGCATGCGCGGTCAGAAATGGCGGATGCGACGTACAAAAAAACGTTACATTGAACTTTTTTTGTGCTGATGGTCTGCCAAAACACTGATCCAGTGCACGACGGACGCGACGTGTGGACATCCGTCACGATCCGTTGGCAATACAAGTCTATGGGCAAAAAACGCATCCTGCGGGCACATTTGCAGGATCCGTTTCTTGTCCAAAACGACGGATTGCGACGGATGCCAAACAACGCAAGTGTGAAAGTAGCCTTAGGGCTAGGGTTAGGGTTGGGGCTAAAGTTAGGGCTAGGGTTGGGGCTAAAGTTAGGGTTAGAGTTGGGATTAGGGTTAGGGTTTGGATTAGGGTTGGTATTAGGGTTAGGGTTGGCATTAGGGTTACGCTTGGGATTAGGGTTAGCTTTGGGATTAGGGTTAAGGTTGGGGTTGTGATTAGGGGTGTATTGGGATTAGGGTTAGGTTTGAGGTTAGGGTTGAGATTAGGATTAGGGGTGTGTTGGATTTAGGGTTTTGATTAGGGTTATGGTTAGGGTTGACATTAGGGTTGTTTTGGGGTAAGGGTTGTGATTATGGTTAGGGTTAGTGATTAGGATTATGGATCAGGTTGGGATTAGGGTTAGGGGTGTGTTGGGGTTAGGGTTGGAGCTAGAATTGGGGGGTTTCCACTGTTTAGGTACATCAGGTGGTCTCAAAACACGACAGCCAATTTTGCGCTCAAAAAGTCAAATGGTGCTCCCTCCCTTCTGAGCTCTGCCGTGCGCCCAAACAGTGGGTTACCCCCACATATGGGGCATCAGCTTACTCGGGATAAATTGGACAACAACTTCTGGGGTCCAATTTCTCTTGTTACCCTTGTGAAAATAAAAACTTGGGGGCTACAATATCTTTTTTGTGGAAAAAAAATATTTTTTATTTTTACGACTCTGCATTCTAAACTTCTGTGAAGCACTTGGGCATTCAAAGTTCTCACCACACATCTAGATAAGTTCCATGGGGGGTCTAGTTTCCAAAATGGGGTCACTTGTGGGGGATTTCCAATGTTTAGGCACATCAGGGGCTCTCTAAACGCGACATGGCGTCCGATCTCAATTCCAGCCAATTCTACATTGAAAAAGTAAAACGGCACTCTTTCTCTTCCAAGCTCTGCGGTGCGCCCAAACAGTGGTTTACCCCCACATATTGGGTGTCGACGTACTCAGGAGAAATTGCACAACAACTTTAGTGGTCTAATTTCTCCTGTTACCCTTGTGAAAATAAAAATTTGTGGGCAAAAAGATCATTTTTGTAGAAAAAATGCGATTTTTTTTTTCACGGCTCTACGTTATAAACTTCTGTGAAGCACATGGGGGTTCAAAGTGCTCACCACACATCTAGATAAGTTCCTTAAGGGGTCTAGTTTCCAAAATGGTGTCACTTGTGGGGGGTTTCCACTGTTAAGGCACATCAGGGGCTCTCCAAACGCGACATGGCGTCCAATCTCAATTCCAGCCAATTCTACATTGAAAAAGTAAAACGGCACTCTTTCTCTTCCAAGCTCTGCGGTGCACCCAAACAGTGGTTTACCCCCACATATTGGGTATCGACGTACTCAGGAGAAATCGCACAACAACTTTTGTGGTCTAATTTCTCCTGTTACCCTTGTGAAAATAAGAATTTGTGGGCAAAAAGATCATTTTTGTGTAAACAAAAGCGATTTTTTTATTTTCACGGCTCTACGTTATGTGATGTAGCGATGTCCTTGCTGTGCAGTGAATAGGCAGTGACCCATATAAAGTTCAAACAAAGTTTTGTTTATTTCACAGCATACTCACAAACCGGAAAAGAAAACAAACAAGTCCTTCGGTATGCAGCCGGGAAAAATAACAACAGTCCACAGTCCGCTGCCGTGAGCGTATTACACCCCCGTGTACGCTCGGGTGTCTGGCTTTTCAGGCTCTGCCTGGCCCGTGTTTCTCCACATGGAAGGAGCTCTGCACAAGCCTCCTACTAGGTCTGAATCCCAGACCAGACTGACACACCCAAACTCTCTTGCTGGGGTTTTTTTTCTATCCTCCAGATTCTATGGCCATGGGCCACTATAAGATCTGGGCTGGAGGAAACGGACCGGCCCCACTACCATCCTGCAGTCCGTTTCAAAATAAAAGCCCATACCAGGTTTTCCTGAATAAATTCTGGGACAAATAACTTGACCCAGTTCACACTTACTTTTATTCTTCCCTGTGTCTCACAGGCAACCTGCTGTGAGCACAGGGCCCTCCAGCGGATCTAATATGCTTCTAAGCACATCCTGGGGGACACATAGCGACCCTCGCATATGACACCGGTCACTGCCTCACATACCCCCCCTCTGTTCAGACTTGTGGGGTTGAACATTTGTCAGCATACATGGTGCCCGTGACAGGGCATCTGCATTTCCCTGTGATTTCCCAGCCCGATGTTCCACAGAGAAGCTGAAATTTTGTAGGGAATTCCTTTCCTCTGCATTTCTCATCCAGACAAGGGGTGAATGGTCTGTTACCAACCGAAATTGACACCCGAGCAAATAGTAGCGTAGGGACTCCAAGGCCCATTTAATCGCCAAGCACTCCTTCTCCACTACGCTATAATTTTTCTCTGCCGGGGTCAGTTTCCTGCTTAAATAGGTGACTGGATGCTCATCCCCGTTCACCTCTTGCGAGAGCACCGCTCCTAAGCCTACCTCTGATGCATCAGTTTGCACAATAAAGGTTTTCTTGAAGTCGGGGCTGATGAGGACCGGCTGTCCACACAACGCCGACTTCAGAGACTGGAACGCTCCCTCTGCTTGAGGATTCCACTTGATCATCACCGTTTTCTTCCCTTTTAACAGGTCCGTTAGGGAAGCCGATTTACCAGCAAAATTGGGTATAAACCGACGGTAATACCCAATGATGCCAAGGAATGCCCTCACTTGTTTGGAACTTAAGGGCTTGGGCCAGTTTTGAATGGCCTCAATTTTGTTCACTTGAGGTTTGATAACCCCCCGGCCGATCACGTATCCCAAGTACCGGGCTTCCGTGAGACCTATCGCACATTTTTTTGGGTTTGCTGTTAACCCTGCGGCTCTAAGAGACTCTAGCACTGCTTGTACCTGGGACAGATGGGTATCCCAGTCGGTACTAAAGATGACTATGTCATCCAAATAGGCCGATGCGTAATCTCTATGTGGTGCTAACACAATGTCCATCAGCCTCTGGAATGTGGCCGGAGCCCCATTTAACCCAAAATGTAAGACAATGTATTGAAAGAGACCCTCTGGGGTTAGAAAAGCAGTCTTTTCCTTCGCTGACTCTGTTAAGGGAACCTGCCAGTAACCTTTCGTGAGATCCAGCGTGGTGAAGTACTGGGCCTTCCCCAGTCTCTCAATTAGCTCGTCCACCCGTGGCATGGGATACAGGTCAAATTTTGACACTTCATTTAACTTCCTAAAGTCATTACAGAAGCGTAATGACCCATCAGGTTTTGGTATAAGTACAATGGGGCTAGCCCACTCACTTCGGGACTCCTCAATGACTCCCAACTGAAGCATTTGCTTTACCTCAGCCACGATGGCTTGCCTTCGGGCTTCTGGCACTCGGTACGGTTTCATCCGCACCTTTACCCGGGGCTCAGTGACAATGTCATGCTGAATCACTGAGGTTCGCCCCGGCAGCTCTGAGAATACATCCATATTCTGCTGTACCAAAGCTCGAGCCTCCCGCCGCTGCTGTTTTGTGAGGGCATCATTGACTTTTACCTCACACCTGGCTGTGTCCTTGGCCAGGGCCAGAGGGACCTCCGATTGTATGACCGTAGTTGCATCTGTGACCAAACATTCTCGGTCCTTCCAGGCCTTTAGCAGGTTTACATGGTACAACTGCTCGGGTTTTCTTTTCCCGGGTTGGTACACTTTGTAATTCACTTCCCCCACCTTTCCCCGTATCTCATACGGCCCTTGCCACTTGGCCATGAGTTTACTCTCTGGGGTGGGCACTAGTACCAACACCCAGTCTCCTTCTTTAAAGGACCTGACCGTGGCCCTTTTATTATAGGTACGGCTCTGAGCGGCCTGGGCATCCAACAGATGCTCCTTTACGATGGGTTGCACGACTGCAATCCGATCCTGCATACTTGCCACATACTCGATAACACTCTTATGTGGAGTGGGCTCCTGTTCCCATGTCTCTTTGGCTACATCCAGCAGCCCCCTCGGGTGCCTGCCATACAATAGCTCAAATGGGGAGAACCCCGTGGACGCCTGCGGTACCTCGCGTATGGCGAACATTAAATATGGCAATAACATATCCCAATCCTTCCCATCCTTGGCGACCACCTTTTTGAGCATGGCCTTGAGGGTCTTATTAAACCTCTCGACCAACCCATCGGTTTGTGGATGGTACACTGACGTACGCAACTGTTTAATTTGGAGCAATTTACATAGCTCCCTAGTCACTTTAGACATAAAAGGGGTTCCCTGATCTGTAAGGATCTCCTTGGGGAGCCCAAGATGACAAAACATGGCAAACAGTTCACGGGCTATTAGTTTAGCCGAAGTGTGCCGGAGCGGTATCGCCTCTGGATACCGGGTGGCGTAGTCTACGACTACTAATATGTGCTGATGGCCCCGGGCGGATTTTACTATTGGTCCCACCAGATCCATCGCTATCCGCTCAAAGGGTACTTCTATGATGGGCAGAGGTACTAACGGACTCCGGTAGTTTGTGGTGGGTGAGGTTAGTTGACACTCAGGACAAGTGTCACAGTACTTTGTAACCTCAGCGTAGACACCAGGCCAAAACAACCTCTGTAATATGCGCTCTAACGTCTTTTTGGTCCCCAAGTGCCCCCCCAACATGTGAGTGTGAGCCATGTCGAGCACCGCCCGACGATAGGGTTGGGGCACTACCAGTTGTTCCACCACCTCATCCCGGATTTTATCAACCCTGTACATTAACTCCTGGATGACCGCCATCCGGGGAAACTCCTTTTCTGCACCAGGTTGTTGTGCCACCCCATTTACCTCGATTACTCTTTCCCTTGCCCGGGTCAGAGTGGGATCCTGGAGCTGGGCAGTCCCAAACTTACCAGGTGACACCTCCAGCTCATGAATTGGTGGATTCTCTTCCACTTCCCCTGCCAATACCTCTAGGGGAAACCTATCGGGATTACACACTGTCCCTATCGTGGCGACCCCTACGGCAGGTATCCCTGACTCGGGATCTTCGGGTTCTGCACCCGGAATGCTTTTTTCCCTGAGAGGGTTAACTCTGGTCTCCCAGAGGGACCAGAACAACGGTAAGTCTCTACCCAACACAGTCCCATACGGAAGAGTTTTTACCACTCCCACTACATGTTTTATCTCTCCACATGGGGTGGAGAACGTGACCTCCGCAGTCGGGTACTCTCGGAGGTCCCCATGTATGCACACTACCCCCACCTTTCGTCCAATAGGACTGTCCCCAGCAACCAAGGACCCGTGTACAAGGGTCACCAAGCTCCCCGAGTCCAAGAGAGCATCCGTTTGGTACCCGTTAACGAGCACTCTGCACAGCTGAGGTTCGGTACCGGCAGGGTCTGTAGTGGCAATGCAGACTGGCTGGGCATACATAGACACGCGGCGGGCATACCCGCAGTCCATGGGTTCTGTTGTTAGGGGACAATTAGCAACCACATGTCCGGGTTCTTGGCACCGCCAACACGTAACGACTGTGGCACGAGGTAACCTTGGAGCCAGTTTAGGGGACACAGGTCTGTGGTCACTCTCTTTCCGAGACAACCCCTCAGCACGGACTCGGTCCGGTCTTGTCCCAGTGGAGGGCCGTGGACTTTTCTCAGACTCCTGAGCTGGCGGAGCCTTACGTGACAGCCGAAGCGGAGCAGTGTCCCATATAAAGTCCTGGGTGGCCTTATATCGCTCTACCAGGCCTACAACCTGGTCTAGGGTACCCGGGTCCCCTTGACCCACCCAACGCTGAATGGCCGCTGGCAGAGCCCTCAACAGTCGGTCGACCACCACCCTCTCCACTATCTGACTTGTGGATAAAGTCTCAGGTTGGAGCCACCGTTTCACAAGCTGCAATAAGTCACAAATCTGAGACCGGGCAGGCTGGGCTTCCACAAAAGTCCAACAAAACACCCGTTGAGCTCTCACATAAGTATTAACCCCCAGTCGGGCAAGGATCTCACCTTTTAACTTGGAATAGTCCTGGGCATCCTCCCGACTAAGGTCAAAGTAGGCCTTTAGCGCATCACCCCTCAAGAACGGAGCCACAACTTCAGCCCACTGTGCTGCTGGCAGATTCTCCCGTTCTGCCGTGCGCTCATAGACGGTGAGGAAAGCTTCCACGTCATCTTCCGGACTCAATTTCCTCAAAGCGGAGCGGACCTTGTCACGGGCATCGCGACGTTCCGGGGTCGGTGCTGGAGGTGCCTCTCGCAGGGCTGTAATTTGCTGCAGCAACAGATTATTAGTTTGTTGCTGTTGTTGCTGTGTGAGGACTAGCTGCCTCAGGATCTCCTCCATTTTGTCTGTAGGCCTGAATTGCAATGTAGCAGGCTTAATAACAGACATGCAAATGGCGTTGGGGTATGCCTTAATTCACACTGCTCAGCATTCTCCAACCAATTTTGATGTAGCGATGTCCTTGCTGTGCAGTGAATAGGCAGTGACCCATATAAAGTTCAAACAAAGTTCTGTTTATTTCACAGCATACTCACAAACCGGAAAAGAAAACAAACAAGTCCTTCGGTATGCAGCCGGGAAAAATAACAACAGTCCACAGTCCGCTGCCGTGAGCGTATTACACCCCCGTGTACGCTCGGGTGTCTGGCTTTTCAGGCTCTGCCTGGCCCGTGTTTCTCCACACGGAAGGAGCTCTGCACAAGCCTCCTGCTAGGTCTGAATCCCAGACCAGACTGACACACCCAAACTCTCTTGCTGGGGTTTTTTTTCTATCCTCCAGAGTCTATGGCCATGGGCCACTATAAGATCTGGGCTGGAGGAAACGGACCGGCCCCACTACCATCCTGCAGTCCGTTTCAAAATAAAAGCCCATACCAGGTTTTCCTGAATAAATTCTGGGACAAATAACTTGACCCAGTTCACACTTACTTTTATTCTTCCCTGTGTCTCACAGGCAACCTGCTGTGAGCACAGGGCACTCCAGCGGATCTAATATGCTTCCAAGCACATCCTGGGGGACACATAGCGACCCTCGCATATGACACCGGTCACTGCCTCACAGTTATAAACTTCTGTGAAGCACATGGGGGTTCAAAGTGCTCACCACACATCTAGATAAGTTCCTTAAGGGGTCTAGTTTCCAAAATGGTGTCACTTGTGGGAAGTTTCCACTGTTTAGGCACATCAGGGGCTCTCTAAACGTGACATGGCGTCCAATCTCAATTCCAGCCAATTCTGCATTGAAAAAGTCAAACGGCGCTCCTTCACTTCTAAGTTCTGCGGTGCGCCCAAAAAGTGGTTTACCCCCACATATGGGGTATTGGCGTATTCAGGAGAAATTGCATAACAAAATTTATGGTTACATTTCTGTTTTTACACTTGTGAAAATAAAAAAAAAATGGTTCTGAATTAAGATGTTTGCAAAAAAAAAGTTAAATGTTCATTTTTTCCTTCCACATTGTTTCAGTTCCTGTGAAGCACGTAAAGGGTTAATAAACTTCTTGAATGTGGTTTTGAGAACCTTGAGGGGTGTAGTTTTTAGAATGGTGTCACACTTCATTATTTTCTATCATATAGACCCCTCAAAATGACTTCAAATGTGATGTGGTCCCTAAAAAAAAATGGTGTTGTAAAAATGAGAAATTGCTGGTCAACTTTTAACCCTTATAACTCCCTAACAAAAAAAAATTTTGTTTTCAAAATTGTGCTGATGTAAAGTAGACATGTGGGAAATGTTATTTATTAACTATTTTTCATGACATATCTCTCTGATTTAAGGGCATAAAAATACAAAGTTTGAAAATTGCAAAATTTTAAAAATTTTTGCCATATTTCCATTTTTTTCATAAATAATCGCAAGTAATATCGAAGAAATGTTACCACTAACATGAAGTACAATATGTCATGAAAAAACATTCTCAGAATCAGCGGGATTCGTTGAAGCGTTCCAGAGTTATAACCTCATAAAGTGACAGTGGTCGGAATTGCAAAAATTGGCTCGGTCATTAAGTACCAAATTGTCTCTGTCACTAAGGGGTTAAAATACTTTATTCTGGCTGTGTCTTTATTTAACATGTAGCAACTATGGGATTAGTAATGGAGAGGTGTCTTATTAACATCTCTCCATTACTAAGCCGTGAGGTTGATGTCACCAAACAATACAAAGGTGACATCAACCCCCCCAACTGTTACCCCATATGCCACCACTACAGGGCAAGTGGGATGAGCAAGGCTATGTGCCGGAATTGGCACATCTTAGAGATGCGCCTTTTCTGGGGTGACTAAGAGCTGATGTGTTTAGTCGGGGGGCAATATCCTTGGCCCCTTTCTAGGCTATTAATATCAGCCCGTAGCTGTTTGCATAGTCTTTGCTGGTTATTAATTATAGGGGAACCCTATGTCATTTTTTGGGGGCTCCCCCATTTTAATAGCCAGTAAAGGTTAAGTATACAGCTGTGAGCTGATATTAATATCCTGGGAAGATCGATGGGTATTACCCCCTTCCCATAAACGTCTACCCCCAGTTCCTGGCTTTCCCTCTGCTGGTTAAGAAAATTATGCGGGAGCCCACACAATTTTTTATTTCCATTTTTTTTTAATTAAACAGATATTGCGTTTCATGCAGATTTTGTGTGTGTTTGTGTGTGTCTTTATTTATCACTTCATGTACCATTTTATTATGCTCATTACTAAACATTGGGCTTGGTATTATCTATCCATCTACATATATCTATATACAGTGGGGGAAATAAGTACTTGATCCCTTGCTGATTTTGTAAGACAAAGACATGAACAATCTATAATTTTAAGGGTAGATTAATTTTAACATTGAGAGATAGAATATCAAAAATAAAATCCAGAGACTCACATTGTATAACTTATATACATTTATTTGCATTTTGCAGTGAGAAATAAGTATTTGATCCCCTACCAACCATTAAGAGTTCTAGCTCCTACAGACCAGTTAGACACTCCTAATCAACTTGTTACCCGCATAACAGACAGCTGTCTTACATAGTCACCTTTATATAAGAATCCTGTCCACAGACTCAATTAATCAGTCTGACTCTAACTCTACAACATGGGCAAGACCAAAGAGCTTCATAAACCTGCACAAAGCTGGAATGGGCTACAAAACCATAAGTAAGACGCTGGGTGAGAAGGAGACAACTGTTGGTGCAATAGTAAGAAAATGGAAGAAATACAAAATGACTGTCAATCAACATCGATCTGGGGCACCATGCAAAATCTCTCCCCGTGGGGTATCCTTGATCATGAGGAAGGTGAGAGATCAGCCTAAAACTACACAGGGGGACTTGTTAATGATCTCAAGGCAGCTGGGACCACAGTCACCAAGAAAACCATTGGTAACACATTACGCCATAAAGGTTTAAAATCCTGCAGTGCCCACGAGGTCCCCTGCTCAAGAAGGCACATGGGCAGGCATGTCTGAAGTTTGCCAATGAACACATGGATGATTCTGTGAGTGATAAGGAGAAGGTGCTGTGATCAGATGAGACAAATATTGAAGTCTTTGGCATTAATTCAACTTGCAGTGTTTGGAGGAAGATAAATGCTGCCTATGATCCAAACAACACCGTCCCCATTGTCAACCATGAAGGAGGAAACATTATGTTTTGGGGGTGTTTCTCTGCTAAGGGCACAGGACTACTTCACCGCATCAATGGGAAAATGGATGGAGCCATGTACTGTAAAATCCTGAGTGACAACCTCCTTCCCTTCACCAGGACTTTAAAAATGGGTTGTGTCTGGGTCTTCCAGCAAGACAGTGACCCAAAACATACAGCCAAGGCAACAAATAGTGGCTCAAAAAGAAGCACATTAAGGTCATTGAGTGGCCCAGCCAGTCTCCAGACTTTAATCCCATAGACAATTTAAGGAGGGAGCTAAAGCTCCAAATTGCCAAGCGACAGACTCAAAATCTTAATGATTTAGAAATGATCTGCAAAGAGGAGTGGACCAAAATCCCTCCTGACATGTGCACAAACCTCATCATCAACTACAAAAAATGTGTGACTGAAGTGCTTGCCAAAAAAGGTTTTGCACTAAGCATTAAGCCTTGTTTTCCAGAGGGATCAAATACTTATTTCTCACTGCAAAATGCAACTAAATTTATAAAATTTATACAATGTGATTTTCTGGATTCTATTTTTGATATTTTATCTCTCAACATTAAAATGAACCTACCCTTAAAATTATACATAGTTCATGTCTTTGTCAGTGGTCAAACTTACAAAATCAGCAAGGGATCAAATACTTATTTCCCCCAATATAAATATATATATATATATATATATATATATATATATATATATATATATATCTACAGCTGTCTAAGGGTCACTTCCGTCTGTCCTATCTTTCTGTCACGGATATTCATTGGTGGCGGCCTCTGTCATGGAATCCAAGTCGCTGATTGGTTGTGGCAATGGTCATGGCCGTTTTGCCACAACCAATCAGCGACAGCCACAGTCCGGCGGCAATATGGCCGCTCTTTCCTCCCTGCAGTCAGTGCCCGCTCCATACTCCCCTCCAGTCATCGAGTCAGCCCTCACACAGGGTTAATACCAGCAATACCGGAGCGCGGTGTAATGCACTCCGGTTACGCAGCTATTAGCTGTATACTACATGGCTCTGTGCTGTATACTACGTCGCTGTGAAATATACTACGTTGCTGGGCAATATACTACGTGGCTGGGCAATATACTACGTCGTTTGGCAATATACTACGTCACTGGGCAATATACTACGTCGTTTGGCAATATACTACGTCACTGGGCAATATACTACGTCACTGGGCAATATACTACGTCATTGGGCAATATACTACGTCACTGGGCAATATACTACGTCATTGGGCAATATACTACGTGACTGGGCAATATACTACGTGGCTGGGCAATATACTACGTGTCTGTGCTGTATACTACGTCACTGGGCAATATACTACATAGCTGGGCAATATACTACGTGGCTGGGCAATATACTACGTAGCTGGGCAATATACTACATGGTTGGGCAATATACTACGTGGGCTGTGCAATATACTACGTGTACATGCATATTCTAGAATACCCGATGCGTTAGAATCGGGCTACCATCATATTTATATATATATTTATATATATATATATATATATATATATATATATATATATATATATATATATAAAATTAACTTATATTTGATTTGTGTGTAAACATTATATGTGAACATGGTATGTTAATGATATCATGGTCTTCAATGGAGTATGTAAAAGAAGAGGGTGGACAAGGAAATGAGATCACAATTATTTTTTGTTGTTGTTAAATACTACATCTTTATTTAGCTTACAAAAACACATACAAATCCGCATGAAAATCTGCATCAAATCTGCGCGGATTTTCAACTGCGTTTTCTGCCAAGAGAGGAAGAATCCGCACAGAAAATTCCACAGGCAAATCTGCAACGTGTGCGCATACCCCAAGGGTATGTGCACACGTTGTGGATTCTCTGTGGATCCACAGCTTTTTTTTGCAGTGCAGAAACGCTACAGATCCGCAATTGATTTACAGTACAATGTAAATCAATGAGAAAAAAAAAAAGCTGGGCACACGTTGCGGAAAATCCGGTGCTGAAACGCTGCGGATTAAAAGAAGTAGCATGTCACTTCTTTTTTTCCGATCTGCAGCGTTTTTGTACCCATTCCATTATAGAAATCCGCAGGGGTAAAAAAAACGCAGTAAATCCGCAAAAAATCCGCAGCAAAAACACACAAAAAACTCTGCGGATCCGCACAAAAAACGCGACAAATCCGCAGCTGCGTTTTTTCCCAGGAGAGGCAGAATCCGCACCAGAAATTCCTAAATCTAATCCGCAACGTGTGAACATAGCCTAACATATTTTCATGCAAAACCTAGCTCATCATTATGTGGTATGCTTCATATTAAGGACTGATTCAGACTGCAGCCAACAGTTTGGTGCCGTTTTTTCACTTTTTTGATACAAATAGATGTCCAAGTGTACCTACCTTCAGCTTCACTGTTTGCCTCCTCACTTTTTACATTTCTTTAATATGTTGTAAGAAAGATTACTTGTTGTTGGTCTACTTGGTTTTTGGTTAATTTTATTTGTGGCATATTTGATAAGTGACCAGACCCCAGTTATATTGATTTTGGTTTTAGGTGTGTTCTTATCTTGATTATATGTAAAATAAAGACAGACCATCTTATCAATACAATGTGCTTTACTATTCTTTTGGCAACATTAATTATTGGTTTAAAACTCAATATACAATGCCAATCACTTTCACAGCAGCTGAGAGTATTTTGCCCAGACCTCTCTTTTCTTCACTTTCCAAAACTTCTACATCTTCTTCCTCCCTTTCTTCCTCTCTTTTCCTGTGTTACATAAATGCATCATTATTATGGCTAAAAAAAGAAACGTGTCCATCAATTTGAACTGAAAGATTTTTTCTCTACTTTGATAAAGGGAAAGGGGTATAGGTGCAACCATAATACATGATCAAGTATTCCCTAACAGAGGAGCTAACATCGTCTGCTCCCTCCTTATTCGGCAAGCTATAGCGCTTACCGAAGAAGCTGCATCGGGAGTCCGGATACCTGGAGCGCTCCCATTAATCATGTGTCCGGAGTCGCAGCTGCATGTGTCGCGGTGTGTGATAGTCACAACACACTAATATAGATAACGTAGGCACAACTATGAAGTGGTGCTAAAGTAGATGCCCAAACCATGATGCTAGTAACTGTTACGTACGCTGCGCACGCTGCGCATACTTACCCGGCTTCTCCCGTCTTTGAACAATCTTCTCTTCCCTTCCTGGGATATATTGTCTCAAGATCTGGCTTAGAGATGGATCCAGAGAAGGTTTCTGCTGTCCTGAATTGGCCTCGTCCTCTTGGAACAAAAGCAATCCAACGATTTCTTGGCTTTGCCAACTACTATAGACAATTTATTCCTCATTTTTCTTCCATGACCAAGCCTATCTCTGCTCTAGTTCGCAAGGGAGTCAATTCCAGTCTTTGGACCCCTGAGGCTGAAGAGTCCTTTCTGTCTCTTAAACAAAGCTTCGCTACGGCCCCTGTGCTTCATCGTCCTGATGCCAATAGACCGTTTGTCCTTGAGGTCGACGCATCCTCTATTGGAGCTGGTGCTGTACTTTTGCAAAGATCTTCGTCCGGACGTTTGGTGACCTGTGGTTTTTTTTCTAAAACCTTTTCCGCTCCTGAGCGTAACTACTCTATTGGAGATAAAGAACTTTTGGCTATCAAGCTAGCCTTGGAGGAATGGCGTTATCTCCTTGAGGGGGCTCTTCATCCATTCACCATTTACACAGACCACAAGAATCTGGCCTATATTCAGTCTGCCCAAAGACTAAATCCACGACAGGCCAGATGGTCTTTATTCTTCGGACGATTTGAATTTGAACTTCATTTCCGACCCGGAAATAAGAATGTCAAAGCAGATGCTCTTTCAAGATCCTTTCAGCCTCTGGACCTAGAGGATTCTCCGGCTCACATCATTGATCCTGCAAAGATCGTCACTCTTGCTCCTCTAAGAGTGATTTCAACTCCTCCTGGCAAGACTCTTGTGGCTAACCAAGACAAGGAGAGAGTTTTACGTTGGGGTCACTCCTCCAAAATTGCAGGTCACGTAGGAGTCAAGAAGACACTTTCTCTTATCTCTCGGCATTACTGGTGGCCATCTCTCCGACAAGACGTCACCAAATTCATTGCTTCTTGTCCTGTCCCTAGGCAGCTTCCTTCCGGTCTCCTGCATCCTCTGCCTGTGCCTTCCGTTCCTTGGAGTCATATAGCTATGGACTTCATCACTGATCTACCTTGTTCCTCGAATTGCTCTGTCATCTTGGTTGTTGTAGATCGGTTCTCCAAGATGGCTCACTTCATCGCATTACCTGGTCTGCCTTCCGCTCCTGAGTTGGCAAAGATCTGTTTACACCAAGTCTTCCGTCTTCATGGTTTTCCTCATCATATCGTCTCAGACCGTGGAGTACAATTTACTTCACGTTTTTGGAGAGCTCTCTGTAGTCTATTAAAGGTTAACTTGGACTTTTCTTCCGCCTATCACCCTCAGTCCAACGGACAAGTGGAGCGAGTTAATCAAGTCCTGACTACATATCTGCGACATTTCTCCAATGCACACCACGATGACTGGGTCTCTCTTCTCCCCTGGGCCGAATTCTCATATAACAATCTTCCCAGCGAGTCTTCCTCCAAAACTCCCTTTTTTGTAGTCTATGGTCAACATCCGAACATTCCTCTTCCTGTTTCTCTTTCCTCGGGGGTACCGGCAGCGGATTTCTTGTCCCGGGAATTCTCTACGATTTGGAGTGAGACCAAAGTGGCTCTTGAGAGAGCTAGCCTTAATATGAAAAAGTTTGCTGACAAAAGGCGTTTGGATGCTCCGCCATATTCTCCGGGTGATAAAGTTTGGCTTTCCTCTCGCTATATCAAGCTTAAAATTCCCTCTTGCAAACTGGGTCCCCGCTATATTGGTCCTTTTCCTATCTTGAGTCGCATTAATGATGTTTCTTATAAGTTGAAGTTGCCTGCCTCTTTACGCATTCCCAATGCCTTCCATGTGTCTCTTCTCAAGCCTGCAGTCTTTAATCGTTTTCACTCCGCTACCTCTTCCTCTCCTCAGCTCTGTACTTCTGATGGAATCTTTAATGTTAAAGACATTCTTGCCAAAAAGGTAGTTAGGGGTAAAACTTATTTTTTGATTGATTGGGAGGGATTTGGCCCTGAGGAGAGGTCCTGGGAGCCCCGAGAGAACATCAATGCTCCTCTTATCATGAAAAGATTCCTTTCTAGTCTTAAAAAGAGGGGGACTAAGGAGGGGGGTACTGTTACGTACGCTGCGCACGCTGCGCATACTTACCCGGCTTCTCCCGTCCCTCGGCGCACTCGCGATCCTGTCCAGCGCCGCTCTGCTTCCTCCTTCGCCGGCTCACGGCGTCCGGTCCCTCTGCGCATGCGCGGTCGCGTCTCCTCCATCGCAGAGCATTCCGGGAGGTCGCGACCCGGTGGCTCCGCCCCAACATGGCGGCGCCCATTGGGTATTTCTTCCCGGCATCTCCCTAGGTAAGACGCCTTTGCTTTGTAGGTGCACTGTCTGCCGTCAGTGTCCCTATGCCCTAGGCTCCCCTGCACCAGTGTCTTCTCTCAGCCCAGTCTTTACTTTGTCTTAGTGTCCTGCCAGCCCGTGTTCCTGCTGTGTCCTGCCTGTCCGTGTTCCTGCTGTATCCTGCCAGTCCGTGTTCCTGCTGTATCCTGCCAGTCCGTGTTCCTGTTGTATACTGCCAGTCCGTGTTCCTGCTGTATCCTGCCAGTCCGTGTTCCTGCTGTATCCTGCCGGTCCGTGTTCCTGCTGTATCCTGCTAGTCCGTGTTCCTGCTGTGTTCTGCCAGCCCGTGTTCCTGCTGAGTCCTTCCGGTCCGTGTTCCTGCTGAGTCCTGCCAGTCCGTGTTCCTGCTGTGTTCTGCCGTTCCGTGTTCCAGTCATTTTCAGTTAAGTCTTGTTTTCCTATTATTCCCTGCCATCCTTATAGCCTGTGGTTTCCTTCTTTATCTTGGGTCGCCCCTTTGGCTCTAGCTGTTGTGTCTCCATTCCCCCGAGGTCCTGCTCCTAACACTCCCTGTATAGGGGGTGATTCCATCTGGTCCGCTCGACCCCGGGGGCTCTAGAGTCACGACCTAGAGGGTCCACTCTCGGATTTCTGCCCGAGTACTTACAGTAACGATAAACTTGGCACACACAAATATGTAGATGCAGTGAATAAAAGTTTTAATGGGGTATAGTACATACAGTGACGTTTCGGTCTATATACAAGATCTTCATCAATGTACCTCATATAACTGATATGAGATATCAGGGTCAATTAGGGGAACCAGAGTCCCTGTAAGTAAATTGCTCCTGTATAATAGGTGGAGGCGGCCACAAGTGAGGACGCTGTGTGGATGTCACGGACGCAGTATCCACCGCTAGTCCAGTGTGACAAATAGAAGTGCCGGCAAATCAATTATATGAGGTACATATGGATAAAGGTCTTGTGTATAGACCGAAACGTCACTGTATGTACTATACCTCATTAAAACTTTTATTCACTGCATCTACATATTTGTCTTACATATGTCTGAGAACCATCAATTAGGGCACTTCACAACACTATATACAACTAATCCCACACCAATACAGGTGGGAAGAACGAAGAGATCCCAAGTAAAAACCAAATGTTTATTAATATTATTAAAAATTTACAATAAAAAAGCAAAATAACCGTAGGGGACACCACAAGACAAGGTAAAATATCAATAACCCATACTCAGTAATATTGAGGTATTAACAGTGGTTGTTAAACTCCAGAATGATGGTAAGAAGGTAATTAGCACAATGGCTCAGTAATATCTAACATGGTTACAAAAACTCCATATATCCACTAAAAGATATCATAACGTTGAACAACACAATGGCTGGATCAGAATTGGTTAATCATTACCGGATATCCTAAATTAACCGTGCAAAAGCATGTAATGGTCGCAGATTCCCATATTATCCACATAAGGGCCCCATAAAAATAAATAACACAGTGGTTGTATCTACAATATATAGAGACAATTGGGAGTATAGAACCACTCACACCAGAGCAACCCGGCTAACCAAAACCTCCATACAAGAATAAAGAGATGGTATACCTTGCATCAAGTGGCGTCCTCTCACCCCGACGCGCGTTTCGCCTCCTGCTTCTTCCGGGGGCATCTATCTATCAAATATCTACATATTTGTGTGCGCCAAGTTTATAGTCACAACACACTGGCTCTCCATGCATTTGTTGTGACTGTCGCACAGGTGCCTTCTCCCCTTCCTGAAATGTTGGGAGATATGCTCTTCTGTGACTGTGACGTGATAGGATTTTTTCTATGGACATTTTATAGGACGTTTTCTGTTATATCTATGTATGCCCCTGCTCAGGATCATTATTACAATAAAGAAGGCAGTGAGGGGCATTATTATATGGAGGCACAATGGAGGGGATTGTTATCATTTTAGGGGAAGCAAAAAGTCATTATTATTATTATAAGAAATCACAGGATATTTTTATTATTATAAGAAGGTACAGGGTTATTATTATAAGAGGTCAAGGGGGAGTATTATTAAAGGAGGCACAGGGGAATTATTATAAGATATCACAAGTTGTGATTTGTGTAGAGGTGGTAGAATGTGAGGAGGGTCCTGGAAAATCAATAAAGTGAAGATGTCTGTGTGTTACATTTTGCAGGGATGGGTCATGGATGGAATAAGAGGTCATAGAGGTCGGGACCGAATGCAAAGGAAAAGGGAAAATGAACTACAACAATCAGCAAGATGTCACCGGTGAGAACTTGCACAGTGCACAAATATATATTTTGCAGAGCACTGGTGTGAAACTGATATTACCGTTATATGGTCACTGTATGGTGTTAATATCAGTCTTAGTACAGTGTTTTTTGTTAAAGTAGTTGTCCAAGCTTGAAGTTAAAGTCTGCAGGGGCTATGTGACTGTGGGCTTCTGAATCCTCACTGAGCTCGCACGCTGTGAGGATTCTCCGGTGCTGGCACTGAGAGTTGGTGATCATGTGCTGTGGTGTAACTTGAACAGCATGGGCCCAAATGCAAAAGCGCTAATGGGGCCCCCAATTAATGAAAGTCTTTAATAACATTCGTCTTTTTTTATATAAGCCAACGAGGCTTTTGGGCCCCCTTGGCACCAGGTACAATTGTAACCCTTGCACCTGCTGTAGTTACACTCCTGATCATGTTACCGCAAGAATACAATTTGCATACATTGAATCATGTACTGACTAGACGTGCACAGCCTCGCTCAAAACAAGTGAAAATAGCAAAGCCGAGTACAAGTATTTGGAAGGTGGAAGGGGATGTGAAAATGGCTCTGGCTGGTCCCAGTGCCGAAACAGGAGAATCATCACAATGTGCGCTATGAGGATTTAGAAATCTGAAGTTACCCCTTTAACGATCAGTATGGTAGTATTATCAATATTGTAGATACTGGTAATATTTGGTTATGGTTTGTTGGTATTTGTCTGTAATATTGCAATATTATTATTTTGATATAATTATTTAATCTTATATAGAAATATTATTGGTATTTTTTAGAAATATTGGACTTGTAATAAATCTTGATTTCCTCCAGGCAGGGTAATATTAGTAACTAGAAATAGGCCCAATGCTATCGCTTCGGGAGTGCGGTGAAAATAACATCTGTGTATGCTTAGTGGTGCAGTGGACATGTCTCACACCGTTTGCGCTTTCCAACATATCTGTTCTATATCATCCCTCTCAGCGCTATTCCCGAGCATGCGTTGTAACGACGCGGCTGTTACTGCACCTGTATGTGAATAGAGGAGAGGTGTGACATTGCCGCGGCGTCTTATGGGATTCGGGGACAGCGGCCGGAAGTCCCAACTGGCGATTATATATATATAGATATATATCCCCATCTGAGGCTCAGGGGTCAGGGACAGCATGGGCCTGTGTGATTTCAAATGCCAGGGCTGAATTTCAGTCCCAGTCCGTCCCTGCTCAGAACTGAACTACATAAACCATTTAAGGTCGCACTTACACTGTGTAAAGTGGTTTTATTATGTCCGTGTCCCTTGAGTCCATGCATCTTGAATACATGACAAGATCCTGCTGGCATTAGAAGCAGCTGACTGACATTGCATGCTGTTACTTAGTCCAGAGCTACAAGGACACCAAGATCCTTCTCCTCAAGGACTAGCTAGCTCTGATCGCTGCAGTTTACTTATTTAGATGGTGAAGTCAATCACTGGCAGCAGCATTAAATGAACTGGTTGCTGCTGCACATGTGCACTGATGCCATCGACCCCGTTGAAATGGAATTAGGGTATGTTTCCACGGTCAGGAAACACTGCGGATTGGACGCTGCGTACAGCCGCAGCATCCAATCCGCAGTGGCCAGATGTTACAGCATAGTAGAGGGAATTTTATGAAATCCTATCTCCACTATGCATTCAAATACGCAGGTGGCAGACCTCCGCATACACACATGTGGTGCGTCTTTATAGACCGCAGCATGCCTATTCATCTTGCGGAGATGCTCCCCCTTGAGTTCATTGAACACATGCCGTATCACTGAGCTTACAAAATCCGGCAGCGCTTTAAGCGGAGTGGGTATCTGCTGCACCCAAAGCGCTGCATATCCGGACCGTGGAAACATACCCTAATCCAGTGTTATTTAGGCTGCCGTGGAAGCTGTAAGTACAATGAAGGCCGCCTTTACAGCTATTTTTGTCTTTGAATGTTTAATCAAGCTATGTGGACTAAAAGATTAAATCATTATTAGAAAAAAACTCTGTGCATTTTTTAAAAGTATAAACTCTAAATACACCTAATTTTTATCAATTCAAAAGTAAAAATAATAAAACATTTTTGCTATCACTGTAAAAGTTCAATATAGGAGATTACTGAATGAATTAACTAAAACATCAAACCGCTTAAAGAAAAAAATTTGAATCAGCAGAATCACTGTTTTTGTTCCCCCGACCTCACAAAAAAAGAAATCAATGCTCTTAAAAAAAATATCATCAATTAAATTTAGATACAGTACAGAGCAAAAGTTTGGACACACCTTCTCATTTAAAGATTTTTTGTATTTTCATGACTATGAAAAATGTAAATTCACACTGAAGACATCAAAACTATGAATTAACACATGTGTTAATATATACTTAACAAAAAAAGTGTGAAACAACTGAAAATATGTCTTATATTCTAGGTTCTTCAAAGTAGCCACCTTTGCACACTCTTGGCATTCTCTTGATGAGCTTCAAGAGGTAGTCCCCGGAAATGGTTTTCACTTCACAGGTGTGCCCTGTCAGGTTTAATAAGTGGGATTTCTTGCCTTATAAATGGGGTTGGGACCATCAGTTGTGTTGAGCAGAAGCCTGGTGGATACACAGCAGATAGTCCTACTGAATAGACTGTTAGAATTTGTATTATGGCAAGAAAAACGCAGCTAGGTAAAGAAAAACGAGTGGCCATCGTCAGTCAGTCCAAAAAATTGGGAAAACTTTGAAAGTGTCCCCAAGTGCAGTTGCAAAAACCATCAAGCGCTACAAAGAAACTGGCTCACATAAGGACCGCCCCAGGAAAGGAAGACCAAGAGTCACTTCTGCTTCTGAGGATATGTTTATCCGGGTCACCAGCCTCAGAAATCGCAGGTTAACAGCAGCTTAGATTAGAAACCAGGTCAATGCCACACAGAGTTCTAGCAGCAGACACATCTTTACAACAACTGTTAAGAGGAGACTTTGTGCAGCAGGCCTTCATGGTAAAATAGCTGCTAGGAAATCACTGCTAAGGACAGGCAACAAGCAGAAGAGACTTGTTTGGGCTAAAGAACACAAGGAATGGACATTAGATCAGTGGAAATCTGTGCTTTGGTCTGATGAGTCCAAATTTGAGATCTTTGGTTCCAACCACCGTGTCTTTGTGTGACACAGAAAAGGTGAACGGATGGACTCTACATGCCTGGTTCCCACCATGAAGCATGGAGGAGGAGGTGTGATGGTGTGGGGGTGGTTTGCTGGTGACACTGTTGGGGATTTATTCAAAATTGAAGGCATACTGAACCAGCATGGCTGCCACAACTATTTTACCATGAAGGCCTGCTGCACAAAGTCTCCTCTTAACAGTTGTTGTAGAGATGTGTCTGCTGCTAGAACTCTGTGTGGCATTGACCTGGTTTCTAATCTAAGCTGCTGTTAACCTGCGATTTCTGAGGCTGGTGACCTGGATAAACATATCCTCAGAAGCAGAAGTGACTCTTGGTCTTCCTTTCCTGGGGCGGTCCTCATGTGAGCCAGTTTCTTTGTAGCGCTTGATGGTTTTTGCAACTGCACTTGGGGACACTATCAAAGTTTTCCCAATTTTTAGGACTGACTGACCTTCATTTCTTAAAGTAATGATGGCCACTCGTTTTCTTTACTTAGCTGCTTTTTTCTTGCAATAATACAAATTCTAACAGTCTATTCAGTGGGACTATCAGCTGTGTAACCACCAGACTTCTACTCAACACAACTGATGGTCCCAACCCCTTTTATAAGGCAAGAAATCCCACTTACTAAACCTGACAGGGCACACTTGTGAAGTGAAAACCATTTACGGTGACTACCTCTTGAAGCTCATCAAGAGAATGCCAAGAGTGTGCAAAGGTGGCTACTTTGAAGGACCTAGAATGTAAGACATATTTTCAGTTGTTTCACACTTTTTTGTTAAGTATATAATTCCACATGTGTTAATTCATAGTTTTGATGCCTTCACTGTGAATTTACAATTTTCATAGTCATGAAAATACAGAAAAATCTTTAAATGAGAAGGTGTGTCCAAACTTTTGCTCTGTACTGTACATAATGTTTTATTCATGTGTATGATGGATAAACTGCAGTACTCGTCAGCAGCCATCTTATAAGGTACATAGTTCCTTTCTGTGCATTGCTTGGAGCAGGCCAAAACTGGAGCAGATTACAGCTAATTAGTGGGATTCCTGTGTGTCAGCCCGGCACCGATCCAGATTGATGATTTATTCTGGGGGAAGGTTCAACAGTTGTTTAGTCCCAGAGAACATATTTAAGACTTTCATTATATTTCAGACTTTAGGGTTGTCCACAGAACCTTAATGTTGCTACAATATTCACACAGGTTCTGACTTGTCTGTGACTGCTCACATGGTTGATACTTTTTCCTGATCACTTTTTGGGGGTCCTGTGGCTATAACTGTTATTAGGATAATGAGTCAGGCATTGTATTTTAGGGTCCTCCTGTTATCATGTTTTTAGTGGTCCTCTGGTAGCTTCTTGATTATATTATTTTATGTTCATAGTTAGGCAGGAGAAGAAAATCTCAATAAAGCACCATGAAATCATGCTATCACTATACAAAATAGTAATAACCTTTTTTAAATATAATATATGAGTACTTACTCTTCTTCACAGATGGAAAGTGAGACTATGCCAAGGAAGAGAACATTTCTTTGACAGAGCCATGTTTGGTCATGTAAAAATACCTATGGTAATGTTAAATGTAAAAAATGCTATCTTCTACTACTGATTTAAAAAAAAAAAGAAAACAGACAGCGGAAAACATTTTACTTGTTCTCAGTTTCTCTATTTGAAGCACTAATATTAGTGAACGTTAAATAAAAGCCATTTAAATATAAATTAACAATACATACCTTGTGATGAAGAATGCAAAGTTTAGAAGGGCAGAATGCCACAGAATGATTCTGCAGTATTAACTCAATCTTCATATATATATATATATACTGTACATAATTGGTTGAGACAGCTGTAGAGCAGATCATTGTATTTACTTTTCCCATGCACAACGATGTATTGTGTGTCTCATGATTAAAATTAGCTAAATAACATGGTCTTTTGAGCACACAAACAAATATTGTTTCTGTTGTGGTGACATTTGACACATCACAAACATTTGTCACGAGACAATTCAGCTAACTCTAAATGCTGTAAACAGTATAATGCACCCACAGCTCCTCTGCACACAATGTGATGTTCCCACAACAGGATAATGGGCCCACAGCTCTTCTATATACAGTATGGTGGGCACACAGCTCCCCTATACACAGTATAATGGACCCATAGCTCTCCTACAAATAATATGATGCTCCCACTGCTCCCCAAAAACACAGTATAATGACCCCCACATTAGCCCTCAGACTGTCTAATGTATCACCCATTAGCCCCCCAAAATTTATAATGGCCTCCACATTAGCTCCCAAACTGTAAACATGTTGACACGTGGTCTACCTTGAAATAGTGGATTCCTTTGTTAGTATCAGATTTGGTCTGAGTTAAATTCAGGAGTGGGGAAATTTGGACTTGGCTGGAACACATTTTTAACCTTTGTACAGGAATCTGGGTTTTGTTTCAAAATTTTCCAAGACTCAAACTCAGAAAAGTCATCATTATGAGCAGCCCACAGTGGAATCTGACATGTGAGGGCAAAATGAAATCCAAGAACCTTAGTCAGTTTAGCTGAAATCAGGGAAGGCAAGCAAAAAGAAGCTCAGTGCAGGAAAAATGCAATGAACAGGGAAAACCTGTGCCTAACCATAGGTGTGGATGAGCGAACGTGCTAAAAAAGAGTGTCAGCTCCCAGTGTGGCGTCCCTGCCTTGTAACAGCACATGTCCAGGAACATGACCCATGCGCTTACCAATGCACTTACTGGCATTGTCCGCTGAACGACCGACGCGTGGACGAGCGCCTGTGGCCAGGAATGTTACACATTCGTGATAGCACACTGGGTGTACATTGTGGAGGCTGGGGCCAATTCACACACTGCGATGGCGCATGTGCTCACAACAATGAGGATTGCTGGACCTTCTTCTGTCAAGGTTTGCTCCACCTCATACAGCATTTCCTGCACCCCTTTTGCTCCTCCTCCTCCATCTCCGATGTGGTATCTCAGAGCATGTCGTCCACATCACCCAGAAGCTGAAGAGCAGGCATGGATGTCTGACATTTGTTTGGTTCTCCAAGACTATGAGGACTCCACAAAGGGACTAGGTGGGAATGTTGAAGGACATAACACAAAGAGAATGTAGCCAACCCAGCACAGATTAGATAACAATGAGAAGATGGACATTGAGGAGGAGGAAGAGGAGAAACAGGAGCTGGTGGCTAGCGTAACCCATAATGAGGTCCTGGTTATGGGGGACTTTAACTACCCGGATATTAACTGGGAAACAGAAACATGTGAAACCCATAAAGGAAACAGGTTTCTGCTAATAACCAAGAAAAATTATCTTTCACAATTGGTGCAGAATCCAACCAGAGGAGCAGCACTTTTAGACCTAATATTATCTAATAGACCTGACAGAATAACAAATCTGCAGGTGGTCGGGCATCTAGGAAATAGCGACCACAATATTGTACAGTTTCACCTGTCTTTCACTAGGGGGACTTGTCAGGGAGTCACAAAAACACTGAACTTTAGGAAGGCAAAGTTTGACCAGCTTAGAGATGCCCTTAATCTGGTATACTGGGACAATATCCTCAGAAATAAGAATACAGATAATAAATGGAAAATGTTTAAGAACATCCTAAATAGGCACTGTAAGTGGTTTATACCTTGTGGGAATAAAAGTACTAGAAATAGTAAAAACCCAATGTGGCTAAACAAAGAAGTAATACAGGCAATTAACAGTAAAAAGAAAGCATTTGCACTACTAAAGCAGGATGGCACCATTGAAGCTCTAAAAAACTATAGGGAGAAAAATACTTTATCTAAAAAACTAATTAAAGCTGCCAAAAAGGAAACAGAGAAGCACATTGCTAAGGAGAGTAAAACTAATCCCAAACTGTTCTTCAACTATATCAATAGTAAAATAATAAAAACTGAAAATGTAGGCCCCTTAAAAAATAGTGAGGAAAGAATGGTTGTAGATGACGAGGAAAAAGCTAACATATTAAACACCTTCTTCTCCACGGTATTCACGGTGGAAAATGAAATGCTAGGTGAAATCCCAAGAAACAATGAAAACCCTATATTAAGGGTCACCAATCTAACCCAAGAAGAGGTGCGAAACCGGCTAAATAAGATTATTTCTTATTTTTAGGGACTCTATAGCGACGGGGTCTGTTCCGCAGGACTGGCGCATAGCAAATGTGGTGCCAATATTCAAAAAGGGCTCTAAAAGTGAACCTGGAAATTATAGGCCAGTAAGTCTAACCTCTATTGTTGGTTAAATATTTGAAGGGTTTCTGAGGGATGTTATTCTGGATTATCTCAATGAGAATAACTGTTTAACTCCATATCAGCATGGGTTTATGAGAAATCGCTCCTGTCAAACCAATCTAATCAGTTTTTATGAAGAGGTAAGCTATAGGCTGGACCACGGTGAGTCATTGGAAGTGGTATATCTCGATTTTTCCAAAGCGTTTGATACCGTGCCGCACAAGAGGTTGGTACACAAAATGAGAATGCTTGGTCTGGGGGAAAATGTGTGTAAATGGGTTAGTAACTGGCTTAGTGATAGAAAGCAGAGGGTGGTTATAAATGGTATAGTCTCTAACTGGGTCGCTGTGACCAGTGGGGTACCGCAGGGGTCGGTATTGGGACCTGTTCTCTTCAACATATTCATTAATGATCTGGTAGAAGGTTTACACAGTAAAATATCGATATTTGCAGATGATACAAAACTATGTAAAGCAGTTAATACAAGAGAAGATAGTATTCTGCTACAGATGGATCTGGATAAGTTGGAAACTTGGGCTGAAAGGTGGCAGATGAGGTTTAACAATGATAAATATGAGGTTATACACATGGGAAGAAGGAATCAATATCACCATTACACACTGAACGGGAAACCACTGGGTAAATCTGACAGGGAGAAGGACTTGGGGATCCTAGTTAATGATAAACTTACCTGGAGCAGCCAGTGCCAGGCAGCAGCTGCCAAGGCAAACAGGATCATGGGGTGCATTAAAAGAGGTCTGGATACACATGATGAGAGCATTATACTGCCTCTGTACAAATCCCTAGTTAGACCGCACATGGAGTACTGTGTCCAGTTTTGGGCACCGATGCTCAGGAAGGATATAATGGAACTAGAGAGAGTACAAAGGAGGGCAACAAAATTAATAAAGGGGATGGGAGAACTACAATACCCAGATAGATTAGCGAAATTAGGATTATTTAGTCTAGAAAAAAGACGACTGAGGGGCGATCTAATAACCACGTATAAGTATATAAGGGGACAATACAAATATCTCGCTGAGGATCTGTTTATACCAAGGAAGGTGACGGGCACAAGGGGGCATTCTTTGCGTCTGGAGGAGAGAAGGTTTTTTCACCAACATAGAAGAGGATTCTTTACTGTTAGGGCAGTGAGAATCTGGAATTGCTTGCCTGAGGAGGTGGTGATGGCGAACTCAGTTGAGGGGTTCAAGAGAGGCCTGGATGTCTTCCTGGAGCAGAACAATATTGTATCATACAATTATTAGGTTCTGTAGAAGGACGTAGATCTGGGGATTTATTATGATGGAATATAGGCTGAACTGGATGGACAAATGTCTTTTTTCGGCCTTACTAACTATGTTACTATGTTACTATGTAAAAAAGGATAGTAGCCACACAACCTTCCTCTTGTCTCTCCTGCGTGGATTGGCTGAGGATGAGAATGAGGAGGAAGAGAGGGAGGAGATAGAGAGTCATCATCATGGCGGACACAGGGAAGTATTGGCTGTATGGAGATTGGCACGTATGGCTGATTTTAGATACCACTGTCTATTCCATGACCCTTGTGTTACATTCATCTTGGCACAAAAAAAAAAGAGTGCTCATTGTCCACCTTGCTACTAGACCCACACTACAAGGAGAACTTTGTATCTTTTTTTCCCGAGGTGGAGAGGTCTTCCAAAATGTGGAAAATATGTTGAAAAATTCCCAGCAGATACTGCTAGCAACAGGGGGCAAACTTCGTTGCCCAACTAACGAGAGGAAAGAGAGACACACAGCAAAGGCAAGGGTACGCTGTCAAAGGTGTGGGCCAATTTCAAGACACCAGCCCAGCGCTCTGGAATAGTGATGGGCGAATTTGTTCAGAAAACGATCGTCAAATATAAATTCGGTATGAATATTGCACATTCAAATTCGTGATCGAAAACACGAGCAAAATTTTATAAAATTGGAAAAAATCACTAACATTCGGTAAAAAGTGTGGGAAAATATTTGCATTACCACAAAAGTATTTTCAGCACCTTAGCAACGATAATGGTGGTGTATCATGAGCGTTTGGCTCGTGTTTGATGAGATGAGGAGGTTTGCAGAGCTCAGAGGCACGGCGTTCTTGTAAACAGTAATTTATTTTTCAACAAAAAAGAAAGACAGGGGGGTGGCACCACTGCCAACATGAAGCTGCAGACCACTGATAACCACAGGTACGGCTTCAAAGCCGGTATGATAGGACGCTATGTTCCGAGACCCATAGATGTGCTGGCATAGCGCGAAACGGCCGTCGTTCTGACCTGCTCGCACTAACTCCGTTCCTCACTCTCCCGGCCATGGACTCTTTTTAATGAAGACTCAATAAAGCTAAGGATTTTTCAGATCAGTGACTGCTTTTCTTTTTTCTATTGTACAAGTGGACGGATTTATTTATTTTTTCCTATCTTTATGTGTGCACATTTCGGCTAGCCAATCAGGACACAGGACACACCCACAATGTCCTGACACAACGGCTTGTGTCATTGGCTGCTAAAATCACATGTTCCTCTCCATATAAAGAGTGGACATCTTGTTTTAGTGCCATTTTGACACTGTAACAGCGCAGAGAGGCTGCTCCTGACGCTGGCACTGTTAGCAGCAAGATTTTAGCTAGTTAGCTAGGTGATTGTATATCAGTCAGATAGTGTAGCTAGCTAGTGTCCAGTGTGGCTATTAAATTTAACTTCCAGAATTTTTTTTTTTTAGCCATTACTGAGGTCCACAGACAAAGCCAGCAGGGCACATGTCCTACAAGTGTGTTGTGCACTGCTTCTATAGTGCTCCATGCACGAATATAGTATTCAAAATAATATTTTTCACTAGCTAAATGTGAAACAGCCTGCTATATCCCACCTAGTCATTTAGTGCTGTGGTAATATGAAACTGTAGACCTGAGGCACATTAAAAAAAAAATAATTTTTCTGTTGCAAAAAGTTAGACAGCCCGCCATATCACATTTTGTCATTTTGTTGGGTTGAAATAAAGCTGTAGATGCCTGACCCAGAGGCCACCCAAAAATTATTGCGTTCCTAATGTCATACAGTAGGGGACCTGACTTTATAACACACAAGATGCTACAAACTATTTTAGAGGCCTGATCCAGAGGCCACAAAAAAATCTTATGATCCTAGTGTCATTTAGTAGGGGACCTGACTTTAAAATAGTTTGTAGCATCTAGTGTGTTATAGAGGACTGATACAGAGTCCACAAAAAATTCTTCTGTTCCTAGTGTCATACAATAGGAGGCTTGACTTTCAAATAGTCCGTGAAAGAAGAAATAAGTGTGGCACTCACTGACCCAATAATAAGTTCACTTTAAGTTGCTTAAAATATCAGAGGCAGGAGAGTCCCATGTGGAGCTCAATAATCCAATGACTGGGAAAAGGCCATGGTGGAAGGGGAATTAGGCTTGGTGTTCAAAGTCTACGTGGGGTACGTGGTAATGTTTGTTAAAGCACTAGTGAACCAACGTCATGTCCTATGCAAAGACAACTGACAACTTCTGTTACTGGACGGGCTATTTTTTTTTGCTTGGATCTGGGCCAAGATGAAGTTGGGTCCGAACAGCATCCTGACCCTCGTCATCGGTCATTAACCCCTGGGGGTAGGCAATCCTGATGAGACTCAGATATCTGAGGATCATGTGGACTGTATTGTGCTGTCAAGGCAGGAAGAGGAGGAGCGTGACTCCAAGGGAGAGGAAGGTGATAACACAGAGGATGGTGAGGTGTTAGTGTGGAGCCTCTGAGGTCTGGTCACCACAGAGGTACTGCATCTCATCCAGAGGTATGGGACTCCGCTCTCAGGTAAGGAGGGAGAACTACCCAGAACTCTAACACTCACATCCAACACACACCATTTCAGTCGGGGCACCTGGGCATACTCTTAGGGAGGAAGGCCTCATCCCAGGCTAGGGTGTTGAAGAGTGGGTGGGGTAGTTAGAGTAGGGGAGGAGCTAATTAGGAGTAAAAGTTAGGGAGATTGTGAGAGGAAGGAGATGCAGTAAGATGTGCTGAGATGGAGCTTCCAGTCAGAAGGAGCTAGAGAGGGATTGAGAGAGGAGTGGAGCTGAGTAGATGTGAGGCTCTGCAGCTTCTGACTGACAGAAGAGAGAAGTGTGAGAGAGAGCAAGAAAGAAGCTCCCAGAAGGACAGAAGGGATCCTAGGGACATGGGTAGTGAGCAATCCACCCGTGGGGCCCACATTGACGCTGACCATCGCCAGGTGGAGGGTCCAGATCGCAGCGGGGAACCGGCTCTCGAGACTAGTGGGGGACTAGAAGACTCAACTATCCAGCCGGAGGCCGCAGAATCTGCATGTGCTGCAGCCACATCCAACACATTTGCTGAAAACGCAGCCACATAGGATCCAGGGAACCAACAGAGAGTTTTGCCTGACAAGATCTGAGGCTGCTGGATTGGGACACTGTGTGTGAAGGCTCTGGGCAGAAGGGTGAGAGCCAGCAAAGTGAGATGGCCAGGAAAGGAACAAAGAAAGGGGGTTCTGAAAGGTGCACCCAATTTATTTGAGAGCTGGCTGGACCATAGACCCGGAACACACAGCACCCCGGCTGGGGACTACAACTAAGAACTGTGAATAAACATGTGGAAACTGCACCCTGCTGTACCCTCTGAATTATTACTGCGTCACATGCCCTGCACTACAACCACCATCATCACCCTTTAACACCATCACTGCCCTGGGGTTTAGCTCTACCTGTGGAGAGCTGTAACAAGACTGCTGCATCACTATCAGCTCCAGCGGTCTCTTCTAGCAGCATCAGCTAGCATCTCCTATTTGCCGAATACTACAGGTGGCGTCACAAACAATTCCACTTTTCCCATAAACTTTATTCCCCTTTCCATCATCACTCTTTTATTGGAAGCCAAGGGCCATTGACCGGGTCACTGCTGCCATGACACATCCCCTTTAAGAACGGCCATCCCAGTACCGAGTATCCCCACGGCCCTGGCCGGCGCTCCATTGGATCCCAGTTGGCATGAACATACAGGCACACAGCTGAGTAGGTCATCTGAGGAGGAAGACGAGGAGGTCATGTTGCACTGTACGTCGCAGACACATAGTGAGGCAGCCATGACGAGCAATGCATCCTCAGCCACAACTTTGGCTGTGACCAGCAGCGTCCGCAGGTCTGCAGCTCGCAGGGGTGGCAAGGGTTGCCTAGCCTGGGCCTTTTTTGACACTGCAAAGGATGAGCCAACTCATGTAGTCTGCCAACTTTACAAAAACAAACGGAGTAGAAGTAAAAGGTGCAATAATTTGACTACTTCATGTATGTATGTAATCCCACTGCACTAAAATGCGGACCAGCGGACCTCAACATTCATCAATCGCATCTGCCCCATCAATTGCATCTGCAGCTTCTTCCTCCTCCTCTGTTACTCTGCCAACTATTGAGATGCAGGTCTTCGACCACAGAACCTCGGGTTCTTTACCCGCTGCAGTCACGCTGACTTAGAGCCCACCATCAGCTGTAACGAATGCGAACATGCCTGCTATTTTTGACCGATATTAGAGAACAAGCACACCACAACTTTCTCAATCCACCGTAACATCTCCACTTGCATGTCTCTCACGGTCTAACAGTTTGTCCAGTTCACGGTACTCTGCCCTCTGTTATCACTGCAGCCAGCCCATGGTTTCGCAGTTGTTGTCATGTAAAAGATTGTTTCATCCTACACATGACAAAGCTAAGAGGTTGAACTCCACCATCTCCAATCAGTTGGCCACGGAAATGCTGCCTTTCCACCTGGTAGATAGACGGTTTCCAAAAGCTGAAGGCCATTGCAGACTGGGTACTGACTGGGCATTGGGTGACTGGTGGCTGTGGGGGCAGGTGCTGGAATCCCCAGCTTGGACTCCCCAAGACTTGCAGGACAAACCTCTCCATTTAACACTTCCTCCACTGCCTCTGCCTCCTCTATCCCCTCTAGGGCCTCCACCTGCACCCTCAACCTTTGCCTTAATGAGACATGCGTTCCTACACTGCAGAATGAATCCCCGTCACCTCTGTACTGCACAACCAGGGCTCACTGCAATAAGGTCTTGCAATTGATATGCCTTGGAGATTCCAGTCATACAGCTGAAGAGTTGTGGACAGCTCTCTTGGCTGAGTTTGATCAATGGCTGTCTCCGCTAAACCTGCATCCAGGGAAGGCCTTGTCCAATAATGGAGCAAACTTGGTGGCGACCCTACTGCGACGCAAGCTCACACACGTGCCTTGCATGGCTCACGTCCTCAACCTGATAGTACAGTGTTTTCTCCACCACTATCCTGGCCTGGGTGAGCTGCTTCAGAAAGCACGTAAGCTGTGTGCTCATTTTCACCTTTCGCACTCCTAAGGTCATCAACTTGCATCGATACAGAGGTCTTTCTCCATGCCAGTTAACAGGTTGATATGCGATGTGCCGACACGGTGGAATTCCACTCAGCACACGTGCAGCGACTGTGGCAGCAGCAACGAGCCCTGACGCTGTATGTCATGTCGTATAGCCTGGGCCAACATAGTACGGACATGGTGCATATCACATTTACATAGAGGGCACAGATTAAGGACCTCTGCACCCTTCTGCACAGTTTCAAAATGGCTACGAAGATGGTTAGCGCTGACAACACCGTCATCAGCATCACTATTCCGGTCATCTATATGCTGAAGAATACTTTGAATAGCCTGTGGGAGAATATGGTAGTCGCAGAAGAAGAGGAAGAAGCAGAGGAGGATGTGGAAGGGATAACATTGTCTCTAAGTTTCAGACTGTTGTCACACAGGCGGGTGCCAAGGGAGGGTGGATTACTGCGATCGAGGGGGGCTGGTGATAACAGACAAACTGTTATCAAAGGTGCAAGATCCGAGGGACAAATGGAAGAGGCAACTGTCAGATGAAGAGGACAATCCTCCCCTCTCTCTTGTCCGAGGTTAGTGGGAGGGGATGGAGGAAACGAGCCTCATTGTTACCCAGTAGTGATGAGCGAGTGTACTCGTTGCTCGGGTTTTCCTGATCATGCTCGGGTGGTCTCCAAGTGTTTGTTAGTGTTTGGAGATTTAGTTTTCATCGCGGCAGCTGAATGATTTACAGCTACTAGCTTGCTTGATTACATGTGGGAATTCCCTAGCAACCAGGCAACCCCCACATGTACTCAGCCTGGCTAGTAGCTGTAAATCATTTAGCTGCCGCGATGAAAACTAAATCTCCGAGCAGTCACAAATACTCGGAGGTCACCCGAGCATGCTGGGGAAAACCCGAGCAACGAGTATACTCGCTCATCACTATTACCCAGCCACCAACACAGCATGGGCTTGGACCTCATAGTAGAACCCGACATACGAGTGCCTTCTTGCTGCAGTATCGGCAACATGATCCCCGTATAGTTATGATTAGGAATACTGCTCACTACTGGGTTGCCACTCTGTTAGATCCACGTTATAAAATCAAATTTTGCCAGATGCTTCCTGCCCTGGAAAGGGACCCGCAAATGCTGGAGTATCGAAACACACTTTTTCACAACCTTAAGAGAGCTTTCCCCAAGACAGCAGTGAAGCACACAATTTGCACAGCAGCTCTTGACTTCCAACCTTCGGCACATCAATTCGTCAATGCCAAAACATTAGCAGCAGCAGTAAGAAGCAATTTCTGTGAGTCCTTTGACACTTTTTTTGGACCAGCTCGTGCACCAGCACAACAGAGTCCAAGTTGTACATGTGGTAAATGAATAGAGAGGATGTTTCAACAGTATCTAGAACTAAATATGAATACAATCAGGGAGAGTTTGGACCCTTTCACATTTTGGTCTTCCAAAATGGATGAGTGGCCTGAGCTCACCTCACACGCCTTGGAGGTGTTATCGTGCCCGGCAGCCAGTGTTCTCTCAGGACTTGTCTTCAGTGCTGCTGGTGGCGTCCTGATGGATGAGCATCCAGCTGTCCCCTGAAAGTGTAGACCACCTAACTTTCACTAAGATGAACAAGTCATGGATCTCCAAGGACTTTTGCACCCCAATCACAGGCTGTACAGACTAGGTGATTGCATTTTTTAGTGTGATGCATTAATGTCACATAACGCTACTCTGTCATATCTTTAGTGTGGCTTCTGTGCCTGTTGTGGCTGCTACTGCTGTTAACCCAAATTTGTGGAAGTGTGAACAGTCATGGTTGGTCTACATCTGCTGTGTTAAATGTAGTTGAAGATGTGTCCGTCCCAGTTGTACTATTTTTATTCTCGTTATTCCACTTCGGTGGTGTCAGGCCCTCATTTTTTAAAATGTGAAAACTTCAGGTTGGATGTCCATCTGCTGGTTTGGGTGTAGTGGAAGACCTGGCGGTCCCTATTATACTATTTCTACTGTGATGAAATTGATGCCACTTCTGTGGTGTAAGGCCCTCATTTGTTTAAATGTAAACACTCCTGGTTGGGTGTCCATCTGCTGTATTGGGTGTAGTGGAAGAACTATTGGTCCCTAATATACTATATCTACTGTGGTGAAATTGATGCTACGTTTGTGGTGTCTGACAGTAATTTTTGGAAATGTGAACACTCCAGGTTGGGTGTCCATCTACTGGATTGGGTGTAGTGGAAGACCTGTTGGCGCCTATTATACTATCTATATTGTGGTGAAATTGATGCCACTTTGGTATTGTCTGCTAATAAATTTTAGAAATGAGACTCCTGGTTGGGTCTTCTTCATGCATGTTGCCTGTAGCAGTAGGCCTCCGTGACCGTCAGGCCTCCACTTCCTTGGACTCAACTACCCGTGTTACCATCCTTAAATTTTTCTGAGAATAGTAGTCTACAAAACTGATATTTGTGCCACTCGAGTGTGGCTCTGCATGAAAGCAGGTAGAGGTGTTGCATGTGGCTTCAGGGCTCCCAGGAAAGGGGCCCTACACCAATCCCTCACCAACCTCGTCTTACTGCTATGTTCAATTGAAAGCTGTAAATGCTATCCCAGACCCAGATACCTCATGCCTGGCTAATTGCTGCAGTGCCATGCTACAATTCGTACTGTGGGTGAATTGAGGTAACTTTCCTGGTGTCTGTCCCTCATTTGATGTGTTTTGGCAGCATTTGGGGCCATTATAGGGTGTTGTGCATGCGTTTGTTTTTGCCTCCCATTGACATGAATGGTGTTCGGTTATGTTCGGCGAATTAATTGGAGAATATTGCAAATTCGGAGATCGTGATCCGAACCGAACATTGAAATATTTGCTCATCTCTAGAGGAGAGGCCACAATCCAAGCTGCTTGAGGTCAAGTGTGAAATTTCCACAATCAGTGATGGTTTGGGGAGCCATGTCATCTGCTGGTGTAGGTCCACTGTGTTTTATCAAGACCAAAGTCAGCGCACCTGTCTACCAGGAAATTTTAAAGCACTTCATGCTTCCCTTTGCCGACAAGCTTTTTGGAGATGGAAATTTCATTCACCAGCAGGACTTGGCACCTATCCACACTGCCAAAGGTACGCAAACTCGCCTGACCTTAACCCCATAGAGAATGTATAGGGTATTGTCAAGAGGAAGATGAGAGACACCAGATCCAACAATGGAGACGAGCTGAAGGCTGCTATCAAAGCAACCTGGGCTTCCATAACACCTCAGCAGTGCCACAGGCTGATCGCCTCCATGCCACACCGCATTGATGCAGTAATTGATGCAAAAGGAGCCCCTACCAAGTATTGAGTGCACTTACTGAACATACATTTCAATAGGCCAACATTTCAGATTTTAAAATAATTTTTTCAAGCTGTAAGACATAATCATCAACATTAACAGAAATAAACACTTGAAATAGATCACTCTGTTTTAAATGACTCTACATATGAGTTTCACTTTTTGTATTGAAGAACTGAAATAAATTAACTTTTTCATGATATTCTAATTTTGTGAGAAGCACCTGTGCACATGTACGCTGTGGCTTTTTGTCCCTTCCCAACATTGCTAATTTCCGTTTTGTACTGCCCTTCTTCCAGCAGCCATAATGTTTTTACTTTTCGGTCCACGTAACCATATGAGGGCTTGATTTTTGCAGGACAATTTGTTCTTCTTAATGACTCCATTTATTTTTCCACATAGTGTTCTGGAAGCTGGGAAAAAAACTCGAAGTCATTCACAAAAAAAACAAAAAACGCAATTCTGACATTTTTGGGGAATTGTATTTACAGCATACATTGTGTGGTAAAAATGACCTGGAAATATGATTCTCCTGATCACTATGATTACGGTGACACCAAACTTGTCCAATTTGTTTTTTATTACTGTCTCACTGATGAAAAAATGAGAAATCAGGATTGTGTCGCCATTCTCAGAGATCCGTCACTGTTTTCATTTTTTGGTCAATGGAGCTGTCAGGGCTTATTTCTTGCAGGGCGAGACGGCGATTTTATTGATATCATGTTAGCATTTTGTGCAGTATTGTGATGAACAAAAACTTTACAATTTTGACATTTAAATTTTTTTTCTGTTTACAGTGTTTACCATACACACACATCTCTGCTACAGGCATTGTGCAAAAATACGCACACCTATGCTACAGGTAACATACACACACCTATGCTACAAACAATGTACACAAATACACACACCTATGCTACAGGTAACACACACACACCTCTGCTACATGCACCATACACAAATACACACACCTCTGCTACAGGTAACATACACACACCTTTGCTACAAACAACGTACACAAATACACACACCTCTGCTACAGGTAACATACACACACCTATGCTACAAACAACGAACACAAATACACACACCTCTGCTACATGCACCATACACAAATACACACACCTCTGCTACATACACCGTACACAAATACACACCTCTGCTACAGGTAACACACACACACACCTTTGCTACATGCACCATACACAAATACACACACCTCTGCTACAGGCACCATACACAAATACACACACCTCTGCTACAGGCACCATATACAAATACACACATCTCTGCTACATGCACCGTACACAAATACACACACCTCTGCTACAGGTAACACACACACACCGCTGCTACAGGCACCGTACACACACTCCTCTGCTACAGGCACCGTACACACACCTCTGTTACATGCACCGTACACAAATACACACACCTCTGCTACAGGCAACACACACACACACACCTCTGCTACAGGCACCGTACACAAATACACACACCTCTGCTACAGGTAACACACACACACCTCTGCTACAGGCACCATACACAAATACACACACCTCTGCTACAGGCACAGTATGCAAATACACACACCTCTGCTGCAGGCACCGTACACACACCTCTGATACAAAGTACACACACACCTCTGATACAAGCACAGTACACACACTTCTCTGCTACAGGAACCGTACACATACACCTCTGCTACAGGCACCGTACACACACACACACACACACACCTCTGCTACAGGCACCATACACACACTCCTCTGCTACAGGCACCGTACACACACACACCTCTGCTACAGGCACCGTACACACACTCCTCTGCTACAGGCACAGTACACACACTCCTCTGCTACAGGCACCGTACACACACACCTCTGCTACAGGCACCGTACACACACACCTCTGCTACAAGCACCGTACACACACCCACCTTTGCTACAGGCACCGTTCACACACACACCTCTGCTGCAGGCACCGTACACACACCTCTGATACAAAGTACACACACACCTCTGATACAAGCACAGTACACACACTTCTCTGCTACAGGAACCGTACACATACACCTCTGCTACAGGCACCGTACACACACACACACACACACCTCTGCTACAGGCACCATACACACACTCCTCTGCTACAGGCACCGTACACACACACACCTCTGCTACAGGCACCGTACACACACTCCTCTGCTACAGGCACAGTACACACACTCCTCTGCTACAGGCACCGTACACACACACCTCTGCTACAGGCACCGTACACACACACCTCTGCTACAAGCACCGTACACACACCCACCTTTGCTACAGGCACCGTTCACACACACACCTCTGCTAAAGGCACCGTACACACACACTCCTCTGCTACAGGCACAGTACACACACACCTCTGCTACAGGCACCGTACACACACACCTCTGCTACAGGCACCGTACACACACTTCTCTGCAACAGGAACCGTACACACACTCCTCTGCTACAGGCACCGTACACACACCTCTGCTACATGCACCGTACACAAATACACACACCTCTGCTACAGGTAACACACACACACACTTCTGCTACATGCACTGTACACAAATACACACACCACTGCTACAGGCACCATACACAAATACACACACCTCTGCTACATGCACCGTACACAAATACACACCTCTGCTACAAATAACACACACACACCTCTGCTACAGGCACCATACACAAATACACACACCTCTGCTACAGGTAACACACACACACCTCTGCTACATGCACCATACACAAATACACACACCTCTGCTACAGGTAACACACACACACACCTCTGCTACATGCACCATACACAAATACACACACCTCTGCTACAGGCACCATACATAAATACACACACCTCTGCTACATGCACTGTACAGAAATGCACACACCTCTGCTACAGGTAACACACACACACCTTTGCTACAGGCACCATACACAAATACACACACCTCTGCTACAGGTAACACACACACACCTCTGCTACAGGCACCATACACAAATACACACACCTCTGCTACAGGCACCATACACAAATACACACACCTCTGCTACAGGCACAGTATGCTAATACACACACCTCTGCTACAGGCACCGTACAGACACCTCTGAAACAAAGTACACACACACCTCTGATACAAGTACAGTACACACACACCTCTGCTACAGGCACCGTACACACACACCTCTGCTACAGGCACCGTACAGAAATACACACACCTCTGCTACAGGCACCGTACACACACACCTCTACTACAGGCACCGTACACACACACCTCTGCTACATGCACTGTACAGAAATACACACACCTCTGCTACAGGTAACACACACACACCTTTGCTACAGGCACCGTACACACACACCTCTGCTACAGGCACCGTACACACACACCTCTGCTACAGGCACCGTACACACACACACACCTCTGCTACAGGCACCGTACACACACACCTCTACTACAGGCACCGTACACACACACCTCTGCTACATGCACTGTACAGAAATACACACACCTCTGCTACAGGTAACACACACACACCTTTGCTACAGGCACCGTACACACACACCTCTGCTACAGGCACCGTACACACACACCTCTGCTACAGGCACAGTACACACACACCTCTGTTACAGGCACCGTACACACACACCTCTGCTACATGCACTGTACAGAAATGCACACACCTCTGCTACAGGTAACACACACACACCTTTGCTACAGGCACCATACACAAATACACACACCTCTGCTACAGGTAACACACACACACCTCTGCTACAGGCACCATACACAAATACACACACCTCTGCTACAGGCACCATACACAAATACACACACCTCTGCTACAGGCACAGTATGCTAATACACACACCTCTGCTACAGGCACCGTACACACACCTCTGAAACAAAGTACACACACACCTCTGATACAAGTACAGTACACACACACCTCTGCTACAGGCACCGTACACACACACCTCTGCTACAGGCACCGTACAGAAATACACACACCTCTGCTACAGGCACCGTACACACACACCTCTACTACAGGCACCGTACACACACACCTCTGCTACATGCACTGTACAGAAATACACACACCTCTGCTACAGGTAACACACACACACCTTTGATACAGGCACCGTACACACACACCTCTGCTACAGGCACCGTACACACACACCTCTGCTACAGGCACCGTTCACACACACACCTCTGCTAAAGGCACCGTACACACACACTCCTCTGCTACAGGCACAGTACACACACACCTCTGCTACAGGCACCGTACACACACACACCTCTGCTACAGGCACCGTACACACACTTCTCTGCAACAGGAACCGTACACACACTCCTCTGCTACAGGCACCGTACACACACCTCTGCTACATGCACCGTACACAAATACACACACCTCTGCTACAGGTAACACACACACACACTTCTGCTACATGCACTGTACACAAATACACACACCACTGCTACAGGCACCATACACAAATACACACACCTCTGCTACATGCACCGTACACAAATACACACCTCTGCTACAAATAACACACACACACCTCTGCTACAGGCACCATACACAAATACACACACCTCTGCTACAGGTAACACACACACACCTCTGCTACATGCACCATACACAAATACACACACCTCTGCTACAGGTAACACACACACACACCTCTGCTACATGCACCATACACAAATACACACACCTCTGCTACAGGCACCATACACAAATACACACACCTCTGCTACATGCACTGTACAGAAATGCACACACCTCTGCTACAGGTAACACACACACACCTTTGCTACAGGCACCATACACAAATACACACACCTCTGCTACAGGTAACACACACACACCTCTGCTACAGGCACCATACACAAATACACACACCTCTGCTACAGGCACCATACACAAATACACACACCTCTGCTACAGGCACAGTATGCTAATACACACACCTCTGCTACAGGCACCGTACACACACCTCTGAAACAAAGTACACACACACCTCTGATACAAGTACAGTACACACACACCTCTGCTACAGGCACCGTACACACACACCTCTGCTACAGGCACCGTACAGAAATACACACACCTCTGCTACAGGCACCGTACACACACACCTCTACTACAGGCACCGTACACACACACCTCTGCTACATGCACTGTACAGAAATACACACACCTCTGCTACAGGTAACACACACACACCTTTGCTACAGGCACCGTACACACACACCTCTGCTACAGGCACCGTACACACACACCTCTGCTACAGGCACCGTACACACACACCTCTGCTACAGGCACCGTACACACACACCTCTACTACAGGCACCGTACACACACACCTCTGCTACATGCACTGTACAGAAATACACACACCTCTGCTACAGGTAACACACACACACCTTTGCTACAGGCACCGTACACACACACCTCTGCTACAGGCACCGTACACACACACCTCTGCTACAGGCACCGTACACACACACCTCTACTACAGGCACTGTACACACACACCTCTGCTACATGCACTGTACAGAAATACACACACCTCTGCTACAGGTAACACACACACACCTCTGCTACAGGCACCGTACACACACACCTCTGCTACAGGCACCGTACACACACACCTCTACTACAGGCACCGTACACACACACACCTCTGATACAAGCACAGTACACACACACCTCTGCTACAGGCACCGTACACACACACCTCTACTACAGGCACTGTACACACACACCTCTGCTACATGCACTGTACAGAAATACACACACCTCTGCTACAGGTAACACACACACACACCTCTGCTACAGGCACCGTACACACACACCTCTACTACAGGCACTGTACACACACACACACACCTGATACAAGCACAGTACACACACACCTCTGCTACAGGCACCGTACACACACACCTCTACTACAGGCACCGTACACACACACCTCTGATACAAGCACAGTACACACACACCTCTACTACAGGCACCGTACACACACACACACCTCTGATACAAGCACAGTACACACACACCTCTACTACAGGCACCGTACACACACACACACACACCTCTGCTACAGGCACCGTACACACACACCTCTACTACAGGCACCGTACACACACACCTCTGCTACATGCACTGTACAGAAATACACACACCTCTGCTACAGGTAACACACACACACCTTTGCTACAGGCACCGTACACACACACCTCTGCTACAGGCACCGTACACACACACCTCTGCTACAGGCACAGTACACACACACCTCTGTTACAGGCACCGTACACACACACCTCTGCTACATGCACCGTACACACACACCTCTACTACAGGCACCGTACACACACACCTCTGCTACATGCACTGTACAGAAATACACACACCTCTGCTACAGGTAACACACACACACCTTTGCTACAGGCACCGTACACACACACCTCTGCTACAGGCACCGTACACACACACCTCTGCTACAGGCACAGTACACACACACCTCTGTTACAGGCACCGTACACACACACCTCTGCTACATGCACTGTACAGAAATACACACACCTCTGCTACAGGTAACACACACACACCTCTGCTACAGGCACCGTACACACACACCTCTGCTACAGGCACCGTACACACACACCTCTGCTACAGGCACCGTACACACACACCTCTACTACAGGCACTGTACACACACACACACACACCTGATACAAGCACAGTACACACACACCTCTACTACAGGCACCGTACACACACACACACCTCTGATACAAGCACAGTACACACACACCTCTACTACAGGCACCGTACACACACACACACACCTCTGCTACAGGCACCGTACACACACACCTCTACTACAGGCACCGTACACACACACCTCTGCTACATGCACTGTACAGAAATACACACACCTCTGCTACAGGTAACACACACACACCTTTGCTACAGGCACCGTACACACACACCTCTGCTACAGGCACCGTACACACACACCTCTGCTACAGGCACCGTACACACACACCTCTACTACAGGCACTGTACACACACACCTCTACTACAGGCACTGTACACACACACACCTCTGCTACATGCACTGTACAGAAATACACACACCTCTGCTACAGGTAACACACACACACCTCTGCTACAGGCACCGTACACACACACACCTCTGATACAAGCACAGTACACACACACCTCTACTACATGCACTGTACAGAAATACACACACCTCTGCTACAGGTAACACACACACACACCTCTGCTACAGGCACCGTACACACACACCTCTACTACAGGCACTGTACACACACACACACACACCTGATACAAGCACAGTACACACACACCTCTGCTACAGGCACCGTACACACACACCTCTACTACAGGCACCGTACACACACACACACACCTCTGATACAAGCACAGTACACACACACACCTCTACTACAGGCACCGTACACACACACACACCTCTGATACAAGCACAGTACACACACACCTCTACTACAGGCACCGTACACACACACACACACACCTCTGCTACAGGCACCGTACACACACACCTCTACTACAGGCACCGTACACACACACCTCTGCTACATGCACTGTACAGAAATACACACACCTCTGCTACAGGTAACACACACACACCTTTGCTACAGGCACCGTACACACACACCTCTGCTACAGGCACCGTACACACACACCTCTGCTACAGGCACAGTACACACACACCTCTGCTACAGGCACCGTACACACACACCTCTGCTACAGGCACCGTACACACACACCTCTGCTACAGGCACCGTACACACACACCTCTACTACAGGCACTGTACACACACACCTCTACTACAGGCACTGTACACACACACACCTCTGCTACATGCACTGTACAGAAATACACACACCTCTGCTACAGGTAACACACACACACCTCTGCTACAGGCACCGTACACACACACACCTCTGATACAAGCACAGTACACACACACCTCTACTACATGCACTGTACAGAAATACACACACCTCTGCTACAGGTAACACACACACACACCTCTGCTACAGGCACCGTACACACACACCTCTGCTTCAGGCACCGTACACACACACCTCTGCTTCAGGCACCGTACACACACACCTCTGCTACATGCATTAAACACTTATGATTTACTGGCTACTCCTGCACATCCACCAAGCAACCTCCTTGTCCATTACAGTTCCCGGGTCATGGCTCCTCCCACACACGTGACTGATCACATGGTCATGACATAAGGAAAGGTCCTTTCACTACGTTCTGTAGCATCTGCGGAGCTGTCATCCGAGCAGTGTGTCAGGGCTGTCAGGTAGGGCAGTGACGGGGGATGATGGCGCCGCCGGGTGACTCCGGTGTGCTGCGGGGTGAGCGGCCTCCTCAGTGTTGGGTGCTGCTGTGTGTACACGGACGGCGCAGTGTTGGGCTATAGGCCCGGGATGGACGGAGGCTGCGGTTTATGATCACATGAGCTGAACTTGTGTCTGTGTCACGTCCGTCATGATGACTGCGGCTGATCATGGCGTTTCTCTGCCGATCGCTGTGTGGGGGGCAGGACAGCTCTGGTGACAGTCTGGTGACAGTCTCGGGCCGCAGCGTGCCGGCGACATGGGGTTGTCGGCGACAGCATCGTCAGGTGCTCCGGCATTAAAGGGTTTTCTGGGAATAAGTTCGACATCACGCTCAGCTTCCTGTAGGGTCCAATAATAAAATCAGCCAGACTCCCTCTTCATGGGCCACCAGTGCCCTGCGCCTCATTGTACTGCTGCAGCGGTGACATCAGGACTGCAGAGCACATGACCGCTGCAGCCAATCACTGGGCTCAGTGTCGTCAATGATTGGCTGTCGCAGTCACGTGTGCTGTAGTTTCTGGACCTGGGGAGGGTGTAGTGATGCATGTTATCCTACTGTAAGATGATGATGGAGATGAAAAATGTATTCCCAGGAATTTCTTTTAAGGATTCACTCCAGGAAACATTAATGGCTGCATCATCCCCGAATTATAAGAAATTCTTCTCGTTAGTGCTGGGAGAGCGCCTAATGCTAGCAGCGTGTCAGTACGTCCTCAGGCACTGACTCTGGCAGCATTCTCCCCAGTATCACCACAGCCATGACTGATGTCTGGTCAGCGCTGCGACGTCCCATTTATCAGAGCCTAAACATATGTCAATCAAGCACATGGGGGTGGAGCTAGGCAGGGAATGATGTGGATTGGCCCGCCCTCAGAGCACTTACACCCTCATTTATGTAAAAATTAAGAGTAGAATTCCTGCTTTGCAGCCAGGAAGGTGCAGTTGAAGTTAGTTTGGGGATCGTGAAGCTCCTGACAGATTCTTTTTAAAGAGGCATTCCCCTCTCCAGGATCCCATCCCAATATGTAGTAGGTGTAGTAATAATAATAGCAAATTCCTCCAATTAGAAATGTAGGATAGTTCTTCTGATACTCTGTCTCTTTCCTCATATGCAGGCATTGCAGGACCTTAGGTATCCATGGTTACGACCACTGATATAGTGACAGCTAGTTGCTAGTGGTTGTAACCATGGATACCTAAGGTCCTGTGATGCCTGCACATGAGGAAAGAGACATTGCTTATCAGAAAAACTATACTACATTTCTAATTGGAGGTATTTGCTAATTTTATTGTTATTATTACACCTACTACATATTGGGATAGGATCCTGGAGATAGGAATATCATGCACACGGCACTAAAGAAAAAAAAATGCGCCGTATGCACACAGCGTAAAGGAAGCAGAGGCTGGCTGTAGAGATGGATGGACCATCCCTGAGAAATCTGATGTAGGAACCACATGGAAATCAGGGAGGACGTGCGTCGGGGCTTGTTTGTGCACACGGATGTTCCCCCTAGTGATAATCCTGGATTTAGTAATGTCAGCCTTTATTAACGACGATAAGCTGTAGAAGAACCGCGGTGACTCTTGTCCTTCCTCTCCTCCAGCTGGCCCTCCAAATGGCCGAGTGTGACACAGGCGCTGACGGCGATAATCACCTTCTGGATGAGGAGATAAGCAGCGCCTCTGTGCAGGTAATTTACACTGGAGTAATGAGGATTTCGGGAAATGGCCCATGTTGTGACGCGCTGCCTGGCCTCTGCGATCCACCCCGTGTATAGGGACTACGTCACGGCTGCAGTATCCACACTGCATTCATTGCTGCATGGCCGACAGGTTTTTATGTTAGCATGAATATCTAAATTAGTGACGCAAAATGTGCGCCTTTTTCTGGTCATCTCTGGTGCTTTCGTTTTCTGATATTTACGTCAGCGTGGCTATCGCAGATGTTTCAGAGAGATTCATGGAATGCTACGTTTTGAAAAAGTCTGTAAATTTGGCGCATCCCTAACAGTCTCCCCTTTCTCCCCCCCGGAGTGATTTTGTGTCCGCCAGTTATTTCTGCGCATTTTCTACAGCATTTTGCTTAGTCGACTGCAGAATGTCTCAAAACCAATTGTTCTTTCCCTGCATGAGGTTGGCCAATCATAAGTATACGGTGTCACGCAGGCGGAGAAATACGCTCTCCCAGAGATACGTCTCTGAATGATCAATTCTAACCTCCACTTCCAGCTACTATTTCTGTACAGCAGTCACCGTTCTATAAAGTAGGCAGCTGCATATGATCAAACTGGTGAAATGTTCTCTTTAGCGTGATTTTCTGTTAGCAGTCTTTAGGAATCCTGTAATATATGGCGGCATATCAGAATCTCACCTTTAGACCTTGGCTACGTCCAACACTATTTAATGAAATTCGGAAACCTGCGGCTGTTTCCTGATGTTTCCACATTATTCCGTACAGTTCAGTCTCGGTTATCGTGCTTACACGTTCACTGCCGGGAGCTCAACTTTGAAAAAAAAAAATGGTACATTGATAAATAGTTTCTCCACCGGTTAGGTATCAGTAATGCACGTTCCATGTGTGTAGTGAAATACATCTGCCGTTTGCAGCGTCACTTCGTGCTCTTCTGAACCTTGTTACCGCCGTCAAGACCTGTCGGCTCACTCCAGTGTTCGCTGTGCGGACCTGAAGAACATTAGTCTGATCGGTAAATGACGTAACGATAAATAAATAAAAAACTGGAATTACGGGGTTTTTTGCTGCCACAAAATTGCAGCAAAATGCAATGAGAGGCGATCAAAACATGATCTACCTCAATATAATATCAGTAAAAAATTCCGCTCTGCTTACCCAGACCCAGATCCTGAAAATTGAAAATGCTACCGATCTCTGAAAATTGCAAAATAATTACTTTTAGGCCGGGGTCACAGTTACGAGGGTGATGCGAGAATCTCGCACGAGTCTCTCGCCTCAATACCCGACACTCGGGACCGGAGTGTGCGACTGCATGTATTTCTATACAGCTGAACGCTCCGGTCCCGAGGGCTGTGCCTGGTATTGAGGCGCGGGTTTCTCGCATCACACTCGCAAGTGTGACCCCGGCCTTAGGGCAAGTTCTTCTGTTCTTGCACTTCGGGGTCTCCGCCAATGTGACATGACATGTACCTTTTCAGCAAAAAGGCGCTCCTTCACCGCTGAGTTTCGCAGTGTACTTAAACAGTAGTTTCCTGTCCAGACTTTCCGAGATTGCATTACAAATTGTGGGCTCCGTTTTCTCCTATCACCTCCTTTAAAAACGAAAAAAATTGGGGCTAGAGAGCAACATTTTAGTTTAAAAAAAAAAATGTTTTCCATTTCTCACCAAAATGGTATAAACTTCTGTGATGCACTCGTGGGTGCTCACTACACCCCTAGATGAATTCCTTGAGGGATGTGGTACCCCATTTGTGGTCACTCATGGGGGGTTTCTGCTGTTTTGGCATGTCAGGGGCTCTGAAAATGCCTTATGGCATCTACTGTTTAGTTAAACCAAAGTTTCACTCCAAAACACACCTTCCCTTCTTATCAGTAGTTTCCAACCACAAACTGTATTGCTGCGTTCAGGAGACATTGCATAAATTAAGGGGTCACATTTGTTTTTCAATTATTCCTTGAGAAAATTAAAAAAAAATAAGAGATGAGGCTATTGTAACATTTTAGTGGGAAAAAAACGATTTCATTTTTACAGTTCGTTGTTAGAAATTCTGTGAATCACCTGTGATTTCAAAGTTCTCTCTACAACATTAAATGAATCCTAGAGGCGCGTGGTTTCCAAAATGTGGTCACTTGTGGGGGTTTCTGCTGACTTGACTCCTCGGGTTCTCCCGATGAGATGTTCTACCCACAAGCTATTCCAGCCAAAATTGTGCTCAGTCTTCATTCAAGCTCTGCCTTGTGCCTAGTGTGTAGTATCATCGTTCTCAGTAGAAATTGCACAACAAATTAGGAGGTCCTTTTTCCCAGTTACTTTTGCGAAAATTAAAAAAATAATGCGGGCAAAAACAACATTTTAGTAAAAAGAGAAAAAAAAATCAATTTTTTTTCCTATCGCCACGACAACACCCATTACGAGAGAGGAGATCCGCCCACCATCAGGACAGGAACCTACAGGTTAAAAAGGGGCGGTCCCCCTCGCCTCTCCAGTTTGGGTTCCTGTCCTGCACGGGAGCCTGCAGGTTGAAAAACTCACCCAGGTCCATCAAGCCTCTGTGCGGGAATGGCAGAGACTGGGGCACTGGAAGCAGCGTCGGGGGATGTACTGCTCGCAGACCCCCCCTCGACTGGGCGTAAGGATGTCGCGATCCCAGGGGCCGGGGAATGCCACTTTGGGTCGTGTGAGCGCGACACAGCTCAGGCGCTCATCCCGGGAAGATAAGCGTTCATGACCCGGAAGTAGTTGCAGTACTTCCGGGGGAGGCCGAGAAGAGGTGCGCGGCATTTTCTTAAAACAGAGCCGCAGTAGGTGAGCAGCGTGGGGCAGGATGTCCTCTGTGGGGGACGTAGAGCACCTTCAGCAGCACAGAAAAGAGCGGTAGTAGCCGTTCAAGGAGTAGCAGCGTTGGGGTACGGAGGCGGCAGAGTTCAAACACCCAAGCATCACGTGGCAATTCACCTCCTCCGGAACCGGTACCCCTTTGATCAGCCTTGGGTGAGTGTGTGATCTACACCTGTTAGCTGATTTGTTCCGTTTTCTTGTGCTTTGTTATAGGTTAAAAAAACAACAAAAACCAAACACAAGCTGTGTGCATTATGCACAGTACCCTTGCCAGACAGCTATATTAAAAAGCTGTGTCAGGCGTTTATTTGCCGTAATTTAGAGGAAGAAGCTCCCCTCCGTACATCGGACTTAAGAGCAGTTATCAGGGAAGAAATCAAATGTTCCCTTAAAAGCAGATGGCATGAAAAACCTAGTATGGACTTATTATCTGATTCCAGCCTATCTCTACAGGAGGGTGAATGTTCAGACTCTTCATCACCATCCTCCTCGGATGAGGATGGAAGACCATGCTTTTCTGTAGAGAATATGGATACATTAGTAAAAGCAGTTCGCACGACCATGGGAGTTGCAGATAATAAAGAACCTAGATCCACCCAGGATATTATGTTTGCAGGTTTATGTCAGAAAAATCGCAAATCCTTCCCAGTGGTAGACACAGTTAAAGATCTTGTTAGGCATGAATGGGATAAACAAGATAAGGGTTTTTTACCATCATCCGCAAAAAGGAGATACTCCTTTGATGATGAACTTTTGTCTGAGTGGGTAAAAGTCCCTAAAGTGGACGCAGCTGTGGCTTCCACATCAAGGTCAGCCACTCTACCACTGGAAGATGTAGGCCTTCTTAAGGACCCATCTGACAGAAAAGTAGACATGTTCTTAAAGAAGGTTTGGGAATAGTCATCTGGAGCGTTTAAGCTTGCAATTGCCAGTACCTGTACTGCCAGATCTATTATGGTCTGGGTAAGTCAGCTGGAGGACCAGCTTAAATCTAAGGGTCCTAGAGATAAACTGCTAGACTCTCTATCTCAGATCCGTGAAGGGGTTGCGTACTTGGTGGATGCATCGTAGACTCTTTGAAGTTAGCAGCTAGATCTGCAGGTCTTTAGAATGCTGCCCAGCGAGCGCTTTGGCTTAAAACCTGGAAAGGCGATGCTCAAGCTAGAGCAAAATGGTGTATTATTCCATTCAGGGATGAGTACCTATTTGGCCCTGTGCTGGATGATATTCTTTTCTAAGACAGAGGATAGGAAAAAGAGATTTCCTAAGGTATTTAATCCTACTTTCAGAAATGCCTTCAGAAGACAAATGCCTTTCCAGAGGTCTCATTCAGACCGAGATTGGGAACCAACGGAGCAAAAGAAAAAAGGTGCATACTTCGGCGGCTCTTCATCATCATCAAGATGCAGACGCAACTATAGATAGGACTGATCTCCCAGTGGGGAGTAGAGAAAAATATTTCTTTAACCAATGGGCCAAGATAACATCCAGTAGCTGGATCCTAGGTATAATTGCATCAGGGTTGAGATTGGAGTTTCAGAAAATACCTCCAAGTCATTATGTATTGACTACTCTTGATTCTTCGGACCAACAGCAGGCCCTAGAAATAGAAATTTAGCAGTTGAGGAAAAAGCAAGTTATTGTTGAAGTTCCAAAAGATCAAGAAAGGGAGGGGTTTTACTTTCCTCTATTTTTGATTTCCAAGCCTGATGGATCCTTTAGGACCATCATAAATTTGCGGAAATTAAATACATTTCTACAATATCGTGCCTTTAAGATGGAGTCCATTAGGTCGACAACTAAACTTCTATTTCCCAGCTGTTACATGTCTGTGCTGGATCTAAAAGATGCATACTATCATCTACCCATTTGGAAGGATCACCAGCAGTTCCTCAGGATGGCAGTGCAGCTAAACGACCAGGTTAGGCATTTTCAGTTTGCAGCAATGCCTTTTGGCCTGTCCATGGCCCCGAGAGTATTTACTAAGATAATTGCGGAAGTAATGGCTCATGTCAGAGAAAAGGATACACTTGTTGTACCCTACTTGGACGATATCCTGATAATTGGAAATTCGGTTGTCCAATGTAAGGCCCTCTTAAACTGTATAATATCATCTCTGCAGGACCTTGGTTGGTTGATCAACTTATAGAAATCAAAAATGTTCAGTGGGCTCAATCCCATACTCGTGTACTGCAATCCGAGATCCTCGAGGCAGAAAGAAAGCTTCAAAGTCACCTAAGTGGGAAACTCAGGCTATCGACTGCTACTCTCAGCGACCTAAGGTCATCAGCATCCCCTGACAGACCATGTTCCAATTTCGGCTATTCTGGAATTTTTGCAGAAGGGCCGGGAACTGGGTTTGGCACTTAATACTCTTAGGGTTCAAGTGTCAGCTTTAGGAGCCCTATATAATAGCAATGTGGCGGGAAATAGATGGATTTCTAGGTTTATTAAAGCTACTGAGCGTAGTAACCCAGTTCATATTTCTAGATTGCCGCCATGGGATCTAAACTTGGTGTTGGATGCGTTAACACAACCCCCTTTCGAGCCATTAGATTCTGCCTCAACTAAGATTCTAACCCTAAAGACAGCTCTTCTGTTATCCTTAACTTCTGCTAGACGGGTTAGTGATATCCAAACGTTATCAGTGAATCCTCCCTATCTAATGGTCTTTCAGGATAAAGTTGTTTTGAAACCAGACCTAGCATACTTACCAAAGGTAGCCTTAGGTTTCATAAGAGTCAGGAGATGTATTTACCATCCTTTTACGATAATCCAGTCACAGCAGAAGAACAGAAATGTCATACTCTGGATGGTAAAAGAGCAGTACTAGAGTATTTAAATAGGACACAAAGCTGGAGGCAGAATAGGGCTCTGTTTGTTTCTTTCCAGAGTCAAAAGTAAGGTTCGATTGTCACAAAAGGTTCTATCGCCAGATGGATCAGAGATGCAATATGTCTTGCCTATTCCGCTAAGGGGAAAACACCACCAAAAGGCATCAAGTCCCACTCTACTTGATCTATGGCCTCATCCTAGGCGGAGAAGGTGGATGTTCCCATTGATATGATATGTAAGGCAGCAACATGGTCATCTCCTTCCACTTTTTATAAACACTACCGCCTTGATCTATCAGCCAACTCCAGCCTAGACTTTGGGCGTCCAGTACTTAGTGCTGTGGTCCCTCCCAGATAAATAATCTCTGAACGTCTCTCCATAATGGGTGCTGTCGTGGCGATAGAAAAGCCGGTTGTTACTTACCGGTAATAGGATTTTACAGAGTCCACGACAGCACCCGCACATTCCCCCCCCCCCATAGTTAATCACTGGTTTCCTGCACTCTTTGGAAGGTGTGCTTTTCAGATTTCACTCTGTAGAGGTGATGGTATTTAGTGTTGTTTAAGGAATAATTATCATGTACTAATTCATTGGCGGTATCCCTTGTACTCTGGAACACAAACTGGAGAGGCGAGGAGGACTGCCCCTTTTTAACCTGTAGGTTCCTGTCCGGATGGTGGGCGGATCCCCTCTCTCGTAATGGGGGCTGTCGTGGACTCTGTAAAATCCTATTACCGGTAATTAACAACCGGTTTCAGATTCACTTTGCATTATTTCCTGTGACACACCTTAAAAGGTTAAAGTTCCTGAATGCGATTTTGAACACTTCAAGGAGATGGAACTTTTAAAATAAGGTCTAGTTTAAGGCTGCAATGAGTATTTGGTGAGTTTTGCATCTTTCCTGCAGCATTTATGAACATACTAGCTACATTTCGGGAGGTCACTTAAGTGCATTTTTTTACATGCAATTTTTGTCTCATTTTGGTACGTAAAGCTGCTTTGTTTTTGATACTTCCTAGTATTTGGCTTTCACAAAACTTTGATATAATCATGTGTGGATTATATTTGTTGTTTTAACAAGAATTTTGCCCGGTCTGGAAGGTGAAAACTGACTAACCGAAAAGGGGTTCATTGGGGGGAAAAAAATGAAATTCTAATTAAAAGTGCTTTATCGCCCAACCGTGCTGCAGATTAGGAGCCATCAAGATTGATAACGAAAGGATGACACCACAGTCTGCATAAGTTTTCCACTTTATGATTTCTCTCCATTTATGTTGCAGGAATCGGAGAAGTCGGATAATCTCACAGTGCGTTTCTCAGTGGAGGAGCTGGAGTCACATGAGGAGAGACAAAGGAAATCTAGCAAGAGTGAGACCACGACGACTCACCAGAGCCCAACCTTAGTGGGTAGGAGAAGTTGCTTTTCAGCAGGGCTCCTGCACACACACTTTTTCAGATTTTTAAAAATGGTTTTAAAAAAAAAAGAATCCATTCGTTGGGTCTGGCTGTTCTCCACTTTTCTCTGATGCTGCTGTTTGGCAAGCACTGTGTTGGTGATTAATTGTATTTTATTTTTTAATTAAGCGCATCACTGTATTTCTGCCATCAGGTTACATTTACGTGCAACCAGAAATAGTGTCACGTATTCACAGAGGAGAGGAGCTGTGTGTAAGAAGCAATTTGTATTCCCAAAAGTGGAACTGCAAAACCAGTTCTTCTACAAGTGAGTATTGTTTTCTCATACGTACCCTCCCGTCCCGACTCAGCTGATACAACAATAATATTATACAAGTTTGACATTTCTGTGTTTGTACCAACCTGGAGAATTACGTTGCCGTAATATTAACGTCATAAAGACTAAACATAAATGGTGGAATTTCGGGATTTTTTTTTTAATCTCTTCTGCACAAACAAGCCATCTTATGACTAGTTCACATTTGCGCCTTGGGGCGCAGCGTCGTCGACGCATACCGAAGCATGCGTCATGCGCCCCTATCTTTAATATGGGGGCGCATGGACATGCGCCGGTTTGCGTTGTATAGCGTTTGTCCTGCGCCGAAATTCCTGCTCTGTGCTTTCTTATGACAACCCATGCTTCGCAAAACGCAGCGTTGTGCACATGCGTTGTTGGTTGCGTCGCCGACGCTGCGCCCAACAACGCAAATGTGAACGTAGCCTTAGATGCCAGAAAAATTAAAAATCTACATCCAAGGATACACATATATACAGCTCTGTCAAAAATTACGAGACCACTGCAAAATGTTCAGTTTGTCTGATTTTTCCTCTTTATAGGTATATTTTTTTTTTGTGAAATGTAAATTAGAAATGTAACATGTCTCCAAATTTCCATGCAATAATTTTTTGGTTTTTTTTCTGACCAAGAAAAATGGTCAAAATAAAAAAAAAACAGTGCTTTCAGACCTCAAATAATGCAAAGAAAACAAGTTCATAATCATTTGGAACCAACAATACTAATGTTTTAACTCAGGAAGAGTTCAGAAATCAATATTTTGTGGAATAACCATGATTTTTAATCACAGCTTTCATGCGTCTTGGCATGCTTTCCACCAGTCTTTCACACTGCTTCTGGCACAAAAATGTAAGCAGTTCTTCTTTGTTTGATGGCTTGTGACTATCCATCATCCTCTTGATTACATTCCAGAGGTTTTCAATTGGGTTCAGGTCTGGAGATTGGGCTGCACATGACAGGGTTTTGATGTGGTGGTCTCTTAATTTTTGCCAGAGCTGTATATACAGTACAGACCAAAAGTTTGGACACACCTTCTCATTTAAAGATTTTTCTGTATTTTCATGACTATGAAAATTGTACATTCTCACTGAAGGCATCAAAACTATGAATTAACACATGTGGAATTATATACTTAACAAAAAAGTGTGAAACAACTGAAAATATGTCTTATATTCTAGGTTCTTCAAAGTAGCCACCTTTTGCTTTGATGACTGCTTTGCACACTCTTGGCATTCTCTTGATGAGCTTCAAGAGGTAGTCACTGGGAATAGTCTTCACTTCTCAGGTGTGCCCTGTCAGGTTTAATAAGTGGGATTTCTTGCCTTATAAATGGGGTTGGGACCATCAGTTGTGTTGTGCAGAAGTCTGGTGGATACACAGCTGATAGTCCTACTGAATAGACTGTTAGCTGCTTTTTTTCTTGCCATAATACAAATTCTAAGTAAAGAAAAACAAGTGGCCATCATTACTTTAAGAAATGAAGGCCAGTCAGTCTGAAAAATTGGGAAAACTTTGAAAGTGTCCCCAAGTGCAGTGGCATAAACCATCAAGCGCTACAAAGAAACTGGCTCACATGAGGACCGCCCCAGGAAAGGAAGACCAAGAGTCACCTCTGCTTCTGAGGATAAGTTTATCCGAGTCACCAGCCTCAGAAATCGCAGGTTAACAGCAGCTCAGATTAGAGACCAGGTCAATGCCACACAGAGTTCTAGCAGCAGACACATCTCTACAACAACTGTTAAGAGGAGACTTTGTGCAGCAGGCCTTCATGGTGAAATAGTTGCTAGGAAACCACTGCTAAAGACAGGCAACAAGCAGAAGAGACTTGTTTGGGCTAAAGAACACAAGGAATGGACATTAGACCAGTGGAAATCTGTGCTTTGGTCTGATGAGTCCAAATTTGAGATCTTTGGTTCCAACCACCGTGTCTTTGTGCGACGCAGAAAAGGTGAACGGATGGACTCTACATGCCTGGTTCCCACCGTGAAGCATGGAGGAGGAGATGTGATGGTGTGGGGGTGCTTTGCTGGTGACACTGTTGGGGATTTATTCAAAATTGAAGGCATACTGAACCAGCATGGCTACCACAGCATCTTGCCGCGTCATGCTATTCCATCTGGTTTGCGTTTAGTTGGACCATCATTTATTTTTCAACAGGACAATGACCCCAATCACACCTCCAGGCTGTCTAAGGGCTATGTGACCAAGAAGGAGAGTGATGGGGTGCTACACCTGATGACCTGGCCTCCACAGTTACAAGATCTAAACGCTGAGCGCAGAGTGAAGGCAAAAGAGCCAACAAGTGCTAAGCATCTCTGGGAACTCCTTCAAGATTGTTGCAAGACCATTCCCGGTGACTACCTCTTAAAGCTCATCAAGAGAATGCCAAGAGTGTGCAAAGCAGTTATCAAAGCAAAAGGTGGCTTCTTTGGAGAACCTAGAATATAAGACATAATTTCAGTTGATTCACATTTTGTTTGTTAAATATATAATTCCACATGTGTTAATTCATAGTTTTGATGCCTTCAGTGTGAATGTACAATTTTCATAGTCATAAAAATGCAGAAAAATCTTTAAATGAGAAGGTGTGTCCAAACTTTTGGTCTGTATTGTGTATATATGTAATAAAATCGCAGAAAAGTAGTGCATGCTATGATATTTTTTCTCACGGACAGAGGGACCAACAGAAAATTTGTTGCTGTCCGATGAAAAATCAGACAGCACACAACTTATTTATACGCTCGCCTGCATGAGCTCTAGAGCATGAAAGGTAAAAAAATGCCTGTTCAGGAAGGAATATAGAGAGAAAGGGGATGTACTGAATCCCCCCAAAAATTGCAATAGCTCATACTGGGCACCAGATATATGCCCTATACTTATGAATCTGGTTAGAGGAAACGCGCCAGGAGATATCATGCCTGGGAGAGACCAACTAGGGGTATACCGAACACGTTACCTCACTGAAGTTGGACATCTGGACTCGGCTTGCAAGAATCGGTGCGATTGTTCCGGTCTCTTTGCTGAGTATAAAGCTATTGATGTAAAACGCACCCACTCTGTTTTTTTTAATCACATGCCTTAGAGGTCTAAATGTATATATTTATGTGACCTGAGGGTGTAGGTGGATTCCATTTTCCCAGGTTGGGGAATATAAGATATAAGTTGCATGAATTACCCATATTTTTTGGATTATAAGATACTTTTTTGTTCCCCCAAATTTTGGGGGAAAGTGGGGGGAGCGTCTTATAATCCAAACTGTGTGCTGTGCTGTAGAGGAGGGGGGGGTGGCTCTGGAGTGGTGTCAGGGGGCTGGGGTGGGCTGGTTGAGGGCTGCAGAGACAGCAGGAGGCCCTGTGCTCCCGCTCATTAGCCTCATGTAATATTCATTGCTCCTGCTGTCCATCACCTCGGTGCTGAAGCTGTGCGAGTTGATTCACAGGGGAGCAGTGAATATTACATGTGCCTGAATCTTCCCCCCTCCCATCATGGATATGGCCCCCCGGTCACTCTTATATGCCCCCCTGCAGGCAGGCACATGATAAAATAACAAACACTTACCTCACCTTCTGATGATGACTCCGTGCTCACAGCTTCTTTGTTGTGCTTCCTGTGTCTGTGCTGACATCTGATCATGTGATCGGCACAGCACAGTGATGACATCACTGTGTGCCCAGGTCACATGATCCGATGCCTGGGAAACAGGAAGCAACCGAGGAGCTGTGAGCACTGAGCCACCATCAGAAGGTGAGGTAAATGTTTGTTATTTTATCATGTGCCTGCCAGCAGCACAGGGGGGGGACATGTGTCTGCAAGCAGTACGGGGAAGGGGGGCATGTGTCTGCAAGCAGTACGGCGAAGGGGGGCATGTGTCTGCAAGCAGTACGGCGAAGGGGGGCATGTGTCTGCAAGCAGTACGGCGAAGGGGGGCATGTGTCTGCAAGCAGTACGGGGAAGGGGGGCATGTGTCTGCAAGCAGTACGGGGAAGGGGGGCATGTGTCTGCAAGCAGTACGGGGAAGGGGGGCATGTGTCTGCAAGCAGTACGGCGAAGGGGGGCATGTGTCTGCAAGCAGTACGGCGAAGGGGGGCATGTGTCTGCAAGCAGTACGGCGAAGGGGGGCATGTGTCTGCAAGCAGTACGGGGAAGGGGGGCATGTGTCTGCAAGCAGTACGGGGAAGGGGGGCATGTGTCTGCAAGCAGTACGGGGAAGGGGGGCATGTGTCTGCAAGCAGTACGGGGAAGGGGGGCATGTGTCTGCAAGCAGTACGGGGAAGGGGGGCATGTGTCTGCAAGCAGTACGGGGAAGGGGGGCATGTGTCTGCAAGCAGTACGGGGAAGGGGGGCATGTGTCTGCAAGCAGTACGGGGAAGGGGGGCATGTGTCTGCAAGCAGTACGGGGAAGGGGGGCATGTGTCTGCAAGCAGTACGGGGAAGGGGGGCATGTGTCTGCAAGCAGTACGGGGAAGGGGGGGCATGTGTCTGCAAGCAAAAAGGGGAAGGGGGTCATGTGTCTGCCAACAGCAGCGGGGGGGGCATGTGTCTGCCAGCAGCATGGGGGGCCATGTGTCTGCCAGCAGCACGGGGGGGAGGGGGGGCGCTTGTGTCTGCCAGTAGCACAGGGGGGATGTGTCTGCCAGCAGCACAGGGGTGTATATAGTGACCCAGGGGGGGCATCGGTCTGCCAGCAGCACAGGGGGCATATAGTGACCAGGGGGGCATGTGCCTGACAGCAGCACAGGAGGACATATAGTGACCAGGGGGGCATGTGCCTGACAGCAGCACAGGAGGACATATAGTGACCAGGGGGGGCACGTGCCTGATAGCAGCACAGGGGGGCATGTTGCAGCACAATATATGTGTTTTGTAAGACGGACACTGGCATTATAAGACAGACCCCCATTTAACATAAATTATTTTTTTCTCTTTTTCTTCACCAAATTTGGGGGTGCGTCTTCTAATCAGGTGCGTCTTATAAAGCAAAAAATACGGTACCTCAATAGGGCTGATGAAAGGATAAGGCACCTAGTCTTTCTCATGCTGCTATTCAGTTTGCGTAGCTTAGATACCACCATATGACCCACCTTCAGCAGGCTTGATGCAGGTTGTTATACAGCTTTAAAATGATCCTAAGGTGGCTGTTGGTATGTTATCTGTGACCGCCCAATACACTGAGTGAAGGCTCTATTTATTGTATAGAACGGAAGGGTCGTATATAAGGGGTCTAACAGTGGACTAATACCGGATATTACGTTATATGGATGGTGGTATCTTGCTACATCGTTTTACATTTGGACTATTTTATGGCACTTTTGCACTTTAAATGTTTGGTCTACTGAGAGTTTTATGAGTAACTCAGTAAAGGTTAATTTTTAATCAATCCCAAGCTGCTGTTCAGGAAGGAATATCTACAACTGGCTATAGATCGGATATTGAGAAGGTGTGTGGCTTGGTGCCACACAGTACAGTACATATGGAACCATTTGTTAAAAAAATAAATCACTGTTTTTGTTTTTTTGTTATAGGTAGATGTAAAAGTGACAAAATTGAGGGAGCCGGTCGGACTGTGGTCAGCTCGTCAGATAATACTGTATTAGATGATAATGGAAGTGGACAGCAAGATTATAACCTCAGAGACAGACATGCGCTTCATATTAGAGGAGTACACAGCGGGTCATTTATTAAATCGGCCCCAGAAGCTGCTGAAGAAGAAAGCCCACCCAATTCCATAAGCATTTTGAAGAAACCTCGTATGTCCACACTAAAATATGGCAGTGCAAATTCCCTAAATGATCAACGAAGAGAGGAACATTGCCCAGAAAAGGGGGTACCATTTCATAAACCGTCCACCATGAGTGCACAGAAACCTCGTACACGGAGGAAACATTTCATGAGTGGTAGGGGTACGAATGTTGAGGCTGCCTATGACTCTTTACAACCTAAAGCAATGCCAGAAACTAAAACAAAGCCGGTTAAGTCATACATCTGCACAGTATGTGGCAAGAGCTTTACCCAAAATGCCAGCCTCATCATCCATCATAGAACACACACAGGTGAAAGACCCCACGTCTGTAAAGAGTGCGGGAAAAGCTTTATCAGTAGCGCATACCTAGTCATGCACCAGAGAATCCACACAGGAGAACGGCCATATGTGTGCAAAGAGTGCGGGAAAAGCTTTATCAACAGCTCCAATCTGATCATACATAGGAGAGTGCACACCGGAGAGCGGCCCTATGTCTGCAATGAATGCGGAAAGAGCTTCCGCCACAGCTCAGATCTCGTCCGCCACCAAAAAGTCCACACCGGAGAGAGGCCCTACTCTTGTACAGAATGTGGAAAATGCTTTTTCCGAAGCTCTCACCTTATTAGGCACCGGAGGATTCATACAAAGAGCTAGGGGAACGATTTCATTTATTTATTAGTGTATTCATTGACATTTCTGTGTAATTCGCACTTTGCCAAATATGTTGTTGTACTTCTTGCACTTTTATAAAGAATTGAGGTCTAAATAACTACAATATATGATTCAGCTGCCAATGACGAGAGCCGATGCTTCACAGCTTAATGGCACCCTGAAAGCTAACATTTTCACTCACACTTTACATTCCTTCTGCATATGACCCCACTAATCTAACACCCCACCTTACAATCATCAGTCTAAAAGAAGGCACAATCTATTGCGACAGATTAATGGCTATAGAAATTTGCTGCTGGTGTATAATGTTTTTGACCATAACAGTTCTTAATTGCTTGTTCAATTAAACATATAAAAAATATTTATTTACATATCTACCTACGGTGGGGAAAAAAGTATTTAGTCAGCCACCAGTTGTGCAAGTTCTCCCACTTAAAAAGATGAGAGAGGCCTGTAATTGACATCATAGGTAGACCACAACTATGAGAGTCAAAATGAGAGAACAAATCCAGAAAATCACCTTGTCTGATTTGGCAAGATTTATTTTGCAAATTATGGTGGAAAATAAGTATTTGGTCACCTAAAAACATGCAAGATGTCTGGTTCTCACAGACCTGTAACTTCTTCTTTAATGGGCCCCTCTGTCCTCTACTCATTACCTGTAGTAATGGAACCTGTTTGAACTTGTTATCAGTATAAAAGACACCTGTCCACAACCTCAAATAGTCACACTCCAAACTCCACTATGGTGAAGACCTAAGAGCTGTCAAAGGACTCCAGAAACAAAATTGTAGCCCTGCACCAGGCTGGGAAGACTGAATCTGCAATAGTCAAGCAGCTTGGTGTGATGAAATCAACTGTGGCAGCAATAATAGGAAAATGGAAGCCATACAAGAACACTGATAATCTCCCTCGATCTGGGGCTCCACACAAGATCTCACCCCGTGGGGGTCTAAATGATCACTAGAACGGTGAGCAAAAATCCCAGAACCACACGGGGGAGCCTAGTGAATGACCTGCATAGAGCTGGGACCACTATAGCAAAGGCTACCATCAGTAACACACTACGCCAGATGTGTCCCCCCTGCTTAAGCCAGTATATGTCCAGGCCGTCTGAAGTTTGCTAGAGAACATTTTGATAAGAGCATTGGAAGAATGTCATATGGTCTGATGAAACCAAAGTAGAACTATTTGGTAGAAACAAAACTCGTCGTGTTTAGAGGAGACAGAATGCTGAGTTGCATCCAAAGAACACCATACCTATTGTGAAGCATGGGGGTAGTAACATCATGCTTTGGGGCTGTTTCTCTGCAAAGGGACCAGGACGACTAATCCGTGTACATGAAGGAATGAATGGGGTCATGCATCGTGAGATTTTGAGTGCAAACCTCCTTCCATCAGCAAGGGCATTGAAGTTGAAACATGGATGGGTCTTTCAGTATGATAATGATCCCAATCACACCGCCAGGGCAACGAAGAAGTGGCTTCGTAAGAAGCATATGAAGGTCCTGGAGTGGCCTAGCCAGTCTCCAGGTCTCAACCCCATAGAAAACCTTTGGAGGGAGTTGAAAGTCTGTGTTGCCCAGCAACTGGACCAAAACATCACTGCTCTAGAGGAGATCTTTATGGAGGAATGTGCCAACATACCATCAACATTGTGTGCCAACCTTATGAAGACTTACAGAAAAAAACGTTTGACCTCTGTCATTGCCAACAAAGGATATATAACAGAATATTGAGATGAACTTTTGTTAATGACCAAATACTTATTTTCCACCATAATTTGCAAAATAAATCTTGCCAAATCAGACAAGGTGATTTTCTGGATTCTCATTTTGACTCTCATAGTTGTGGTCTACCTAAGATGTCAATTACAGGTCTTTCTCATCTTTTTAACCCCTTTACCCCCAAGGGTGGTTTGCACTTAATGACCAGGCCATTTTTTTACAATTCTGACCACTGTCCCTTTATGAGGTTATAACTCTGGAACGCTTCAACGGATCTTGGCGATTCTGACAATGTTTTCTCGTGACATATTGTACTTCATGATAGTGGTAAAATTTCTTTGATATTACCTGCATTTATTTGTGAAAAAAACGGAAATTTGGCGAAAATTTTGTAATTTTCCAACCTTGAATTTTTATGCAATTAAATCACAGAGATATGTCACACAAAATACTTAATAAGTAACATTTCCCACATGTCTACTTTACATCAGCACAATTTTGGAACCAAAAATTTTTTTTGTTAGGGAGTTATAAGGGTTAAAAGTTGGCAGCAATTTCTCATTTTTACAACACCATTTTATTTTAGGGACCACATCTCATTTGAAGTCATTTTGAGGGGTCTATATGATAGAAAATAACCAAGTGTGACACCATTCTAAAACTACACCCCTCAAGGTGCTCAAAACCACATTCAAGAAGTTTATTAACCCTTTAGGTGTTTCACAGGAATTTTTTGAATGTTTAAATAAAAATGAACATTTAACTTTTTTCACAAAACATTTATTCAGCTCCAATTTGTTTTTATTTTACCAAGGGTAACAGGAGAAAATGGACCCCAAAAGTTGTTGTACAATTTGTCCTGAGTACACCGATACCCGATATGTGGGGGTTAAGGTACCGTCACATTTAGCGACGCTGCAGCGATCCAGAAAACGATCCCGATCGCTGCAGCGTTGCTGTGTGGTCGCTTGGGAGCTGTCACACAGACAGTTCTCCAGGGACCAACGATGCCGAAGTCCCCTGGTAACCAGGGTAAACATCGGGTTACTAAGCGCAGGGCCGCGCTTAGTAACCCGATGTTTACCCTGGTTACCAGCGTAAACGTAAAAAAAACCAAACAGTACATACTTAAATTCCGGTGTCTGTCCCCCGGCGCTGTGCTTCCTGCAATGACTGTGAACGCCAGCCGGAAAGCACAGCGGTGACGTCACCGCTGTGCTCTGCTTTCCGGCTGGCCGGCGCTCACAGTGCAGAGAAGCACAGCGCCGGAGGACAGACAGCGGAACGTAGGTATGTAGTGTTTTTTTTTTTTTTACGTTTACGCTGGTAACCAGGGTAAACATCGGGTTACTAAGCGCGGCCCTGCGCTTAGTAACCCAATGTTTACCCTGGTTACCAGTGAAGACATCGCTGAATCGGCGTCACACACGCCGATTCAGCGATGTCTGCAGGAAGTCCAGCGACGAAATAAAGTTCTGGACTTTTTGCTCCGCCCAACGATGGCACAGCAGGATCCTGATCGCTGCTGCCTGTCAAACTGAAAGATATCGCTAGCCAGGACGCTGCAACGTCACGGATCGCTAGCGATATCGTTCAGTGTGAAGGTACCTTAAACCACTGTTTGGGCGCATGGCAGAGCTCGGAAGTCAAGGAGCGCGTCTGACTTTTCAATGCAAATTTGACAGGAATTGAGATGGGACGCCATGTTGCGTTTGGAGAGCCACTGATGTGCCTAAACATTGAAACCCCCCACAAGTGACACCATTTTGGAAAGTAGACCCCCTAAGGAACTTATCTAGATGTGTGGTGAGCACTTTGACCCACCTAGGGCTTCACAGAAGTTTATAATGCAGAGCCGTAAAAATAAAAAAGATAAAAATTTTCCCTCAAAAATTATTTTTTAGCCCCCAGTTTTGTATTTTCCCAAGGGTAACAGGAGAAATTGGACCCCAAAAGTTGTTGTCCAATTTGTCCTGAGTTCGCTGATACCCCATATGTTGGAGGGAACCACCGTTTGGGCGCATGGGAGAGCTCGGAAGGGAAGGAGCGCAATTTGGAATGCAGGCTTAAATGGAATGGTCTGCAGGTGTCACATTGCATTTGCAGAGCCCCTAATGTACCTAAACAGTAGAAACCCCCCACAAGTGACCCCATATTGGAAACGACCCCCTAAGGAACTTATCTAGATGTGTTGTGAGAACTTTGAACCACTACACTTTACAGTTTACCACTCACTACAGTTTATAACGCAGAGCCGTGAAAATAATAAAATAAAATTTCCCACAAAAATAATTTTTTAGCCCCCAGTTTTGTATTTTCCCAAGGGTAACAGGAGAAATTGGACCCCAAAAGTTGTTGTCCAATTTGTCCTGAGTACGCTGATACCCCATATGTTGGGGTAAACCCCTGTTTGCGCACACGGGAAAGCTCGGAAGGGAAGAAGCACTGTTTTACTTTTTCAACGCAGAATTGGCTGGAATTGAGATCGGACGCCATGTCGCGTTTGGAGAGCCCCTGGTGTGCCTAAACAGTGGAAACCCCCCAATTATAACTGAAACCCTAATCCAAACACACCGCTAACCCTAATCCCAACGGTAACCCTAACCACACCTCTAACCCTGACACACCCCTAACCCTAATCCCAACCCTATTCCCAACCGTAAATGTAATCCTAACCCTAACTTTAGCCCCAACCCTAAAAGTAGCCTTAACCCTAGTCCCAACCCTAACCCTAACCCTAACCCTAGCCCTAACCCTAACCCTAGCGCTAATGGGAAAATAGAAATAAATATATTTTTTTAATTTTTCCGTAACTAAGGGGGTGATGAAGGGGGGTTTGATTTACTTTTATAGCAGGTTTTTTAGCGGATTTTTATGATTGGCAGCCGTCACACACTGAAAGACGCTTTTTATTGCAAAAAATATTTTTTACGTTACCACATTTTGAGAGCTATAATTTTTCCATATTTGGGTCCACAGAGTCATGTGAGGTCTTGTTTTTTGCGGGATGAGTTGACATTGCTATTGGTAACATTTTCGGGCATGTGACATTTTTTGATCGCTTTTTATTCCGATTTTTGTGAGGCAGAATGACCAAAAACCAGCTATTCATGAATTTCTTTTGGGGGAGGCGTTTATACTGTTCCGCGTTTGGTAAAATTGATAAAGCAGTTTTATTCTTCAGGTCAGTACGATTACAGCGATACCTCATTGATATAATTTTTTTATGTTTTGGCGCCTTTATACGATAAACTATTTCACAGAAAAAATAATTATTTTTGCATCGCTTTATTCTGAGGACTATAACTTTTTTATTTTTTCGCTGATGATGCTGTATAGCGGCTCGTTTTTTGCGGGACAAGATGTTTTCAGTGGTACCATGGTTATTTATATCGGCCTTTTTGATCGCGTGTTATTCCACTTTTTGTTTGACAGTATGAGAATAAAGCGTTTGTTTTTTGCCTCATTTTTTTATTTTACGGTGTTCACTGAAGGGGTTAATTAGTGATATAGTTTTATAGGTGGGGTCGTTACAGACGTGGCGATACTAAACATGTGTACTTTTATTGTTTTTTTTTTTTAATTTAGATAAAGAAATGTATTTATAGGAAGAATATTTTTTTTTTTTTTTACACATGTGAATATTTTTTTTTTTACACTATAACATTGTCCCGGGGGGTAGAAAGCATCATGTTATAGTGTAAGATCGCTGATCTGACACTTTGCGTCAGTGAAGCCACCTCCCTGCAGGACCCAGATGCCGCGGCCATCTTGGATCTGGGCCTGCTGCAGGGAGGAGGAGGTAAGAGACCCTCGCAGCAATGCGATCACATCGCGTTGCTCTGGGTGTCTCAGGTTTGATCGCATTGTGTTGGGGGTTAATGTGCCGGGGGCGGTCCGTGACCGCTCCTGGCACATAGTGCCGGATGTCAGCTGCGATATTCAGCTGACACCCGGCCGCTCTCCCCACGTGAGCGCGGCCGATCGCTATGACGTACTATCCCGTCGGTGGTCATACGGGCCCACCCCACCTCGACGGGATAGTACGTCATATGTCAGAAAGGGGTTAAGTGGGAGAACTTGCACAATTGGTGACTGACTAAATACTTTTTTCCCCCACTGTATATTGACCCCTGGAGTGGTCACCTGAATCCCAAAGTCATCAGTAATTTGCTAATCTATGTATTAAATGTTTCTTATTCCAATATTTCATGTATATCTGAGTGTATAGTGAAATCTTTGTAGCGTACTTCAGGTCTACATCAATGTATATTTTGGCAAATGCCAGTTTAGAAAAATAAAAGTTTTACCCGATGATTTCACATTACTTACTGCATGTCTAGGGTTTTCCTAAAATGTTGCAGTAATGTTTTGAGAAAGAGAGTACTTAAAAGGTGTTGTCCAGAATTATGAAAAGCCTTTCTAAACATTAATGATGATCTCTCAGCAAAGTTCTCAACCTCTTAATATATATTCCAGCCATCATATATAGCACTGTGTACTTACAATTACTCATTTTGCCTTTCTACCCAGTTAATCTCTGCTCTATGTAGAAACAGGAAGTCGCATGTCCCTGTATTTATCATCCCCCTTTTTACCTCCTGACCCTGCTGCTCCTTCTTCCTCCTCCCTGGCAGGAACTTTTGCAGTGACTTATGATTCATACAGGGAAAATGTACCACCTGTTTCTACATAGAGCTTAGAAGGATCTAGCTAGTCAGTTTATAATCATGTGATCTCATAGTCCTATTGGAAAAGAGAAGAATTAGCTGGGTAGAAAGGCAAAATGAGCAATTGTAAGTACACAGTGCTATATAATGATGATTGCAATATATTAAAATAACATTTTGATGAGTGCTACTTAAATATAGCCAGCACATGTATTTTCCAATATATTTTGGATTACTCCAGTGTCCCATTTGGCTAAATCAACCACAGATCACATGACTGCACGATCTGGATCCTTTGATGCTTCAGCTGATGTCTCAATTTTTGATGCATCACAAGTCTTGATGCTATTTGGGTTGAGCTTTCCTTCACTATAGCTGAGAACGCATTGTGAAGGTGGTTTGGTGTATGCTCATTTGGGGACAAGGACAGCTCAGAACATGGGGCATCCAAACGTAATTGCAGTATAAGCGCCAAACAATCCAAATAGCTCAGTCACGTGACCTGTGGCTGATTTGGACACTAGGGTTAATTAAAGTGAATTATTAAACTTGATATGCTACTGATTAGAAAGATTTTTCGTGCTACTGTGCATCACCTTTAACTAAATTTGCAAAAAAGTTAGAAATCTGCATTTATGTTTCCTTAACTGAAGTGTAGACCTCAGGTATAAGACTTTATAGCAGATCTTGGAAATTTTGCAACAGAGATTGGATGGCAAGTACATTTTTGTGCCCGGATCCAGTGGTTCCAAACAGGTTAAAAAGTCAGAACACGACCATTCATTCATTTTTCAATTCTAGAAAAGCTTGAATTGATACCATATTTTGGGGGCATGGAGTTCTTGGTCAGGAATAATGTAGACAATCATGAAGGCATTTTGTACATGCAAAATGGACTCAAAAACTCACTTTGTTGAAATATTCACAGTGATTATCTTATGATTTGATCATTTTTGATCTTACTTAGTCTGCAACAAGGCTCTAAGAGCATGATCATATTTCTACAGTGTCTCCCTATCCTCAGGACTTGACATTTAACCCATAAAATAATTATCCATTCTTATTCATAAAGGGAGCCTATCAAATCCCCTAAGATATCTGTTTTTGACACGAAGGATTTATTGTCTGTGAAATCTGCATTGGGCAATTCACTTAGGGTATGTGCGCACGTTGTGGATTTGCCTTTGTAAAAATCTACGCAGATTCTGCCTCTCTTGGCAGAAAATGCAGTTGAAAATCTGCGCGGTTTTGATGCGGATTTTCATGCGGTTCTCTCTGCGGATTTGCAAGCTAAAAAAAGATATATTATTTAACAAAAAAAAGAATCGTGATGTAATTTCCTTGTCTAACCTCTTCTTTTACATTCTCCATTGGAGACCATAATCTTACATTACATACCATGTTCAAATATGTTTGCACACACAAAACAAATATAAGTGAAAAAAAATAAAAAAAATATATATATATATCTATATCAGCCAGATACCCTCATTAATAAAATGGTGCATAAAGAGTTAAATAAAAGACACACACACACGAAATTTGGGTGAAACGCAATATCTATTTTAAAAAAAATTGTGTGGGCTCCTGCGTAATTTTAGTTACCAGCAGAGGGAAAGCCGATGGCTGAGGGATGATGTTAATATTCTGGGAAGGAGCCAATAGCCATAAAGGTTCCCAGACTATTAATGTCAGCTCAAAGGTGTTTGCTTAGCCTTTACTGGCTAGTTTACAGAAAAAAATTGACATGGGGTCCCCTCTATAAAATCGAACCAGCAAAGGCTAGGCAGACAGCTGTGGGCTGATACTAATAGCCTGGGATGGGGCCATGTATATTAGCACCCCCCCAGGCTAAAAACATCAGCACTCAGCTGCCCCAGAAATGGCGCATCTTATAGATGCGCCAATTCTGGCACTTCGCCTTGCTCTTCCCACTTGCCCTGCAGCAGTGGCAAATAGGTAATATTTGTGGGGTTGATGTCACCTGTGTATTGTCCGCTGACATCAAGCCAACGGCTTAGTAATGGAGAATCGTCAATAAGACACCTTATTCATTACTAATCTTATAGTATGGTAAATAAAGACAGCCAGAATAAAGTCCTTTATTTGAAATAATGACACAGACTCCTTTATTGAATGTTAATTAAAACATACTTACTGCATCGCCTAATCCCCAAATCCCTTGATCTCCTGCAACAAAAATAAAATAATAAACCAACACAAATACTCCCTGTCTGCCATAGTCCTTTTACCGAGTGTCTCATAATGATCTCGCGTGATGTAACTGCTCTACACGGCCTCCGGTGATACAGTGAGAGATCACCGGAGTTTGTGCTCTGATTTACGGCACTATTGCTGTATGAGAATTTTCTCACACAGCGGTGCCGCAAGTGACAGCATGAACACCAGTGACATATGACGGCGGCGCAGTGATACACTGCGGGAGGATACCTATTGTCAGTGTATTTCTGGAGGCATTGTAGAGCGGTCACATCTCCTGATGTGACTATTCTACACATGAGATGGCCGTGGAACACTCGTTATTAAATGGACTAGGTAAGTATATGTTGGTTTATTATTTTATCTTTACTTCAGGAGATCGAGGGTGTCTGGGAATTTGGTGTTTGGCGAGTATGAATGTGGATTTTTTTTGTTTTACAATTGAACACAGTTGCTGGATGATGGGACTACTACTGTCCCATCATTGGCTCATGCTATCACTGTTATATGTGACACCAGACATAGCCGGATGGGAGTAGTAGTCCCATCAGACGATGCCTGGCTACACTCAAACACCCTCACACACACACGCACATAGTCTCTGCCCACACCATTCTCTGCCCACACACTCTTCCTCTCCGCAGCATTTTTGGCACACAAATTCGCAGACCTTTTTACACCTGCGGTTTAGCTGCGGATTTGACTGACTCAATGTAAGTCTATGGGTGCAAAAAACGCTGCAGATCCACAAAAAGAATTGACATGCTGTGTAAAATAAAATGCTGAGAATCAGTGCGGAATTTTCCGCAGCGTGTGCACATCAATTCTGTATTCCCATTGATTAACATTGCCTGAGCTACCCTTTGCGGATTTGGCGCAAATCCGCGTGGAACAAACGTTGCGGATCCGCAACAAAATCTGCAACGTGTGCAGATTTAGAGGGGTTTTTACAGGTTCAGAAAACCCCAGTTGCTTGGGTGAAGCTTTTTTTCTTTATTATATGCACCTGTCCTTTATTAATCCCCCCTCTCCCTGAGCAGAGTGTCCGCCTCTGCTCATGGTGGAGCATCAATGTCATGCAGGCAGCACTGAAGCCAATAAGGCTGGGTTCACATTTGCGTTCGGCAGCCCTGCGTAGGGCTGCGTACTTTTTCCCTTCATATCCGCGCAGCTGCGCATGCATCCTGCATACCTATCTTTGACATTGGGTATGCCTTTGTCTGCGGATGCGTCCACGTGCGGCGTTTTGACGTGCCACCGAACGCAACATGTGTTCCCGTGCGGTCAGCGGGCACGTCAAAGCAACACATGCGGACGCATCCACAGACAAACGCATGTCCCTGCGTACCCAATGTTAACCCCTTAATCCCATATGACGTACTATCCCGTCCAGGTGACCTGGGACTTAATTCCCATGGACGGGATAGTACGTCATATGCGATCGGCCGCGCTCACGGGGGGAGCGCGGCCGATCGCGGCCGGGTGTCAGCTGCCTATCGCAGCTGACATCCGGCACTATGTGCCAGGAGCGGTCACGGACCGCTCCCGGCACATTAACCCCCGGCACACCGCGATCAAAGATGATCGCGGTGTGCCGGCGGTGCAGGGAAGCATCGCGCAGGGAGGGGGCTCCCTGCGGGCTTCCCTGAGACGATCGGTACACGGTGATGTGCTCACCGTGTACCGAGCGTCTTCTCCCTGCAGTCCCCGGATCCAAAATGGCCGCCGGGCTGCATCCGGGTCCTGCAGGGAGCACTTCCGGGTCAGGATCAGGCTGCAGCTGCAGCTCTAATCCTGCCCGGCTGTATGTCAGATCACCGATCTAACAGAGTGCTGTGCACACTGTCAGATCGGTGATCTGTGATGTCCCCCCCTGGGACAAAGTGAAAAAGTAAAAAAAAAAATTTCCACACTTGTAAAAAAAAAATAAAAAAAAAATTCCTAAATAAAGCAGAAAAAAAAAAATATTATTCCCATAAATACATTTCTTTACATAAAAAAAAAACAAAAAAAACAATAAAAGTACACATATTTAGTATCGCCGCGTCCGTAACGACCCGACCTATAAAACTGGCCCACTAGTTAACCCCTTCAGTGAACACCGTAAGAAAAAAAAAAAAAAAACGAGCCAAAAAACAACGCTTTATTATCATAACGCTGAACAAAAAGTGGAATAACACGCGATCAAAAAGACGGATATAAATAACCATGGTACCTCTGAAAACGTCATCTTGTCCCGCAAAAAACGAGCCGCCATATAGCATCATAACCAAAAAAATAAAAAAGTTATAGTCCTGAGAATAAAGCGATGCCAAAATAATTATTTTTTCTATAAAATAGCTTTTATCGTATAAAAGCGCCAAAACATAAAAAAAATGATATAAATGAGGTATCGCTGTAATCGTACTGACCCGAAGAATAAAACTGCTTCATCAATTTTACCAAACGCGGAACGGTATAAACGCCTCCCCCAAAAGAAATTCATGAATAGCTGGTTTTTGGTCATTCTGCCTCACAAAAAATCGGAATAAAAAGCGATCAAAAACTGTCACATGTCCGAAAATGTAACCGATAAAAACGTCAACTCGTCCCGCAAAAAACAAGACCTCACATGACTCTGTGGACCAAAATATGGAAAAATTATAGGTCTCAAAATGTGGAGACGCAAAAACTTTTTTGCTATAAAAAGCGTCTTTTAGTGTGTGACGGCTGCCAATCATAAAAATCCGATATAAAAAACTCGCTATAAAAGTAAATCAAACCCCCCTTCATCACCCCCTTAGTTAGGCTAGGTTCACATTGCGTTAATGGGTTAACGCTAACGGACAGCGTTGCACGGCGAAAATGTCACAATTAACGCCGTGCAACGGGTCCGTTAGCACAACCATTGACAGCAATGTGATTTTCGGGTGTAGCGCATCGCTAGAGCGTGCCATTTTCGGCTCGCGCTAGCAAGGTGCCGTTCTTTTGTGGCGCGCCTCAGACGCTGCTTGCAGTGTCCGCGGCGCGCCCGAGGTCCGATCCCCGATCTTCCAGAGCGGGGACGTTAACGCGACCACTAAACACGACACCTAAAAAGACATTGCGTTAGCGCAATCCGCTAGTGCTAAACGGATTTCCCTAATGCAATGTGAACCTAGCCTTAGGGAAAAATAATAAAATTAAAAAAAATGTATTTATTTCCATTTTCCCATTAGGGTTAGGGTTAGGGCTAGGGTTAGGGTTAGGGTTTGTATTACATTTACGGTTGGGATTAGGGTTGGGATTAGAATTAGGGGTGTGTCAGGGTTAGGTGTGTGGTTAGGGTTACAGTTGGGATTAGGGTTAGGGGTGCGTTTGGATTAGGGTTTCAGTTATAATTGGGGGTTTCCACTGTTTAGACACATCAGGGGCTCTCCAAACGCGACATGGCGTCCGATCTCAATTCCAGCCAATTCTGCATTGAAAAAGTAAAACAGTGCTCCTTCATTTCCGAGCTCTCCCGTGTGTCCAAACAGGAGTTTACCCCAACATATGGGGTATCATCGTACTCGAGACAAATTGGACAACAACTTTTTGGGTCCAAGTTCTCTTGTTATCCTTGGGAAAATAAAAATTTGGGGGGCTAAAAATCATTTTTGTGGGAAAAAAAAGGATTTTTTATTTTCACGGCTCTGCGTTGTAAACTGTAGTGAAACACTTGGGGGTTCAAAGTTTTCACAACACATCTAGATAAGTTCCATGGGAGGTCTAGTTTCAATATGGGGTCACTTGTGGGTGGTTTCTACTGTTTGGGTACATCAGGGGCTCTGCAAATGCAACGTGACGCCTGCAGACCAATCCATCTAAGTCTGCATTCCAAATGGCGCTCCTTCCCTTCCGAGCTCTGCCATGCGCCCAAACAGTGGTTCCCCCCCACATACGGGGTATCAGCGTACTCAGGACAAATTGAACAACAACTTTTGGGGTCCAATTTATTCTGTTACCCTTGTAAAAATACAAAGCTGGGGGCTAAAAAATCATTTTTGTGAAAAAAAAAAAGAATTTTTATTTTCACGGCTCTGCGTTATAAACTGTAGTGAAACACTTAGGGGTTCAAAGTTCTCACAACACATCTAGATAAGTTCCATGGGAGGTCTAGTTTCTAATATGGGGTCACTTGTGGGGGGTTTGTACTGTTTGGGTACATCAGGGGCTCTGCAAATGCAACGTGACTCCTGCAGACCAATCCATCTAAGTCTGCATTCCAAATGGCGCTCCTTCCCTTCCGAGCTCTGCCATGCGCCCAAACAGTGGTTCCCCCCCACATATGGGGTATCAGCGTACTCAGGACAAATTGGACAACAACTTTTGGGGTCCAATTTATTATGTTACCCTTGTGAAAATACAAAACTGGGGGCTAAAAAATAATTTTTGCGAAAAAAAAAAAAAATTATTTTAACGGCTCTGCGTTATAAACTGTAGTGAAACATTTGGGGGTTCAAAGCTCTCAAAACACATCTAGATAAGTTCCTTATGGGGTCTAGTTTCCAAAATGGTGTCACTTGTGGGGGGTTTTAATGTTTAGGCACATCAGGGGCTCTCCAAACCAACATGGCGTCCCAACTTAATTCCAGTCAATTTTGCATTGAAAAGTCAAATGGCGCTCCTTCCCTTCCGAGCTCTGCTATGCACCCAAAAAGTGGTTTACCCCCACATATGGGGTATCGTCGCACTCAGGACAAATTGCACAACAACTTTTGTGGTCTAATTTCTTCTCTTACCCTTGGGAAAATAAAAAATTGGGGGCGAAAAGATCATTTTTGTGAAAAAATAAGATTTTTTATTTTTACGGCTCTGCATTATAAACTTCTGTGAAGCACTTGTTGGGTCAAAGTGCTCACCACACATCTAGATAAGTTCCTTAAGGGGTCTACTTTTCAAAATGGTGTCACTTGTGAGGGGTTCCAATGTTTAGGCACATCAGGGGCTCTCCAAACGCAACATGGCGTCCCATCTCAATTCCAGTCAATTTTGCATTGAAAAGTCAAATGGCGCTCCTTCCCTTCCGAGCTCTGCCATACGCCCAAACAATGGTTTACACCCATATATGGGGTATCAGCGTACTCAGGACAAATTGGCCAACAATTTTTGAGGTCCAATTTCTTCTCTTACTCTTGGGAAAATAAAAAATTGGGGGCGAAAAGATCATTTTTGTGAAAAAATATGATTTTTTATTTTTACGGCTCTGCATTATAAACTTCTGTGAAGCAATTGGTGGGTCAAAGTGGTCACCACACATCTAGATAAGTTCCTTAGGGTGTCTACTTTCCAAAATGGTGTCACTTGTGGGGGGGTTTCAATGTTTAGGCACATCAGTGGCTCTCCAAACGCAACATGGTGTCCCATCTCAATTCCTGTCAATTTTGCATTTAAAAGTCAAATGGCGCTCCTTCCCTTCCGAGCTCTGCCATGCGCCCAAACAGTGGTTTACTCCCACATATGGGCTATCAGCGTACTCAGTACAGATTGTACAACAATGTTTGGCATCCATTTTATCCTGTTACCCTTGGTAAAATAAAACAAATTGGAGCTGAAATAAATTTTGTGTGAAAAAAAGTTAAATATTCATTCTTATTTAAACATTCCAAAAATTCCTGTGAAACCCCTGAAGGGTTAATAAACTTCTTGAATGTGGTTTTGAGCACCTTGAGGGGTGCAGTTTTTAGAATGGTGTCACACTTGGGTATTTTCTATCATATAGACCCCTCAAAATGACATCAAATGAGATGTGGTCCCTAAAAAAAAATGGTGTTGTAAAAATGAGAAATTGCTGGTCAACTTTTAACCCTTATAACTTCCTAACAAAAAAAAATTTTGGTTCCAAAATTGTGCTGATGTAAAGTAGACATGTGGGAAATGTTACTTATTAAGTATTTTGCGTGAGATATCTCTGTGATTTAAGGGCATAAAAATTTAAAGTTGGAAAATTGCGAAACTTTCTAAATTTTCGCCAAATTTCCGTTTTTTTCACAAATAAACGCAAGTTATATCGAATAAATGTTACTACTAAAATGAAGTACAATATGTCACGAGAAAACAATGTCAGAATCGCCAAGATCCGTTGAAGCGTTCCAGAGTTATAACCTCATAAAGGGACAGTGGTCAGAATTGTAAAAATTGGCCCGGTCATTAACGTGCAAACCACCCTCGGGGCTTAAGGGGTTAAAGATAGGTATGCAGGATGCATTCGCAGCTGTGCGGATATGAAGGGAAAAAGTACGCAGCCCTACGCAGGGCTGCCGAACGCAAATGTGAACTTAGCCTATCCGAGCTGCCCGAGTTTATGGCATGAGCCGCTGAGCTCACTGACACTACACCGCGACTGACGTGACACCGATGCTGCAGACAGTAGACACTGGAGCAGTGTTGGAGACTCGGCGCAGATCCCTGGGTACGAAAGCCTGATTTATTTTTGTAAAATAAACCGCAGCCATGGGAAAGGGCTTTTCTGAAGCCTGTAGAAATCCTTTAAAAAAAATATTACTTATTAATGATACATTTAGTGGAGGAAAAAAAAATTAAATGAATTATGAAAACTTTTTTATTGCATGTCTTATTCCAAAATGCTGAGGTGTCACACAAAGATCAGATAAAACTACCAATACGGCTTTTTTTTTATTTTAACTTTGACTGTGCAGTCTCCATACATCTGCCTACATCTTCTCCATATCTCTAGGAATCTCATACAGTTAAAGATGTTGTCCACTACTTTTTCATCGATGATCTATCCTTAGGATAGGTCTTCAATGTCTGATTGGCCAGGCTCAGACGTCATTGGCGGCCACAAATACCCACTCGCGGAGCTGGCTGTCTTCTAGTGTCCGTGACAGGGTACTACACATATGCCTCATTGATTTTAATAAGAGGCGGATGTGCAGTACCCAGTCGCGGCCACTATCAGAAGACAGCCAACTCTGCAAGTGAGTATTTCCAGCCGGCCGACGCTGACAGCGGTAACAGCTGATCGGCGGGGGTGCCGGAGCCTGACCAATCAGACATTGATGACCTGACCTAAGGATAGGCCATCAATGGGAAAAAGTAGTAGACAACCTCTTTACGAAACTAAGCAGAAGTTAAAAGACAATCATAGATTAGTCGCGATGATTATATACACCCTGTAGCATTGCCATAATTCTCTCCTATATTTCCACACACATCTTTATGCTACACTGCGCCAGAAGTCTAATAAGATGTTGCTGAACCAATTCTTACTAAATGGCATTGGGTATCAGTCAAGGCATAGAAGGGGGACGGGTGTGATGCATGGCAGTCGCCCTATGCCATCACAGATCAATGACTAGGGAAAAATCATAAACTGCAACTTAATCATGCCAGAGTTATAGTTATGCTATATCTGTATTTTGTTATTGAAGTCTCTGAATTATGCTAATTTTTAAAGCAGATGATAATTATTAATACACAAATTATTACATTTCTTGTGCAATTGCAACACTGTTTATTTCGATATTCATGCACTCAGGGTAAATATATAATGTCACATTATAACCTCTTATTCATGTTGCCATTGTATATAACTCTGTTTTTCATCATTACAACATACCTGTATTTGTGTTCTCCCTTTATGACAGTCTGGCTTTTCCCAATGTGTATAATAAATAAATTCTATATAAATATTTTATATATAATATATATTAGTGGACTTTGTAAAGATGTATGGGTGAATACTTTGGTTTCTTTAAATATAGGTAGGAATTAACAATCAGTCAATCATTAGTGTTGAAAGACTTCGCAAAAAATCTCAAATTTTGCGTACAGCGGTTTAAGTTCTACATTTAAAATATAGAGTATTATTTACATGCAGCTGACACTAGAGGGCGTTAACTGCATAATGATATACGTTAAAAGGAATATTCCAAACACATTAAGTGATGGCATATTAATAGGCGTCGGATGTGGAAGACCCACACTGATATGGAGGAAGAAGGACCTAGGGCAATGCATTCCTTCCATAGTTTTACTCTAAACATCAGCACTATACAGGGAGCTACTGCCGGCCCATTCAGTGCAATCATAGTGACCGCAGACTTGTAATCTAACCTAAGTCTGGATAACCCCTTGAAGTTATACATATTCTTGCGTTACAATATCTCTTAGGTTACGTACCAATGTTATTCAATGAGTTACATCTCATCTGCAATTTTTTTTCTCCGCTCAAATCGGACTGAGAAAAAAAATCGCAACATGCTGCGATTTGCATCAAATAAAAAGGACAGCACTTGCACCTTGTGTCCTTTGAAAAGCCGGTAATTGATGTGCAGTGTACAGTAAAATCACACTGACAGGTTAGAATAGAATAGAAATATACACATAGAATACATATGTATATACATGTCAGTAACACACACATATATGTATTTTTATTGCACAGAAAGATAGAATTCATCTACCGGCTTCTGTAAAATCACTGCAGGAGCCGACAGGAAAGACGAGATTGATTACGCACAGTAAATGCAAATAGAATAGGTAGATATATAGATGTCAATGACAAATCCAATCAGGACAGTGTGTGTGCAAATTACTGGACATGTTTTTAATTAATAAAAGATTATTTTTCGTAAAAAAAAGGGCGTGGGCTCCCGCTCAATTTTCGCAACCAGCAGAGGGAAAGCAAATGGCTGGGGGGCTGATGTTTATAGCCTGGGAAGGGGGTAATATCCATGGAGCTTCCCAGGCTACAAGGCTACAAGGCTGTGTGCTTAGTTAATCCTGTCAGATTGAGCTGACAGGCTCCCTTTAACACATGAGACTACTGTTTGGTTCTTTTTTTACAGATACATATCCCACAGTATACTACAAGAAGGGGTGGCTGCTCTTCATCGACTATGACTGGGTGTGGTACAAGTAAGGCCAGTTTCACATTAGCGTTTACCTGATCTGCGGCGGGCTGCATACTTCCTCCGTGAAGCACTGCCCTCGGGCGCACCTCCGCTGCTAGCTCCACCTACTTCTGCATGCGGCATGCATGCGGCTTGCGTACCTATCTTTAACATTAGGTACGCAGGTCGTGCGGCTGTATGCGGATGCTGCCACATGCGTCGTTTTGACGATGCGGAAAAAAAATGCTACAGGCTGCATCCTACGCTGGTCGCCGCATCATCAAAATGACGCATGTGGCAGCATCCGCATACAGCCGCACGACCTGTGTACCTAATGTTAAAGATAGGTACGCAGGCCGCATGCGGGCCGCATGCAGAAGTAGGTGGAGCTAGCAGCGGAGGTGCGCCCGAGGGCAGTGCTTCACGGAGGAAGTATGCAGCCCGCCGCAGATCAGGTAAACGCTAATGTGAAACTGGCCTTACTTGTACCACACCCAGTCATAGTCGATGAAGAGCAGCCACCCCTTCTTGTAGTATACTGTGGGATATGTATCTGTAAAAAAAGAACCTAACAGTAGTCTCATGTGTTAAAGGGAGCCTGTCAGCTCAATCTGACAGGATTAACTAAGCACACAGCCTTGTAATGGATAAGAGACACAAGAAAATGAAAAATCAATTTTTAATTTCAAAATTGTAACCTTCATTCTGAAACTGAAGTTTAATCAAACAACCTTATTTGGATGCTTGATGCACCTTTGGTATGGCCAAGAGGCTCAGTACACTGCTCTATCCATTGTTGTTGCATGCCCTAGTCTCCCATAATGGCGACAGAGCACTGGATCACCTGAATTTAACAACATATGAATCAAGGTACTCCAAATGAAAATGAATGTACTAATACTGTATCTATCTATCTATCTATCCCATATCTATCTATCTATCTATCTATCTATCCACACCAAGTAAGAACAGCGTATACTGAATGCCACAGCCAAGTAGTGGGAATTGTATACAGGAACATCTGCACAACATATGAGCTAAGTCCCCCTAAGTCCAGGTGCGGAACCCTAGAAAAAGTGGTGGAGAATGAAAGGGCTAAAATCCTGTGGGACTTCAAGATCCAGACAGATAAGCAGGTGTTGGTGAACCAACCAGACATGTGATAGTAGGCAAGGATCAGAAGACAGCAATGATAATAGATGTGGCAGTGCCAAGTGACAGCAACATCAGAAAGAAGGAATATGAGAAGTCGGAGAAATACCAGGGCCTCAAAGGAAAACTGGAGAAGATGTGGAAGGTGAAGGCAACAGTGATTCCAGTGGTAATAGGCGCACTTGGAGCACTGACCCTGACTGATTATCACGGATCCTCCACCAAATTTCATAGTGGGTGCAAGACATTGTGGCTCGTACGACTCTCCAGGTCTCCTTCTAACCATTAGATTACCAGGTGTTGATCTGGGGATGCTTCAGCAAGGCTGGAATTGGCCAGGTTAATATTTGCGAAGGACATATGAATCAAGCCACACACAAGGTTACCCCTGGAAAAACAGTTGATTCCTTCTGCTCAGGCAATGTCCTCCAACTTTGAGGACTGGTTTTTCCAGCAGGATAATTTGCCATTGCACACAGCTAGGTCAATCAAGGTGTGGATGAAGGACCACCACATCAAATGCTTGTCATGACTAGCCTAATCTCCAGACCTGAACTCCATGGAAAACCTCTGGAATGTAATCAAGAGGAAGATGGATAGTCACAAGCCTTCAAACAAAGACCTGCTTAAATTTTTGTACCAGGAGTGGCATAAGGTCACCCAAAAGCAGTGTGATAGATTGGTGGAAAACATGCCAAGACGGATGAAAGCTGTGATTAAAAATCATGGTTATTCCACAAAATATTGATTTCTAAACTCTTCCTGAGTTAAAACATGAGTATTGTTGTTTCTAAATGATTATGAACTTTTTTTTGCATTATTTGAGGTCTGCAAGCAATGCATTTTTTGTTATTTTGACCATTTGTCATTTTCAGAAAATAATTTATTGCTTGGAACTTCGTAGACATGTTTTCAGTAGTTTATAGAATAAAAGAACAATTTACATATACTGTACCTACAGTGCCTTGCGAAAGTATTCGACTCCCTGGAACTTTTCAACCTTTTCCCACATACCATGCTTCAAACATAAAGATACCAAATGTAAATTTTTGGTGAAGAATCAACAACAAATGGAACACAATTGTGAAGTTGAATGAAATTTATTGGTTATTTTAAATTTTTTGGGAAATTCAAAAACTGAAAAGTGGGGCGTGCAATATTATTCGGCCCCTTTACTTTCAGTGCAGCAAACTCACTCCAGAAGTTCATTGTGGATCTCTGAATGATCCAATGTTGCCCTAAATGCCTAATGATGATAAATATAATCCACCTGTGTGTAATCGAGTCTCCGTATAAATGCACCTGCTCTGTGATAGTCTCAGGGTTCTGTTTGAAGCACATAGAGCATCATGGAGACCAAGGAACACAATAGGCTGCAAAAGACCTGAGACGGGGACGGAGATTTGTCTTCCAACAAGACAATGATCCCAAACATAATGCAAAATCTACAATGAAATGGTTCACAAATAAACGTATCCAGGTGTTAGAATGGCTAAGTCAAAGTCCAGACCTTAATCCAATCGAGAATCTGTGGAAAGAGCTGAAAACTGCTGTTCACAAACGATCTCCATCAAACCTCACTGAGCTCGAGCTGTTTGCCAAGGAAGAATGGGCAAGAATTTCAGTCTCTCGATGTACAAAACTTATAGACATACCCCAAGCGACTTGCAACTGTAATCAAAGCAAAAGGTGGTGCAACAAAGTATTAAGTTAAAGGGGCCGAATAATATTGCACGCCCCACTTTTCAGTTTTTGAATTTCCACAAAAATTTTAAATAACCAATAAATTTCATTGAATTTCACAATTGTGTTCCACTTGTTGATAATTCTTCACTAGTGATGAGCGAGTGTACTAGTTGCACGCTCGTGCAACCTCAGAGTATTTGTTATTGCTCGGAGATATAGTTTTCATCGCCTCAGTTGCATGATTTACGGCTTCCAGATAAGCTTACATGTGGCAAGCCGTAAATCATGCAACTGAGGCAATGAAAACTATATCTCCGAGCGATAATAAATACTCTGAGGTCGCACGAGCGTGCTCAGGAAAACCTGAGCAAGGAGTACACTCGCTCATCACTATTCTTCACCAAAAATTTACATTTGGTATCTTTACGTTTGAAAAGTTCCAGGGAGCCGAATACTTTCGCATGGCACTGTATATATCTATAAAGAAAAAAATCAGACAAACTCAAAATTTTGCAGTGGTCTCTTAATTTTTGCCAGAGATGTACAGTACAGACCAAAAGTGTGGACACACCGTCTCATTTAAAGATTTGTTTGTATTTTCATGACTATGAAAAATGTACATTCACACTGAAGGCATCAAAACTATGAATTAACACATGTGGAAATATATACTTAACAAAAAAATTGTTAAACAACTGAAAATATGTCTTATATTCTAGGTTCTTCAAAGTAGCCACCTTTTGCTTTGATGGCTGCTTTGCACACTCTTGGCATTCTCTTGATGAGCTTCAAGAGGTAGTCACTGGGAATGGTTTTCATTTCACAGGTGTGCCCTGTCAGGTTTGATAAGTGGGATTTCTTGCCTTATAAATGGGGTTGGGACCATCAGTTGTGTTGAGCAGAAGTCTGGTGGATACACAGCTGATAGTCCTACTGAATAGACTGTTAGAATTTGTATTATGGCAAGAAAAAAGAAGCTAAGTAATGAAAAACAAGTGGCCATCATTACTTTAAGAAATGAAGGTCAGTCAGTCCGAAAAATTGGGAAAACTTTGAAAGTGTCCCCAAGTGCAGTGGCAAAAACCATCAAGTGCTACAAAGAAACTAGCTCACATGAGGACCGCCTCAGGAAAGGAAGACCAAGAGTCAACTCTGCTTCTGAGGATAAGTTTATCCAAGTCACCAGCCTCAGAAAACGCAGGTTAACAGCAGCTCAGATTAGAGACCAGCTCAATGCTACACAGAGTTCAAGCAGCAGACACATCTCTACAACAAGTTAAGAGGAGACTTTGTGCAGCAGGCCTTCATGCTAAAATAGCTGCTAGGAAACCACTGCTAAGGACAGGCAACAAGCAGAAGAGACTTGTTTGGGCTAAAGAACACAAGGAATGCACATTAGACAAGTGGAAATCTGTGCTTTGGTCTGATGAGTCCAAATTTGAGATCTTTGGTTCCAACCACCGTGTCTTTGTGCGACAGAGAACAGGTGAACGGATGGACTCTACATGCCTGGCTCCCACCGTGAAGCATGGAGGAGGAGTTGTGATGGTGTGGGGGTGCTTTGCTGGTGACACTGTTGGGGATTTATTCAAAATTGAAGGCATACTGAACCAGCATCTTGCAGCGGCATGCTATTCCATCCGGTTTGCGTTTAGTTGGACCATCATTTATTTTTCAACAGGACAATGACCCGAAACAGACCTCTGGGCTGTGTAAGGGCTATTTCACCAAGAAGGAGAGTGATGGGGTGCTACACCAGATGACCTGGCCTCCACAGTCACCAGACCTGAACCCAATCGAGATGGTTTGTGGTAAGCTGGACCGCAGAGTGAAGGCAAAAGGGCCAACAAGTGCTAGGCATCTCTGGGAACTCCTTCAAGATTGTTGGAAGACCATTCCCGGTAACTACCTCTTGAATCTCATCAAGAGAATGCCAAGAGTGTGCAAAGCAGTCATCAAAGCAAAAGGTGGCTACTTTGAAGAACCTAGAATATAAGACATATTTTCAGTTGTTTCACACTTTTTTTTATTAAGTATATAATTCCACATGTGTTAATTCATAGTTTTGATGCCTTCAGTGTGAATTTACAATTTTCATAGTCATGAAAATGCAGAAAAATCTTTAAATGGAAAGTTATGTCCAAACTTTCGGTCTGTACTGTACATATACTGTAAATACAAAGAGATGCCAAAATAATAAAAGCAATATTTATTGTAGCATTATTAAAATACGTGTAAAAGAGTACATATAAAGCAAAAAAAATGCCATGGGGGACACCTTAAGACACCCGGAAGAATATATATTTTTATGAGGGAATGAATTGCTACAAAACCAACAAGAGGTAGTTAGCTAACATGACATGCAGTGCCTTGATCTGCATAGCGACTCTAGATATTATTAAAATATTGATTAAGTGACTAGTGCAATAGGAATCCAAGTATAGCTAATGAATATCAATAAGGTAGCAACAAACAAGCCCTTCAAGAAACCAAGGTGAATCCTGAGTTGCATACAGTGCACTAATATGGTAGAACATCCATAAATAAAGTGACATCACTTTGCTCCTGAGCAAGGTAACCCATAGGGCAATAAATATAAATTCAATATCTCTATATATAAATTCTCATTTGAGATAGAATAAAGGTAAATACAAAATGGAATGCAAGATCAAAGTAAAAATGGTCTTATCCCCATTTCAATACAATGCATGATGAACAGGAGGATTCATTACCTAGGTAACGGTGGTGGTGCTCGTGGTGTCCCCTCACCCCGACGCGCGTTTTGCTTGCTGCTCCTTCTTAATACTTGGATTACTATTGCACTAGTCACTTATTCAATATTTTAATAATTTCTTGAGGCGCTATGCAGATGCAAGGCACCGTATGTCATGTTAGCTATTTACCTCTTGTAGCAATTCATTCCCTCATAAAAATATATATTCATTCTGGTGTCTTTAGGTGCCCCCCATGGCATTTTTTGCTTTTTTATGTACTCTTTTACATGTATTTTAATAATGTTATAATAAAAATTGCTTTTATTATTTTGGGATCTCTTCGTCTTCCTATATATATCTGTATGGGATTAGGTGTTTCATTATTGTGAAGTGCCCTTAGTACAGTTGGACACATATTCATTTGTAAATAGAATAGGACAAACTCGCTATGCAAAAAAAGATCTTGCATACATGGATACTAAAGAGGCAATGTATAAAACAGGATGATATTTACACAAGGAATATTCTTTACAGTGTCCCTTTTAAAAATGTCTCATTGTTTTTCTTAAATCACTTAACATGTATAAAAGAGGTCTTTGTACATATAAACATATATGACATATTTACACCAAGTGCTACAAATATCTGGTAGCTGGGGCGAGCATAGTTAGAAATTCCTAATAACTATTTATTCATAAGCACCTAAAAATATCAGGAACAACCAAAATGCCTTTAAGAAGTTTTAACACATTGATTAAAAAAAGCTTTAAAATATTTTCTTTTTCACAATTTTCCAAGGAATTACAGTGAAGGGTATTATACATTTTAGGGCAGTCTCACACGTCCAGATATTTCCGGTACCGGAAAAATCGGTACCGGAATTATCCCTGTCCGTGTGCCGGTGCGTTTCTGTGGCACATCAGTGTGGCACACGAGCGGCACACGTGTGCCGCCCGTGTGCCCACTGGGTACCACACGCACTGTGCCGGAGACAGCGCTAAAGTTTAGCGCTGTCCCCGGCATCGTGCTGTAGCCCCATTCATATCTTCCCTGCAGCAGCGTTTGCTGTAGAGAAGATATGAATATTAGTGTGTAAAATCAATATCCAGGTCCCCACCCCCCTTCCACCCCCTGTGCGCCCCCACCGCTGTGATTAAAATACCAAGCTTCGGGATCCCTCGCAGCGCCCTGTCCTGGCCGCACCTTGTACTGTATGAGCGGTCACGTGGGGCCGCTCATTTACAGTAATGAATATGCGGCTCCACCCCTTTGGGAGGTGGAGCCGCATATTCATGATTGTAATCGGCGGCCCCACGTGACCGCATACGGGATAAGATGCGGCCAGGAGAGGAAGCAGCGCCGGCGAGGGAGTGAGCCGGGTGAGTATTTTCAGAACAGCGGGGGGGAGGGGGGAGGGGCATAGATCCTTATTTTAAACACACTTATTCATATCTTCTCTACAGCAAACGCTGCTGCAGGGAAGCTATGAATCGCGGCTTCAGCACCAGTGGGGGGGACAGCGCTTACTGTAGCGCTGTCTCCTGCACGGCACATGGACTGCACACGGACAAAGTCCGTGTGCGGTACGTGCTTTACATGGACCCATTGACTTTAATGGGTCCGTGTAATCCGTGCGCTCCCACGAACACTGACATGCCTCCAAGTTTGGCACACGGAGACACGGTCCGCAAAAAATCAATGACATCTGAACAGATGCATTGATTTTTATGTGTCTATGTGTGTCAGTGGCTCCGGTACGTGAGGAAACTGTCACCTCACGTACCAGAGCCACTGATGTGTGAAACCGGCCTTATACATATTATACAGTAAGAGGCTGGTATTTGACAATGGCTCACCTATTCCCTTCTTCTTGCATCATGACCTGTGTGTATGTCACATAGGATGGCCACAACACTCTCTTATGGAAGTGAATGAGCTGTGCTCTGACTGACAGAGCCACTACCATGGCCATGTGAAGAAGACCCAAGACACACTTGCTTGTCTGGAAGCACTAAATGGTACTCTGTCCAATAGTCTGGTCAATATGACAGCCTTTGTGTAGTCTATTTTATAGAACTTTTCACTTCTTTCAAAAGTTTTTTCATTGTTTTTCACCCATTGAAATAAATGGGTGGTGAAAAAAAATGCTGAAAAAGTGCAGGTATCAGGTTTTGCTGCATTTTTTTGTGCCAAAACCTCCTTCTGTACAATAAGACTTTTTTTTTCAGCACCGAACTTTATTAGCATGCACAAGAGACAAATCTAACATGCCAAAAACGCAAGAAAAAACAAGGAAAACATGCTATTTTCTGCACCTTCCAAGAGATCAATAAAAACCTTAGTTAACACAAAAACAAACCCTCGCGCCGCTCCATCCCCAGAAAAATAAAATCATTATGGGTCTCAGAAAATGTCCAGATGTGGTACTTTTTTTAAGTTTGTGAATTTTTTTGATCACTTAAAGAAAAAGCTATGCAAGGCCAGTCTCACACGTCCAGATTTTTCCGGTACGTGAAGAAACGGTCCCGGAGCTATCCGTGTCCGTGTGTGCACGTAGGCCATCCGTGTGTCATCCGTGTGCTGTCCGTTTTTCTCATCCGTGTGCTGTCAGTGTGCTGTCCGTGTGTCCGTTTTTTTAAACATTTTTTTCCATTTTAACCCTATGAATTAAAAAATGCACACGGATGGCACACGGACAGCACACAGATGGCATCCGTGTGCCGTACGTGTTTACACGCACCTATTGACTTTAATGGGTCCGTGGGATCCATGCGCTCCCACGAACACTGACATGTCTCCGTGTTTTGCACACAGACACACGGTCCGTGAAAACACGCTGACATGTGCAGAGACACATTCAATTTAATGTGTCTACGTGTGTCAGTGTCTCCGGTACGTGAGGAAACTGTCACCTCACGTACCGGAGCCACTGATGTGTGAAACCGGCCCAAGAGTTGTATACCTGTATTCATAGTGATGTGGAGGATTGTGGTGCTAGGTCATTTCTACCACACAATAAATGTCAAAACAGAATCCAAAAAAATAGCAATTGAGGGTTTTTTTCTCACTATTTGGCTGCCGTCACACTAGCAGTATGTGGTCAGTATTTTACCTCAGTATTTGTAAGCCAAAACCAGGAGTGGAACAATTAGAGGAAAAGTATAATAGAAACATATGCACCACTTCTGCATTTATCACCCACTCCTGGTTTTGGCTTACACAGCAGATGGCAGTGTTCACTTGCAATTACTCAGCTAGGCACTAGTCCCTCTCTTCTCACTTCCTCACAAAAAATGGCCTTTTAAGTCCTTTTTTTCTTAGAAGAGGCAATTTGCCTTTTATGTACATACATTTTATGTGGAAAACACCACAAGAGTTACCTATTTGGGTGAGAGAATCGCAATAACGCAATTGAATGTATACTTTTTAATACATTTTTATACATTTAAGAATGGAACTCTGGCAAAATACTTGACATAATTTTGTAATAAAAACAAGCTGCTTTGAATAAATACTTTTCAAGTAAAACAAAGTAAAAAAAAAAAAATAGAAAAGGCCAGTATAAAGGTGCATATACGTTGGATTAATCCTGCAGCCAGTAATGTTCTATTCTCTTTCCTGTGATATCAGATTTTTCTGCAGGTTTTGAGGTGTGACAATAGCCTACATTGCCATGCCATTCCTCCTATCAAAATATGTAATAGATTCAAACACAAATGGAATTTGTCACCAGGCTTTTGCCACCTAAAGTGAAAACAGCATAATGTAGGGACAGAGACCCTGATTCCTGTGATGTCACTTACTGAGCTGTTTAGTGCAGTTTTGATAAAAATCACTGTTTTATCAGCAGGAGTTCGTCATTAGAGGACTAGTAAACCTGCCACCATGTAGTCAAGCATATTCATGAGTTCTATATAACCCTGCCCCCACCACTGATTGGCAGCTTGTTGTGTACATGGGCAGAAAGCTGCCAATCAGTGGTCTGGCTGGAGTTACACAGAGCTCAGCATTTAGAGAGCTGGTAGATTTGCAGAAGATATAACAGTAATTTCATCAAAACTGCAGCAAGCAGCCCAGTAAGTGATACATCAGGGGAATCGAGGTTTCTTAAAAAAAAAAATGATGCCGTTCCCAGATAGGGTGACAAAAACCTGGTGAAAGTTTCTCCTTAATAACAATAACAAATCTGCAGGTGATTGGGCATTTAGGAAATAGCGACCACAATATTGTGCAGTTTCACCTGTCTTTCACTAGGGGGACTTGTCAGGGAGTCACAAAAACATTGAACTTTAGGAAGGCAAAGTTTGAACAGCTTAGAGATGCCCTTAATCTGGTAGACTGGGACAATATCCTCAGAAATGAGAATACAGATAATAAATGGGAAATGTTTAAGAACATCCTAAATAGGCAGTGTAAGCGGTTTATACCTTGTGGGAATAAAAGGACTAGAAATAGGAAAAACCCAATGTGGCTAAACAAAGAAGTAAGACAGGCAATTAACAGTAAAAAGAAAGCATTTGCACTACTAAAGCAGGATGGCACCATTGAAGCTCTAAAAAACTATAGGGAGAAAAATACTTTATCTAAAAAACTAATTAAAGCTGCCAAAAAGGAAACAGAGAAGCACATTGCTAAGGAGAGTAAAACTAATCCCAAACTGTTCTTCAACTATATCAATAGTAAAAGAATAAAAACTGAAAATGTAGGCCCCTTAAAAAATAGTGAGGAAAGAATGGTTGTAGATGACGAGGAAAAAGCTAACATATTAAACACCTTCTTCTCCACGGTATTCACGGTGGAAAATGAAATGCTAGGTGAAATCCCAAGAAACAATGAAAACCCTATATTAAGGGTCACCAATCTAACCCAAGAAGAGGTGCGTAACCGGCTAAATAAGATTAAAATAGATAAATCTCCGGGTCCGGATGGCATACACCCACGAGTACTAAGAGAACTAAGTAATGTAATAGATAAACCATTATTTCTTATTTTTAGTGACTCTATAGCGACAGGGTCTGTTCCGCAGGATTGGCGCATAGCAAATGTGGTGCCAATATTCAAAAAGGGCTCTAAAAGTGAACCTGGAAATTATAGGCCAGTAAGTCTAACCTCTATTGTTGGTAAAATATTTGAAGGGTTTCTGAGGGATGTTATTCTGGATTATCTCAATGAGAATAACTGTTTAACTCCATATCAGCATGGGTTTATGAGAAATCGCTCCTGTCAAACCAATCTAATCAGTTTTTATGAAGAGGTAAGCTATAGACTGGACCACGGTGAGTCATTGGACGTGGTATATCTCGATTTTTCCAAAGCGTTTGATACCGTGCCGCACAAGAGGTTGGTACACAAAATGAGAATGCTTGGTCTGGGGGAAAATGTGTGTAAATGGGTTAGTAACTGGCTTAGTGATAGAAAGCAGAGGGTGGTTATAAATGGTATAGTCTCTAACTGGGTCGCTGTGACCAGTGGGGTACCGCAGGGGTCAGTATTGGGACCTGTTCTCTTCAACATATTCATTAATGATCTGGTAGAAGGTTTACACAGTAAAATATCGATATTTGCAGATGATACAAAACTATGTAAAGCAGTTAATACAAGAGAAGATAGTATTCTGCTACAGATGGATCTGGATAAGTTGGAAACTTGGGCTGAAAGGTGGCAGATGAGGTTTAACAATGATAAATGTAAGGTTATACACATGGGAAGAGGGAATCAATATCACCATTACACACTGAACGGGAAACCACTGGGTAAATCTGACAGGGAGAAGGACTTAGGGATCCTAGTTAATGATAAACTTACCTGGAGCAGCCAGTGCCAGGCAGCAGCTGCCAAGGCAAACAGGATCATGGGGTGCATTAAAAGAGGTCTGGATACACATGATGAGAGCATTATACTGCCTCTGTACAAATCCCTAGTTAGACCGCACATGGAGTACTGTGTCCAGTTTTGGGCACCGGTGCTCAGGAAGGATATAATGGAACTAGAGAGAGTACAAAGGAGGGCAACAAAATTAATAAAGGGGATGGGAGAACTACAATACCCAGATAGATTAGCGAAATTAGGATTATTTAGTCTAGAAAAAAGACGACTGAGGGGCGATCTAATAACCATGTATAAGTATATAAGGGGACAATACAAATATCTCGCTGAGGATCTGTTTATACCAAGGAAGGTGACGGGCACAAGGGGGCATTCTTTGCGTCTGGAGGAGAGAAGGTTTTTCCACCAACATAGAAGAGGATTCTTTACTGTTAGGGCAGTGAGAATCTGGAATTGCTTGCCTGAGGAGGTGGTGATGGCGAACTCAGTCGAGGGGTTCAAGAGAGGCCTGGATGTCTTCCTGGAGCAGAACAATATTGTATCATACAATTATTAGGTTCTGTAGAAGGACGTAGATCTGGGTATTTATTATGATGGAATATAGGCTGAACTGGATGGACAAATGTCTTTTTTCGGCCTTACTAACTATGTTACTATGTTACTATGTTAAGGGGTTCTATCAAGATTGCTGAAAATCCATTTTAAATTCATCTCATAGAGCTATTATGTATTATTATACATCATTATATAATAGGTAAATATATATTAAAGGGGTTGTCTCAATATTTTTCATCAGGGGCATACTATTCCTTTCTTGGCTTCTTGTTTGTTGGGTGCTCCTGAATATGTGACTATTCATCAAGTCAGTTCCAAGGTCAGGCTGCTAGCCTAAGTTGTACTGATACTGCACGCCGAGGCAGGTATACCTCTGCAGTATTGGAGAGACACGGGCAGAGTGCATCAGAGCATTGTTTAAAAGCTAGATAGGAAAGAGCTTGTAAGTGCTGCTAACTTTGCCTAGTACATCGTTCACCGCTCCCAGTATTCAGCAGTGGCCGGTAACCCAGGCAACAAGCGCTAAACTTTAGAATTTAAAATCCCTCTGTTGCTGAGAATAAGGCTATGGTCACACTATCAGTATGTGGTCAGTATTTCACATCAGTATCTGTAAGCCAAAACCAGGAGTGGGTGATAAATACAGAAGTGGTGACGTGTTTCTATTATACCTTTCCTCTGATTGTTCCTCATATCGTTTTGGCTGATAAATACTGATGTAAAATACTGACCGAATACTGATCGTGTGATCATAGGTCAAAGAAGATTTTGTATAAGAGGTAAATTGCAAAGTTGCTTGTAGAGGTCCTTCTCACAAAATTAGAATATCATCAAAAAGTTAATTCATTTCAGTTCTTCAATACAAAAAGTGAATCTCATATATTATATAGAGTCATTCCTAACAGAGTTATCTATTTGAAGTGATTATTTCTGTTAATGTTGATGATTATGGCTTACAGATCATGAAACCCAAAAGTCATTATCTCAGTAAATTAGGATAGTTAACAAAAAACACCTGGAAATGCTTCCTAAGCGTTTAAAAAGGTCCCTTAGGCTGGGGTCACACTGCGTTATGGCAGTCCGCGGTGTAATGCAGTCGGTTAACGCTGCCATTAACCCCTATTATCGGGCACATCACCAACACATGCCATAATCGGCATGTGCTAGCGATGTGCCGTCATTCAGTGACAGAGCCTCGGACGCTGGCTGCAGCGTCTGAGGCTCCATCACCGAGAGCACAGATGAATCATCTGCGCTAGCGGTATAGCATAACGCGATGGCATGTATGCTATAGCATTAACACAGCCCATCAATGCTATGTGTTGAATGGGCTGTTTTAACGCAGTATGAACCTGCCCTTAGTCTGTTTCAGTAGGATGCACAATCATGGGGAAGACTGCTGACTTGACACATGTCCAGAAGGCAGTCATTGACACACTCCAAAGGGAGGGTAAGTCACTAAAGGTCATTGCTAAAGAAGCTGGCTGTTCCCAGAGTGCTGTATCCAAGCATATTAATGGAAAGTTGAGTGGAAGGAAAAAGTGTGTAGGAAAAAGGTGCACAAGTAACCGAGATAACCGCAGCCATGAAAAGGATTGTTAAGAAAAGGACATTCAAAAATTGAGGGGAGATTCAGAAGGAGTGGACTGCTGCTGGAGTCATTGCTTCAAGAGCCAACATACACAGATGTATCCTGGACAAGAGCTACAAGTGTCACATTCCTTGTGTCAAGCCACTCATGACCAATAGACAACACCAGAAGCGTCTTACCTGGGCCAAGGAGAAAAAGAAATGGACTGTTGTTCAGTGGTCCAAAGTGTTGTTTTCAGATGAAAGGAAATTTTGCATTTCATTTGGAAATCAAGGTCCCAGAGTCTGGAGGAAGAGTGGAGAGGCGCACAATCCAAGTTACTTGAGGTCTAGTGTGAAGTTTCCACAATCAGTGATGGTTTGGGGAGCCATGTCATCTGCTGGTGTAGGTACAGTGTGTTTTATCAAGACCAAGGTCAGCGCAGCCGTCTACCAGGAAATTTTAGAGCACTTCATGCTTCCTCCTGCCGACAAACTTTTCGGACATGGACATTTCCAGCAGGACTTGGCACCTGTCCACACTGCCAAAAGTACCAATACCTGGTTTAAAAACAACAGTATCACTGTGCTTGATTGGCCAGCAAACTCGCCTGACTTTAACCCCATAGAGAATCTATGGCGTATAGTCAAGATGAAGATGAGAGACACCAGACCCAACAATGCAGACGACCTAAAGGCTGCTATCAAAGCAACCTGGGCTTCCATAACACCTCAGCAGTGCCACAGGCTGATCGCCCCCAGGCCACGCCACATTGATGCTGTAATTGATGCAAAAGGAGCTCCGACCAAGTATTGAGTGCAGTTACTGAACATACATTTTAGTAGGCCAACATTTCGGATTTTAAAATCATTTTTCAAGCTGGTGTTATAAAGTATTCTAATTTACTGAGATAATGAGTTTTGGGTTTTCATTGGCTGTAAGCTATAATCATCAACATTAACAGAAATATACACTTAAAATAGATCACTCTGTTTGTAATGACTCTATATAATATAAGTTTCACTTTTTTGTATTGAAGAACTGAAATAAATTAACTTTTTGATGATATTTTAATTTTGCGATATGCACCTGTACATTTATAAGCTTGAAAAAACCCTTAAATAATCAGTCATGACTCATGACACTAATGTGAACAGAGCTTAAGCTATTAGATAAAACACATATGGAATAGTAGAGCATTACTGTAATAATACAGTACAACATATATTACGTGGAATATTTATATTTATCTATACAGGTAAACTTTGTAAGGAATCCCAAAAAATAAAAAATGTTTTGATGATGGCAGTATCTTAGCTTTCAGCCTATGAATATATTTGAAAGCAATGACTCCATTGTTTTATATTAGAACCAGTGGCTGAATTGTAGAACGGCCTAAGGCCTCCTGCACATGTCCATGTTAAAACATATATGTGAAAAAACAGTGCTGGTGTCAACAGTGTTTTCCATCAGTGTGTCATCCATGTATCCATGATTAACATCAATGTTTCATCAGTGTGTCAGTGTTTCCTGCTAGTGTGCATCCCTGTGTCCATTTTTATCATCAGTCTGTCTTCAGTGTTCACTAGAGTTGAGCGACCTTGACCTTTTTAGAGTCGAGCCGGGTTTTGCGAAACCCGACTATGTCCAAAGTCGGGTCGAGTGAAATCGGCCGATTATGACGTAAAGTCGGGATCGACCGAAACACGAAACCCAATGCAAGTCAATGGGGCAGCATAGTCGGCAGTGAGTGGGGGCCAGGAAAACACCTAGAGTGGCCATTTTAATGTCAAAACCATCCATTCTTCTTAATGAAGCTTGTCAAGCGTAATTTACCTTATAATAATTGGAAGGCATTTGAAATTGGGGGTCATTTGGCTAAAGTTGTGGGGGGTAGGGCTGGTTCAAGTAATTAGTGGGCCCAGGAAATCTGGACCACGTCACGGCAGTGGAGCAGGGAGAGGTAAGTATTTCAACTTTGCAAGTGCTGTGAACCTGAGCAAGCAGGGGGGGCCCACTCGTTGGCATTGGCACTGGCACAGGGCCCCTCAAAGTACAGCGGTGTGTTTGCACGGCGGGGGCGCCTCCCACCGGCAGCAACACTTTTGCGTACTATGAGAGGCCCTGTGCCAGTGACGTCGCCAACTAGTATTCCTCCCCCCACCTGATGAAGGAACCTGCACTTTCATCTGCACCTTCCTCTTTGTCCCCGTGTAAGGTGGTATGGTATGCGGGAAGAGCAACCTGACTTTCAGCAGGGTCACAATGTTGTTGTGTAGCGTGCACGGGGAATGTTGCGTTATGGGTCAATGTACCAGCAGACTCATCTATCACTGGCTGGGCAATGGGCACGATGAAGTGGAAACACAGATATAGGCCCAAAGAAGAAAGTGGGCTAAATGCAGTTCAAAATTGGTAACACAGGAATAACCAGGGGGCATTGCAGTGGAGGACAACTGGAATGAGAGGCTGACACAGAGAGTAGGGCCAAATCAGTAAGTAGTCGAAATGCAGTTCAAAATTGGCAACCGTAGTAAACAGGCGGCACAGCTTTGTTCAGTGGAGGAGAACAGCAAGGAGTGGCAGACACCGATAGTAGGCCCCAAACCAACTAGTACGCCAAATGCAGTTGTTCCATTTAACCACAATTTAATGAGAGCCTGAAGATAGAAGCTCAGGAAAGGCAACCTGGGGAACACCTTGGAGTGTAACACACCATCTCTCTCCACCCCATACCCATTTTGTATGGCCTAATGCAGTGTACTTTTCTACAACTACTAAACGAGAGTCGGAAGACCGAAGCAATGGCAAGGAAACCTGGGGAACACCTTAGAGTGTAACACACCCTCTCTCTACACCCCATACCCAATTTGAAGGCCTAATGCAGTGTAGTTTCCAAGAACTACTAAACGAGAGCCGGAAGATCGAAGCTCAGGAAAGGCAACCTGGGGAACACCTTGGAGTGTAACACACCCTCTCGCTACACCCCATACCCAATTTGAAGGCCTAATGCAGCGTAGTTTCCAACAACTACTAAACGAGAGCCGGAAGATCGAAGCTCAGGAAAGGCAACCTGGGGAACACCTTGGAGTGTAACAAACCCTCTCTCTACACCCCATACCCAATTTGTAGGCCTAATGCAGCGTAGTTTCCGACAACTACTAAACGAGAGCATGAAGATCGAAGCTCAGGAAAGGCAACCTGGGGAACACCTTGGAGTGTAACACACCCTCTCTCTACACCCCATACCCAATTTGTAGGCCTAATGCAGCGTAGTTTCCGACAACTACTAAACGAGAGCCGGAATATCGAAGCTCAGGAAAGGCAACCTGGGGAACACCTTGGAGTGTAACACACCCTCTCTCTACGCCCCATACCCAATTTGTAGGCCTAATGCAGCGTAGTTTCCGACAACTACTAAACGAGAGCCGGAATATCGAAGCTCAGGAAAGGCAACCTGGGGAACACCTTGGAGTGTAACACACCCTCTCTCTACACCCCATACCCAATTTGAAGGCCTAATGCAGTGTAGTTTCCAAGAACTACTAAACGAGAGCCGGAAGATCGAAGCTCAGGAAAGGCAACCTGGGGAACACCTTGGAGTGTAACACACCCTCTCGCTACACCCCATACCCAATTTGAAGGCCTAATGCAGCGTAGTTTCCAACAACTACTAAACGAGAGCCGGAAGATCGAAGCTCAGGAAAGGCAACCTGGGGAACACCTTGGAGTGGAACACACCATCTCTCTACACCCCATACCCAATTTGAAGGCCTAATGCAGAGTAGTTTCCAAGAACTACTAAACGAGAGCCGGAAGATCGAAGCTCAGGAAAGGCAACCTGGGGAACACCTTGGAGTGTAACACAACGTCTCTCTACACGACGGAAGGGCTGATTCTTAGGAAGGAAGGCTGTTGGAAATAAGCATTGCGCGTCCGAGGGTGATTATATTCTTATTAGGTATATACTCACCCTCGGACGCGCCCTGCTTCTTTATTTGGAATGAATGTTTATTTGCAATGTGGTGTTGACTTTCTCTATTATTTTGGTAATTAATGATTTTATTATTTTCATTATTTTGCATCTTCTCGGCAATAATATAAAGAAGACGCGACAGGACAACACTCGGTGGATGCCATATGTGTGTTTTCAATTTAAAAAAACTTTCAGTTAACTACTTGCAGGAGAAAGTAATTGTAGCTGGTGGCCATTTTTAGTACTGTACCAGATTAGAGTTGTGTGTTTGTTTTTAATGTTAAAATGTCTGCATTTGATATCTCACCAGTATTTTCTTTTTTATAAGCAAAATACTTATTTTTATATTTTCTGATGTTGGTTCCAGGGGTACACGGCCAGCAGTGCCCTGGTCAGTGTAGTAGTAGTTGAAAGAATGGACCGCAGACAGGCATCGAAGGCCTAAAATAATAACACATGGCTGTAGGCAATTTTAAATTGGTTCCAGGGGTACACGGACAGCAGTGGTGTGGTCAGTGGAGGCCTAGTGGAAGGAGTGACCGCAGACAGGCATCGAAGGCCTAAAATAATAACACATGGCTGTAGGCAATTTTAAATTGGTTCCAGGGGTACACGGGCAGCAGTGACCTGGTCAGTGTAGTAGTAGTTGAAAGAATGGACCGCAGACAGGCATCGAAGGCCTAAAATAAAAAAATTGGGCTGGCTGTAGGCAATTTTAAATTGGTTCCAGGGGTACACGGGCAGCAGTGGTGTGGTCAGTGGAGGCCTAGTGGAAGGAGTGACCGCAGACAGGCATCGAAGGCCTAAAATAATAACACATGGCTGTAGGCAATTTTAAATTGGTTCCAGGGGTACACGGGCAGCAGTGACCTGGTCAGTGTAGTAGTAGTTGAAAAAATGGACCGCAGACAGGCATCGAATGCCTAAAATAATAACACATGGCTGTAGGCAATTTTAAATTGGTTACAGGGGTACACGGACAGCAGTGACCTGGTCAGTGTAGTAGTAGTTGAAAGAATGGACCGCAGACAGGCATCGAAGGCCTAAAATAAAAAAATTGGGCTGGCTGTAGGCAATTTTAAATTGGTTCCAGGGGTACACGGACAGCAGTGGTGTGGTCAGTGGAGGCCTAGTGGAAGGAGTGACCGCAGACAGGCATCGAAGGCCTAAAATAATAACACATGGCTGTAGGCAATTTTAAATTGGTTCCAGGGGTACACGGACAGCAGTGGTGTGGTCAGTGGAGGCCTAGTGGAAGGAGTGACCGCAGACAGGCATCGAAGGCCTAAAATAATAACACATGGCTGTAGGCAATTTTAAATTGGTTCCAGGGGTACACGGACAGCAGTGACCTGGTCAGTGTAGTAGTAGTTGAAAGAATGGACCGCAGACAGGCATCGAAGGCCTAAAATAAAAAAATTGGGCTGGCTGTAGGCAATTTTAAATTGGTTCCAGGGGTACACGGGCAGCAGTGGTGTGGTCAGTGGAGGCCTAGTGGAAGGAGTGACCGCAGACAGGCATGGAAGGCCTAAAATAATAACACATGGCTGTAGGCAATTTTAAATTGGTTCCAGGGGTACACGGACAGCAGTGGTGTGGTCAGTGGAGGCCTAGTGGAAGGAGTGACCGCAGACAGGCATCGAAGGCCTAAAATAATAACACATGGCTGTAGGCAATTTTAAATTGGTTCCAGGGGTACACGGACAGCAGTGACCTGGTCAGTGTAGTAGTAGTTGAAAGAATGGACCGCAGACAGGCATCGAAGGCCTAAAATAAAAAAATTGGGCTGGCTGTAGGCAATTTTAAATTGGTTCCAGGGGTACACGGACAGCAGTGGTGTGGTCAGTGGAGGCCTAGTGGAAGGAGTGACCGCAGACAGGCATCGAAGGCCTAAAATAATAACACATGGCTGTAGGCAATTTTAAATTGGTTCCAGGGGTACACGGACAGCAGTGGTGTGGTCAGTGGAGGCCTAGTGGAAGGAGTGACCGCAGACAGGCATCGAAGGCCTAAAATAATAACACATGGCTGTAGGCAATTTTAAATTGGTTCCAGGGGTACACGGACAGCAGTGACCTGGTCAGTGTAGTAGTAGTTGAAAGAATGGACCGCAGACAGGCATCGAAGGCCTAAAATAAAAAAATTGGGCTGGCTGTAGGCAATTTTAAATTGGTTCCAGGGGTACACGGGCAGCAGTGGTGTGGTCAGTGGAGGCCTAGTGGAAGGAGTGACCGCAGACAGGCATCGAAGGCCTAAAATAATAACACATGGCTGTAGGCAATTTTAAATTGGTTCCAGGGGTACACGGACAGCAGTGGTGTGGTCAGTGGAGGCCTAGTGGAAGGAGTGACCGCAGACAGGCATCGAAGGCCTAAAATAATAACACATGGCTGTAGGCAATTTTAAATTGGTTCCAGGGGTACACGGACAGCAGTGACCTGGTCAGTGTAGTAGTAGTTGAAAGAATGGACCGCAGACAGGCATCGAAGGCCTAAAATAAAAAAATTGGGCTGGCTGTAGGCAATTTTAAATTGGTTCCAGGGGTACACGGACAGCAGTGGTGTGGTCAGTGGAGGCCTAGTGGAAGGAGTGACCGCAGACAGGCATCGAAGGCCTAAAATAATAACACATGGCTGTAGGCAATTTTAAATTGGTTCCAGGGGTACACGGACAGCAGTGGTGTGGTCAGTGGAGGCCTAGTGGAAGGAGTGACCGCAGACAGGCATCGAAGGCCTAAAATAATAACACATGGCTGTAGGCAATTTTAAATTGGTTCCAGGGGTACACGGACAGCAGTGGTGTGGTCAGTGGAGGCCTAGTGGAAGGAGTGACCGCAGACAGGCATCGAAGGCCTAAAATAATAACACATGGCTGTAGGCAATTTTAAATTGGTTCCAGGGGTACACGGACAGCAGTGACCTGGTCAGTGTAGTAGTAGTTGAAAGAATGGACCGCAGACAGGCATCGAAGGCCTAAAATAAAAAAATTGGGCTGGCTGTAGGCAATTTTAAATTGGTTCCAGGGGTACACGGACAGCAGTGGTGTGGTCAGTGGAGGCCTAGTGGAAGGAGTGACCGCAGACAGGCATCGAAGGCCTAAAATAATAACACATGGCTGTAGGCAATTTTAAATTGGTTCCAGGGGTACACGGACAGCAGTGGTGTGGTCAGTGGAGGCCTAGTGGAAGGAGTGACCGCAGACAGGCATCGAAGGCCTAAAATAATAACACATGGCTGTAGGCAATTTTAAATTGGTTCCAGGGGTACACGGACAGCAGTGACCTGGTCAGTGTAGTAGTAGTTGAAAGAATGGACCGCAGACAGGCATCGAAGGCCTAAAATAAAAAAATTGGGCTGGCTGTAGGCAATTTTAAATTGGTTCCAGGGGTACACGGGCAGCAGTGACCTGGTCAGTGTAGTAGTAGTTGAAAGAATGGACCGCAGACAGGCTTAGAAGGCCTAACATAACAAACTTGGGCTGGCTGTAGGCACTTTTAAATTGGTTCCAGGGGTACACGGGCAGCAGTGGTCTGGTCAGTGGAAGTCTAGTGGAAGGAGTGACCGCAGACAGGCTTCCAAGGCCTAACATAACAAACTTGGGCTGGCTGTAGGCACTTTTAAATTGGTTCCAGGGGTACACGGGCAGCAGTGGTCTGGTCAGTGGAAGTCTAGTGGAAGGAGTGACCGCAGACAGGCTTCCAAGGCCTAACATAACAAACTTGGGCTGGCTGTAGGCACTTTTAAATTGGTTCCAGGGGTACACGGGCAGCAGTGGTCTGGTCAGTGGAAGTCTAGTGGAAGGAGTGACCGCAGACAGGCTTCCAAGGCCTAACATAACAAACTTGGGCTGGCTGTAGGCACTTTTAAATTGGTTCCAGGGGTACACGGGCAGCAGTGGTCTGGTCAGTGGAAGTCTAGTGGAAGGAGTGACCGCAGACAGGCTTCCAAGGCCTAACATAACAAACTTGGGCTGGCTGTAGGCACTTTTAAATTGGTTCCAGGGGTACACGGGCAGCAGTGGTCTGGTCAGTGGAAGTCTAGTGGAAGGAGTGACCGCAGACAGGCTTCCAAGGCCTAACATAACAAACTTGGGCTGGCTGTAGGCACTTTTAAATTGGTTCCAGGGGTACACGGGCAGCAGTGGTCTGGTCAGTGGAAGTCTAGTGGAAGGAGTGACCGCAGACAGGCTTCGAAGGCCTAACATAACAAAATTGGGCTGGCTGTAGGCACTTTAAATTGGTTCCAGGGGTACATGGGCAGCAGTGTATGGTCAGTGGAAGTCTAGTGGAAGGAGTGACGGCAGACAGTCTTCGAAGGCCTAACATAACAAAATTGGGCTGACTGTAGGCACTTTTAAATTGGTTCCAGGGTAACACGGCCAGCAGTGGCCTGGTCAGTGTAGTAGTTGTAGAAAGAAGGGACCGCAGACAGGCTTCGAAGGCCTAACATAACAAAAATGTCAAAACAATGGTATTGTCAGTGCCAGGCATTGAAGGATGTCAGCGGCTAGACTACACATTGGTGAAGCTGTGAGAGATAATTTTGCTAGTGGTAGAGCACTGTTTGAGCTGGGGGGGGGAACTGTCTTGTGGCCGGCGGTACAGGCACAGGGCCCCTCATATTACAACGGTGTGTCTGACGTTGGGTGCGCACCACCACCGCCAGAGACACTTTATTGTACTATGAGGGACCCAGTGGCAGTGCCGTCGACCAAAAGCGGCCACACCCACCTCTTCAGACAAACAGCACTCTCAAGGGTCCAAGCGCAAAGTGGCGATAGCACGGCCCCGTGTGGGGAGTTTGGCCATTTCGTGAGGTGGAAACATGTCGTATGCTGGACAATCAGGTGAAGAAAATTACGAGATTGGAAAAGTCATTCAGAATAGTCCACAGGCAAGACCTTTTCATAGGAAAGCTAGGTGTCAGCCGGGCAGGGTGGGGCAAAAGATTTTGAAATCCAGTTGTGGTTCATTTTAATGAAGGTTAGATCATCTACATTTTGGGTAGCCAGACGAGTCCTTTTTTCTGTTAGTATTGAACCTGCAGCACTGAATACTCTTTCTGATAGGACACTAGCTGCCGGGCAAGCAAGCTCCTGCAATGCATATTCTGCCAATTCTGGCCAGGTGTCTAATTTGGATGCCCAGTAATCAAATGGGAATGACGGTTGAGGGAGAACGTCGATAAGGGATGAAAAATAGTTTGTAACCATACTGGACAAATGTTGTCTCCTGTCACTTTGAATTGATGCTGCAGTACCTGTCCTGTCTGCGGTCATAGAAAAATCACTCCACAACCTGGTCAGAAAACCCCTCTGTCCAACGCCACTTCTGATTTCTGCCCCTCTAACACCTCTGGTCTGCTGGCCCCTGGAGCTCGTGTGAGAACGATCACGGGCGCTGTGTGCAGGGAATGCCAGAAGCAAACGGTCAACAAGAGTTGATTGTTTTGTTGCTAATATTAGTTCCAAGTTCTCATGTGGCATAATATTTTGCAATTTGCCTTTATAGCGAGGATCAAGGAGGCAGGCCAACCAGTAATCGTCATCGTTCATCATTTTTGTAATGCGTGTGTCCCTTTTGAGGATACGCAAGGCATAATCCGCCATGTGGGCCAAAGTTCCCGTTGTCAAATCTGCGGTTGTGCTTGGTTGAGGGGCAGTTGCAGGCAAATCTACGTCACTTGTGTCCCTCAAAAAACCAGAACCCGGCCTTGCCACGCCACCAATTTCCCGTGCCCCCGGGAAAGCTTCCTCATTAAAAATATACTCATCCCCATCATCCTCCTCATCCTCCACCTCCTCTTCGCCCGGTACCTCGTCATGTACACTGCCCTGACCAGACAATCGCTGACTGTCATCAAGGCTTTCCTCTTCCTCTGGTGCAGACGCCTGATCCTTTATGTGCGTCAAACTTTGCATCAGCAGACGCATTAGGGGGATGCTCATGCTTATTATGGCGTTGTCTGCACTAACCAGCCGTGTGCATTCCTCAAAACACTGAAGGACTTGACACATGTCTTGAATCTTCGACCACTGCACACCTGACAACTCCATGTCTGCCATCCTACTGCCTGCCCGTGTATGTGTATCCTCCCACAAAAACATAACAGCCCGCCTCTGTTCGCACAGTCTCTGAAGCATGTGCAGTGTTGAGTTCCACCTTGTTGCAACGTCTATGATTAGGCGATGCTGGGGAAGGTTCAAAGAACGCTGATAGGTCTGCATACGGCTGGAGTGTACAGGCGAACGGCGGATATGTGCGCAAAGTCCACGCACTTTGAGGAGCAGGTCGGATAACCCCGGATAACTTTTCAGGAAGCACTGCACCACCAGGTTTAAGGTGTGAGCCAGGCAAGGAATGTGTTTCAGTTGGGAAAGGGAGATGGCAGCCATGAAATTCCTTCCGTTATCACTCACTACCTTGCCTGCCTCAAGATCTACAGTGCCCAGCCACGACTGCGTTTCTTGCTGCAAGAACTCGGACAGAACTTCCGCGGTGTGTCTATTGTCGCCCAAACACTTCATAGCCAATACAGCCTGCTGACGTATGCCAGTAGCTGCCCCATAATGGGAGACCTGGTGTGCAACAGTGGCAGGTGCGGATGGAGTGTTTGTGCGACTGCGGTCTGTGGACGAGCTCTTGCTTCTGCAGGAGGACGAGGAGGAGGAGGAGGAGGGGGTGCGAACGGCTACAGACAACTGTTTACTAGACCGTGGGCTAGGCAGAACTGTCCCAAACTTGCTGTCCCCTGTGGACCCTGAATCCACCACATTTACCCAGTGTGCCGTGATGGACACGTAACGTCCCTGGCCATGCCTACTGGTCCATGCATCTGTTGTCAGGTGCACCTTTGTGCTCACAGATTGCCTGAGTGCATGGACGATGCGCTCTTTAACATGCTGGTGGAGGGCTGGGATGGCTTTTCTGGAAAAAAAGTGTCGACTGGGTAGCTCGTAGCGTGGTACAGCGTAGTCCATCAGGTCTTTGAAAGCTTCGCTTTCAACTAACCGGTAGGGCATCATCTCTAACGAGATTAGTCTAGCTATGTGGGCGTTCAAACCCTGTGTACGCGGATGCGAGGCTAAGTATTTCCTTTTTCTAACCATAGTCTCATGTAGGGTGAGCTGGACTGGAGAGCTGGAGATCGTGGAACTAGCGGGGGTGCCGGTGGACATGGCAGACTGAGAGACGGTGGGAGATGGTATTGTTGCCGCCGGTGCCCTAGATGCAGTGTTTCCTACTACGAAACTGGTGATTCCCTGACCCTGACTGCTTTGGCCTGGCAAAGATACCTGCACAGATACAGCAGGTGGTGCGCTAAATGGTGGTCCTACACTGCCGGAAGGGATGTTGCGTTGATGACTAGCTTCATTGGCCGAGGGTGCAACAACCTTAAGGGACGTTTGGTAGTTAGTCCAAGCTTTCAAATGCATGGTGGTTAAATGTCTATGCATGCAACTAGTATTGAGACTTTTCAGATTCTGACCTCTGCTTAAGGAAGTAGAACATTTTTGACAGATGACTTTGCGCTGATCAATTGGATGTTGTTTAAAAAAATGCCAGACTGCACTCTTTCTAGCATCGGATACCTTTTCAGGCATTGCAGACTGAGCTTTAACCGGATGGCCACGCTGTCCTCCACCAGGTTTTGGCTTTGCCACGCGTTTTGGGCAAGATACGGGCCCGGCAGATGGAACCTGTGGCGATGTTGATGCCTGCTGCGGCCCCTCCTCCTCCTCTGCTTCAGAACTGCTGCCGCCTGCACCCTGTTCCCCCAATGGCTGCCAATCGGGGTCAAGAACTGGGTCATCTAATAACTCTTCTTGTACCTCCTGCGCAACTTCGTCTGTGTCACCGTGTCGTTCGGTGGTATAGCGTTCGTGATGGGGCAACATAGTCTCATCAGGGTCTGATTCTTGATCAGCACCCTGCGAGGGCAATGTTGTGGTCTGAGTCAAAGGACCAGCATAGTAGTCTGGCTGTGGCTGTGCGTCAGTGCACTCCATGTCAGATTCAATTTGTAATGGGCATGGACTGTTAACTGCTTCACTTTCTAAGCCAGGGACGGTATGTGTAAAGAGCTCCATGGAGTAACCCGTTGTGTCGCCTGCTGCATTCTTCTCTGTTGTTGTTTTTGCTGAAGAGGACAAGGAAGTGACTTGTCCCTGACCGTGAACATCCACTAACGACGCGCTGCTTTTACTTTTACCAGTTTCACGAGATGAGGCAAAAGAGCTAGAGGCTGAGTCAGCAAGATAAGCCAAAACTTGCTCTTGCTGCTCCGGCTTTAAAAGCGGTTTTCCTAATCCCAGAAAAGGGAGCGTTCGAGGCCTTGTGTAGCCGGACGACGAACCTGGCTCCACAGCTCCAGACTTAGGTGCAATATTTTTTCCCCCACGACCACCTGATGCTCCACCACTACCACTACCCTCATTACCAGCTGACAATGAACGCCCCCGGCCACGACCTCTTCCACTAGACTTCCTCATTGTTTTAAAAACGTAACCAAACTAACGTTATTTGTTGCAGTCACACAACTTACACGGTGAGCTATAACTTCAGTATGATTTAGCTACCCCTTTACAGGTTGGTGAGACCACAGCGAAAATCAGGCCCAATGTTACACACTCTTTTTTTGGTGGCTGCAAATTAGAGAGATGCCCCACACGCAGGACTGTCACTGAAGCACAAATGTTAATATTAATGTCACACTATTATTTTTTTTTTATTTTTATTTTTTTCAGGAACACTTTAGAAACCCCCCCAAAAAAAAAAAATAGATTTTTGCAGGGAGAATTTAGAAAACAAATGTAACAAACTATATGCTTTCTATGGGCCACTGAGTGAGAGATGACGCACACAGGAATCAGGAGTGGCACACAAGCCCAGAGGCCAATATTTTTCTACCAATGATTGATGGAGTTATTTTCTCTGGTAGATTTTGGAACCCAAATCAAGGAAAAAAAATGTAGGCTTTCTATGGACCACAATTGGAGAGAGAGAGAGAGAGAGATGGCACACCCAGGAGTCAAGACTGGCACACAAGCAGAAAGGCCAATATTAATCTCCCACTGTTTTTTTTTTTTTTTTTTTTCAGGGAGACTTTAGAAAAAAAAATAATAAAAAAAATATGATTTTATCAGGAAGAATTTAGAAACCAAATAAAATAAAATGATTTTTTCAGGGAGAATTTATAAAACAAATAAAAACAAAAATAGGCGTTCTATGGCCCACTGACTGAGAGATGACGCACACAGGAGTCAGGAGTGGCACACAAACCCAGAGGCCAATATTTTTCTACCAATGATTGATGTAGTTATTTTCTCTGGTAGATTTTAGAACCCAAATCAAGGAAAAAAAATATAGGCTTTCTATGGACCACAATTGGAGAGAGAGAGAGAGAGAGAGAGAGAGAGATGGCACACCCAGGAGTCAAGACTGGCACACAAGCAGAAAGGCCAATATTAATCTCCCACTGTTTTTTTGGTTGTTTTTTTTTTTTTTTTTTCAGGGAGACTTTAGAAATAAAAATAATAAAAAAAATATGATTTTATCAGGAAGAATTTAGAAACCAAATAAAATAAAATGATTTTTTCAGGGAGAATTTAGAAAACAAATAAAACCAAAAATATGCGTTCTATGGCCCACTGACTGAGAGAGAGAGAGAGATGGAACGCTTAGTACTGGCACACAAGCCCAAAGGGCAATATTAATCTCCCTTTTTTTTTCCAGGGAGAATTTCTGAAACCCAAAAAAAAAATAAAATAGGCTTTCTATGGCCCACTATTTGTGAGAGAGATGGGACGCTCAGGACTGGCACAGATGGCACGCTCAGGACTGGCACAGAAGCCCAGAGGCCAATATTAATCTCCCTTTTTTTCTGGGAGAATTTATAAAACCAAAAAAATATTTAAATAGGCTTTCTATGGCCCACTATTTGTGAGAGAGATGGCACGCTCAGGACTGGCACAGATGGCACGCTCACAACTGGCACACAAGCCCAGAGGCCAATATTAATCTCCCTTTTTTCAGGGAAAATTGATAAAACAAAAAAAAAAATTAAATAGGCTTTCTATGGCCCACTATTTGTGAGAGAGATGGCACGCTCAGGGCTGGCTGGCACAGATGGCACGCTCAGGACTGGCACACAAGCCCAGAGGCCAATATTAATCTCCCTTTTTTTCTGGGAGAATTTATAAAACCAAAAAAATATTTAAATAGGCTTTCTATGGCCCACTATTTGTGAGAGAGATGGCACGCTCAGGACTGGCACAGATGGCACGCTCACAACTGGCACACAAGCCCAGAGGCCAATATTAATCTCCCTTTTTTCAGGGAAAATTTATAAAACAAAAAAAAAAATTAAATAGGCTTTCTATGGCCCACTATTTGTGAGAGAGATGGCACGCTCAGGGCTGGCACAGATGGCACGCTCAGGACTGGCACACAAGCCCAGAGGCCAATATTAATCTCCCTTTTTTTCAGGGAGAATTTATAAAACCAAAAAAAAAAATAAATAGGCTTTCTATGGCCCACTATTTGTGAGAGAGATGGCACACTCAGGACTGGCACACAAGCCCAAAGGCCAATATTAATCTCCCACTGTATTTTTATCAGGGAGAATTTATACACCCCACAAAAAAAAATACAGAAAAATGAAAAGGCTTTCTATGGCCCACTATGTGAGAGAGATGGCACACACAGGGATGGCACTCTAGCAGAAATGCCAAATTGCCAATCTTAATCTCCCACCAAAAAAAAAAAAAAAAAAAAAACAGGGAATGTCCTACAATTACTATCTCCCTGCCTGCAGTAATCTCAGCCAGGTATGGCAGGCAGCTACTATCTCCCTGCCTGCAGTAATCTCAGCCAGGTATGGCAGGCAGCAATAAGGAGTGGACTGATGCACAAATGAAATAAAAAGTGTGGACAAACAAAAAAGATAGCTGTGCAGAAAGGAAGGAACAAGAGGATTTGTGCTTTGAAAAAAGCAGTTGGTTTGCACAGCGGCGTACACACAGCAATGCAGCTATCAGGGAGCCTTCTAGGGCAGCCCAATGAGCTACAGCGCTGAGGGGAAAAAAAAAAAAAAAAAAACTTCCACTGTCCCTGCACACCGAGGGTGGTGTTGGACAGTGCAAATCGCTGCAGCACAAGCGGTTTTGTGGTTAATGGACCCTGCCTAACGCTATCCCTGCTTCTGACAAAGCGGCAGCAACCTCTCCCTAAGCTCAGATCAGCAGCAGTAAGATGGCGGTCGGCGGGAACGCCTCTTTATAGCCCCTGTGACGTCGCAGACAGCAAGCCAATCACTGCAATGCCCTTCTCTAAGATGGTGGGGACCAGGACCTATGTCATCACGCTGCCCACACTCTGCGTTTACCTTCATTGGCTGAGAAATGGCGCTTTTCGCGTCATTGAAACGCGACTTTGGCGCGAAAGTCGCGTACCGCATGGCCGACCCCGCACAGGGGTCGGATCGGGTTTCATGAAACCCCGACTTAGCCAAAAGTCGGCGACTTTTGAAAATGTTCGACCCGTTTCGCTCAACCCTAGTGTTCACCATAGGTGTGTCATCAGTGTTTACCATCAGTGTTTTTACCATCAGTATTTCATCAGTGTTTACCCTCAGTATGTCATCATTGTGCCATCAGTGTTTTACCATCAGTGTGTCATCAGTGTTTACCCTCAGTATGTCATCAGTGTTTACTATCAGTGTGTCATCAGTGTTTACCCTCAGTGTGTCATCAGTGTGTCGTCAGTGTTTACTATCAGTGTGTCATCAGTGTTTACCCTCAGTGTGTCATCAGTGTGTCATCAGTGTTTTTACCATCAGTGTGTCATCTGTTATGGTCTGGTGGCCTTGGAGCAGCATGAGACGTACTCTGGAGAAGGTGGAACCTGTACTGACCGCAAACCCTGAACTTAACAGCGCAACTAGAAGTAGCCGTGGGGGGTACCTAACATTCCCTAGACCCCTCGACACAGCCTAAGAGCTAACTACCCCTAAACACAGAAACAGGAAACCTATCTTGCCTCAGAGAAAATCCCCAAAGGAAAGACAGCCCCCCACAAATATTGACTGTGAGAGGAGAGGGAAATAACATACGCAGAAATGAAATCAGGATTTAGCATAGGAGGCCATACTAGCTAAAAAGAAAGAATAGAACAGAGTACTATGCGGTCAGTATTAAAACACTAGAAAATATCCCCCACAGAAAATACAAAACACCACATCTGACTAAAGACATGGGGGTATATCTGCATCTCCAGAGACACAGCTTGGCTGCAAAAAATCCTTCACAGACTAAGCTGGACAAGACAAAAACATGAAAATGCACAGAACTATAAGGTCCACAGCAGGTGGACAGCAAAAACAAAGCCAGGACTTATCTTTGTAGAAAAACACAGCAAACAGGAGAGACCAGAAGAGATGTGAATCCTCCAAAAACAATGGACAACTGGCACTGACTAAAGGACCAAGCAAGGCTATGTAGCCCAGCCCAAATTGCAAAAAATAGATACACCTGATAAATGCTGGGATCCAACTACCGCAGCACTACCACTCATAACCAAGAGCCCAAGAGCAGAATTCACAACAGTCATCAGTGTTTACCCTCAGTATGTCATCAGTGTGTCGTCAGTGTTTACTATCAGTATGTCATCAGTGTTTTTACCATCAGTGTGGTGTGTCATCAGTGTTTTTACCCTCAGTATGTCATCAGTGTGCCATCAGTGTTTACCATCAGTGTGTCATCAGTGTTTACCATCAGTGTGTCATCAGTGTTTACCATCAGTGTGTCAGCGTTTTCTGCCAGTGTGCATTCTTGTGTCCATGTTTACCATCAGTGTGTCATCAGTGTTTTCCATCAGTGTGTCATCAGTGTTTACCATTAGTGTGTCATGAGTGTGTCATCAGTGTTTACCATCAGTGTGTCAGTGTTTTCTGCCAGTGTGTAACCGTGTGTCCATGTTTATCATCAGTGTGTCATCAGTGTTTACCATCAGTGTGTCATCCGTGTGTCCGTGTTTTCCGTCAGTGTGTAGTCAGTGTGTCATCAGTGTGCGTCCGTGTTTGCCATCAGTGTGTCATCAGTGTGTCATCCGTGTGTCTGTGTTTTCTGCCAGTGTGCATCCGTGTGTCCATGTTTATCAATAGTGTGTCATCAGTGTTTACATCAGTGTGTCATCCGCATGTCCATGTTTGCCATCAGTGTGTCATCAGCGTTTATTTGGTATGAGTAAAGAAAGAAATGACAAAGCTTCTCCCATACTTTGCAATGTTAAATACGTACAGCACATGGATGACATCTGTATGCTATAAGTGTTCTTCATGTACATAGACTCTTTTTGGCACTACTCATCTGTGCTGCTGGAAAAAACGAACATGTGCTTAACACCATAGGGTCTAATGGGCACATGTGGTATACGTGAAAAAAAAATGGATACCACACTTATGTCTGAAGGAGGCCTAAAGAGGATACAGCTATGCAGGATTATTTTTTACATTAAATTTTGCTCCTATTTAGATAGAACATAATCGCACAAGGAAGATGTGATGATCCAATACAGACAGGGCTTCCCATCACTATTTGGTAAATGAGCCACTGCTTCTGGAAATGTGGCAGTATAATGTCAATGCAAAAGTCATTCCTAGAACCTGCAAAATAAAACAGACATATTTAGTTACCAGTTGTCAAAGGCATTTTCCAGGCTTAGAATAAAAGTCTGCAGAATCTTATTCCTTGGCCAGAATCAGACATTAACATGAACCGCACATATGCTGTAAGCATTCAGCTCAATCAAAATGAATAGAGAGAAGCCGGATGAGGTTAGTTTGCGTCTGACGGCAATCGCCGGCACACATCGGGAATACCGGAGAAGCGTAACTGTGTGTGCACACCATACTACTATGATTTGGCAGATGGAGTGAATTTTGCCTCAGTCCTGGACAAACCATTTAACTTTCACAGATACTCAGTAAAAGTTTGATCACACCAAAACATAGGCAATAATGCTGTGCCGGCCCTGTTTCACAGTGTATCTACAGTCATGGCCAAAAGTATTAACACCCCTGCAATTCTGTCAGATAATACTCAGTTTCTTCCAGAAAATGATTGCAATCACAAATTCTTTGGTATTATAAACTTCATTTAATTTTTCTTAAATGAAAAAACACAAAAGAGAATGAAGCAAAAAGCAAAACATTGATCATTTCACACAAAACTCCAAAAATGGACCAGACAAAAGTATTGGCACCCTCAGCCTAATACTTGGTTGCACAACCTTTAGCCAAAATAACTGCGACCAACCGCTTCCGGTAACCATCAATAAGTTTCTTACAATGCTCTGCTGGAATTTTAGACCATTCTTCTTTGGCAAACTGCTCCAGGTCCCTGATAGTTGAAGGGTGCCTTCTCCAAACTGCCATTTTTAGATCTCTCCACAGGTGTTCTATGGGATTCAGGTCTGGACTCATTGCTGGCCACCTTAGAAGTCTCCAGTGCTTTCTCTCTAACCATTTTCTAGTGCTTTTTGAAGTGTGTTTTGGGTCATTGTCCTGCTGGAAGACCCATGACCTCTGTGGGAGACCCAGCTTTCTCACACTGGGCCCTACATTATGCTGCAAAATTTGTTGGTAGTCTTCAGACTTCATAATGCCATGCACACTGTCAAGCAGTCCAGTGCCAGAGGCAGCAAAGCAACCCCAAAACATCAGGGAACCTCCGCCATGTTTGACTGTAGGAACCGTGTTCTTTTCTTTGAATGCCTCTTTTTTTCTCCTGTAAACTCTATGTTGATGCCTTTGCCCAAAAAGCTCTACTTTTGTCTCATCTGACCAGAGAACATTCTTCCAAAACGTTTTAGGCTTTTTCAGGTAAGTTTTGGCAAACTCCAGCCTGGCTTTTTTATGTCTCGGGGTAAGAAGTGGGGTCTTCCTGGGTCTCCTACCATACAGTCCCTTTTCATTCAGACATCGACGGATAGTACGGGTTGACACTGTTGTACCCTCGGACTGCAGGGCAGCTTGAACTTGTTTGGATGTTAGTTGAGGTTCTTTATCCAATATCCACACAATCTTGCATTGAAATCTCTTGTCAATTTTTCTTTTCCGTCCACATCTAGGGAGGTTAGCCACAGTGCCATGGGCTTTACACTTCTTGATGACACTGCGCACCGTAGACACAGGAACATTCAGGTCTTTGGAGATGGACTTGTAGCCTTGAGATTGCTCATGCTTCCTCGCAATTTGGTTTCTCAAGTCCTCAGACAGTTCTTTGGTCTTTCTTTTCTCCATACTCAATGTGGTACACACAAGGACACAGGACAGAGGTTGAGTCAACTTTAATCCATGTCAACTGGCTGCCAGTGTGATTTAGTTATTGCCAACACCTGTTAGGTGCCACAGGTAAGTTACAGGTGCTGCTAATTACACAAATTAGAGAAGCATCACATGATTTTTCGAACGGTGCCAATACTTTTGTCCACCCCCTTTTTTATATTTGGTGTGGAATTATATCCAATTTGGCTTTAGGAAAATTCTTTTTGTGTTTTTTCATTTAAGACAAATTAAATGAAGATAATAATACCAAAGAATTTGTGATTGCAATCATTTTCAGGAAGAAAATGAGTATTATCTGACAGAATTGCAGGGGTGTTAATACTTTTGGCCATGACTGTATACCAAGACTGAAAACCTTATTGCATTGTTAAGGGATATGTCAGGTTCTGTCCGAGTTACCATCATTTTTGACAGCTAAAACTATGTTATCAAAAGATACAGAAGGGTGTTTGACCAGCCATTGACACACATGCCGGTGACCTTTGAGGTGATACCATTGCTGCCACTGGTAATAAGAAAGGTAGAACCACAAGGTACTTTTCAGCTAATCCGACAATGTGGCTATTTTTCCCCAATATCAGATTAATAGAGACCTCTGAATACCACATTTTTAGTATACCACTATTTTATGGAAACAATGTTTCCTATTTCAATCTTGGCAAAGGACATGTGGCACTCCTGGAGTTCGGGTCCCACTTTAGTGCTGTCTTCCTCTCGGGGAGGGTAGTGCTATGCCTGGAAACAAGAGGGATCTCTTTGGCAGGTAAATCACACACACAACACCTTCTGAATCCAGGCCAGGAGGGGGAGCTCAAAACCCTGTTTTAGGGCAGCTTCCCTGAATAAAGATCCTGGTTTGGAGGAGGAGTAAGACAGTTGGTCCAGAGAGACCAGTGAGTGCAGTTGAGTATGGAGAGCAGGCAGGAAAGGAGCAGAGGAGCGATTTCAGGGCTCAAGGAGGCTGCAAGTGGGCCTCCGAGGAGACAAAGCGCAGAAACCAGGTAGAGTGGAACTGTTGGACACCTAGCAGAACCGGAGGGCACAGGACTACATGTATACTGCCCAAATTAAGCCTGTGGTACAGCAGCACCCTGGAGCCTGGAGTCACCGAGCAGAGACCCCAGAAGGAACGGCTCAAGCTGCCTACCATGCAGGTACCTATCCCAAAACAGGGAAAAGAATCAGGACCTTGTTAGGACATTATAGACAGCAAGGGACTTATAGCAAGCACAAAGTGGAAGGCTCCCAACCTGACCTGCCAAGGGGATTTCACTTGTTTCCGGGCTGCCTGGACACCTAATGTACCTGTTGCTGATACCCTGGACTGAGGCCTGTTACATCTTCAGTAAACCAGGTAAATACTGCAACGCTGTGTCCTTTATTCATTGACTGGCATGCACCATCATCGCCATACACCTTGGGAGCCCTGGGGACCCCGCTTCACCTGTGGAAAGCGTCATCATCATTGCTGCAACAACATCCCCCATTAGACCCCTTTAATGAAGCGTCGGTCCCCCTATTTTTTCGAACTCCACAGGTGGCGTCACAACAGACTTTATCACAATTCCCTTTAAAGACTGTTCCCCTTTTACAGTGAGTTCCAGGGCCACGGACTGGGTCGCAGCCACGTGACATCCCCTTTAAGTGACCGGACCCAGTGCCGAGTATCCCCATTGCCCTGGTGAGCGACTCATCCATACAATTTCTTAATGTGCCAGTATCATAATTTACCCATTTAAAACCTTTCTCTTTTTGGCACAGTGTTCACACTGCATTAGGATAGAGACCATTCTTATGCTTGTATTTCTCGCAATTCTCAGGATGAATTTGTTGCATGTGATTTTCTATTTATCTAAAACTGGCTTTGGGTGCAAAGAAAAGTATAAAGAGAAGCCATGTATGCTATGTGCCGCCACACACCAAGCTGATAATGCCAATGACTTCTTACCTCTATGAGAGAAGTACAGATGGTTGCTATCCCGACATAAAGAAAATTATTTTCAAACCATGTTCTGAGAATATCAGCGCATCCCTGCAGAAGAAAATAAGAATAGTCGTCAGTCTATAGTTAGTTTTTAGCACATAAGTTAAAATATACATACTTCATTTTTATGTATTTGTGTTTGCTATTGACTTTTTTGCCTACGTGCCCACGATGAGTATTTGGTGCATTTCTGACGCTGCATATTTTTCTTATTGCCATGAGGGCACCACGAGAGTGGGTCCACCTCCTGGGTCAGCAAACCTGTGGGTATAAAAGGTAGGTTCCTGTCCTAGAACACGGAGACCTGCAGAGTCTGGGTGTGCCTGGGCATGAAGGGGATAGTCCCCCTCCAGTTGTGTTCTTTAGCTGAGGTCCTCAATGAGGGTAGATAGCAGGTGCCCAATCTACCACATGTAGCAAACCTGCTATGCAGCCCCAAAAGTCCCAGTGCTCTTTTAGGGGCCTTACGTCTTGGTGGGTGAAGTCACAGGATGTAAGCTCTGGAGGTCGGTGGGCAGCCTGTGCAGACTGGAATCACGTCACCATATATTGCACAATGTGGCCAGAAAGAAGCTGCTCTCCAGACTGAGAGAGTAGCAACACTGGTAATCACCATTTGTGCATACTTAGGCTGGTTTCACACTTGCGTTTTTGTCTGCTGCGTTTTTTTTTTCAAAAAAACGCATGCGTTTTTTTTCCCTATATTTAACATTGAAAACGCATGCGTTTTTTTGTGTATGCGTTTGGTCGCATTTTGCAACGCATGCGTTTTTTTACTGCATGCGTTTTTTTTCTAAAATGCTACTTGTAGTATTTTTAGAAGCGTTTTTTGGACCAAAAAAACACGCATGCGTTTCATGCGTTTTTTTTGTGTCAAAAAAATGCATTGGAGTCAATGGGGACGCATGCGTTTTTTGGTGCATGCGTTTTTTGCGTTAAAAAACGCATGCGTTTTTTTATTAAAAACCCTGAAAACACACTAATATGCCACCACCCAACGTAAAGGTGATAAAGGGATCCTAACCCTACCCCTAACCCTAACCCTAACCCTACCCCTAACCCTAAGGGATCCTAACCCTACCCCTAACCCTAACCCTAACCCTACCCCTAACCCTAACCCTACCCCTAACCCTAACCCTAACCCTACCCCTAACCCTAACCCTAAGGGATCCTAACCCTACCCCTAACCCTACCCCTAACCCTAACCCCTTTATGGTTAGGGGTAGGGTTAGGGTTAGGGTTAGGGGTAGGGTTAGTATCCCTTAGGGTTAGGGGTAGGGGTAGGGTTAGGGGTAGGGTTAGGGTTAGGATCCCTTAGGGTTAGGGGTAGGGTTAGAGTTAGGATCCCTTAGGGGTAGGGTTAGGGTTAGGGTTAGGGGTAGGGGTAGGGTTAGGATCCCTTAGGGTTAGGGTTAGGGTTGGGTTAGGGTTAGGGTTAGGGTTAGGGGTAGGGTTAGGGTTAGGATCCCTTAGGGTTAGGGGTAGGGTTAGGGTTAGGATCCCTTAGGGTTAGGGGTAGGGTTAGGGTTAGGGGTAGGGTTAGGGTTAGGATCCCTTTAGGGTTAGGGTTATGATCCCTACCCCTAACCCTACCCCTACCCCTAACCCTAACTATTTCTGTTTATAGTGGGTTTTTTACTTTTTTTTAATGATTGGCAGCTGTCACACATTTCTCAGCATACGTTTAAAAAACGCAAACGCATGAAAAAACGCATGTAAACGCGGTAAAACGCCGCGTTTTTTACACCACATGCAAAAATGCATGCGTCAAAAAAACGCAGCGTTTGCATGCGTTTACATGCGTTTTTTCACCATGCGTTTTTTTGCGTTTTTTACCGCAAAAACGCACCCAAAAAAACGCAAATGTGAAACCAGCCTTAGTCTTTTACTAATGGAGGAGGAGGGACTGTGTTGGTGTTGCAGCCTCTGTGACCTTTCAGAAAAGCCGTGTATATACTGACAGACACTTAGATTGCACAAAGATGGACTTCCTTTCGCTAAGCATGTGACTTATCAAGGTATTTGCTTGTACATGCCAATTTTTAGTTATTTGATCCCATAAATTTAATTTATGCCTTTATTTTTCTAACTTCACCAACTTAGACTACTTAGTGCTGATACATCACACACAAATCGATCACAAAAATATTTAAACACAGGTTGTATTGTAACAAAATAGGTAAAAATACTTTTGCAAGCCACTGTACTTTTAATCACTGCCAGGGATCGAGGCACATAGGTGACTAGTCGTGCAGGCAGGTCACCGGCGGCTTCTCCCAGCCCACCAACAGTGACATTTGCAGAGGCTTGTCAGTGTCAGCAGGCAGGGAGAAGATGGCAGTAATTAAAAGTATGTTTTTCTCTAAAACGTCTCTGGATCGCTCAGGTGATACATGCTGTCTATGGTTTGGGCAGCATGTATCAGTCGACAGGTTCCCTTTAACAATGATTAGAAATAGAAAAAGTCTAAACAAGCATCTGGTAAGAGTGAAGGACATTCTGTTTATTCCCTGCTTGGAAAAATGTGGAGCCCAGATCAAGCAAGTGATAAATACCCTTGTGCAGGCGTGTACTACGGAGGACAGAGAATGAACTTCAATCCAATATTGCGGCCAACATGCAGCCAGCGGGTAAGGAAAGGGTGAATCAAACACCCCAAAACCCCGCCTCCATGGCTGAAGATTGTTCCCTCCAAATTCAGAGTCCCTTTAACAGCTTGTATTCCAGCAGTATGGTTGATCATGCAGCATGTATCAGTCGTCAGATTTCCTTTAACTGCTTGGATGTTAGGAGATGTGTGGTGCTATACTTCTAGTGGCATGTAAAAGTTTGGGCACCCCTGGTCAAAAGTACTTTTATTATGAACAGTTGAAGATTAAATGATCTCTAAAAAGCCTAAACTTAAAGATGACACGAAACGCAGCAGACAAGCCATGATCAGAGTAGATTGTTATTGTGTTGTATGATGCGGACTCCTGCAGAAAACGTGCAAGAAAAAAAAGCAGCAGAAAAGTACAGCATTTACTCTATGTGTGAACAAGGCCACCGCGCTACATTTTTGCTATATTTTTTAAATGGGTTTAATAAAGAAAAATATCAATCACGCTGTTTTTTTATGCCAGTTACCGATTCTGGTAAATAATATAATTGCTATGTTGTGCAGGTTGTTACGGTTACAGGAACACCAATTAGGTCTGTTATTTGCTGATTTGTGATGTTTATTATTTTTTAATAAAGCAAATTAAAAATGACACTATTGTAATTGTTTTTCATTATATTTTATAGGAAGAAAAAAATCTCATCTATTCTCCCTCAAGAATCCAGGCAAGTTGAAATACTCTGCTCTCTACAATATATCAGTATAACCTGCTTGTGGAGTAAGAGCCTGGAATACAGATCAAGTACACAAAGTTCTCCCAATGACATCAGTAGAGCCTGGGGCTCAGCAGCTTTAGCTACTGCCTGTAAGGCCGGTTTCACACGTCAGTGGCTCCGGTACGTGAGGTAACAGTTTCCTCACGTACCGGAGACACTGACACACGTAGACACATTACAATCAATGCATCTGTGCAGATGTCATTGATTTTTTGCGGACCGTGTCTCCGTGTGCCAAACACGGAGACATGTCAGTGTTCGTGGGAGCGCACGGATTACACGGACCCATTAAAGTCAATGAGTCCGTGTAAAACACGTATCGCACACGGACGTTGTCCGTGTGCAGTCCGTGTGCCGTGCAGGAGACAGCGCTACATTAAGCGCTGTCCCCCCCCACTGGTGCTGAAGCCGCGATTCATATCTTCTCTGCAGCAGCGTTTGCTGTAGAGAAGATATGAATAATCGTGTTTAAAATAAAGCTCCATGTCCCCACCGCCCTCCCACCCCCTGTGCGCCCCACCGCTGTTTTTAAAATACTCAAACGCTGCTGCAGGGAAGATATGAATGGGGCTTCAGCACCAGATGCTTGTGCGTGTGGTACCCAGCACGGTGCGTGTGGTACCCAGTGGCCACACTGATGTGCCACAGAAACGCACGGGCACACGGACACGGATAATTCCGTTACCGATTTTTCCGGTACCAGAATTATCTGGACGTGTGGGACTGCCCTAATGCTGAGGGTTGTGGGTTTGAGATCTGGGAATGCTCACAAAAAAGAAAAAATACATTTTTATAATTGCTTTTTATTATTTTTAGTAGTTTAAGAATAAAAAAAATGACTTTCTTTACTTCATTAATCACAAAGTCCCAAAAAAGACACTTCTCCAAGATACATGCATAGCAAACTTCAGCCTTAGGTACATAGCCAAAACGAAAAACTCAGTATCAAATGCAAAAAATAGAATAGTGGCAGAATCTAGTGATGTTGGTTAAAAGAATGGTAAATTAATAAATGGTCAGAATGATCTGAGATCAAGTAATCAATACATAGCTACTGAGTCTCAATGTAGAAGGAAGGAGATAAATGGTCTTATTGATATGTGCAATAAAGTGAAAAAACACTCTTCGAGGTGCCAAAAAATAGAACCCCATTAGTAGGTATAAATACCTTTAAGAATCGAGGAGCAGATATCCTGGAGTAGAGAAAATGAGGACTAGCACAGCGTGAGGGGTGAGGACGCTGCATTGTTCCTCATTCTCTAAATCCATCATGGATTTCTTATTTTGTAACATTTTATCTTACTGCAGACCCTGCACCCTCCTATCCTATAATTTGTGCATTTTTTACCTTTTGAAATACATTGTTTCCATTGCATTTGCTTTCTTCACAACATGATGAGGGAATGTCACTTTTCCAGTCCGATGAACCATTGATTCCACAGCATTGCAACTAGAAAACATATTGCCTAAAGTTAATTACATTTATTGTAGGTTTCAGATACATTAATAATTCAACGCACCAATACAGTAAACATAATTTAAGTTCTGTTCCATTTATATTTAATCTATTAATGATGAAAGAATTCTATTGGAAAAAACCTATGAATGACAGTATTCTAAAAATATTTATCGTACTTCCATGACATTGTTATACAGTTGGGTCCATATATATTTGGACAGAGACAACATTTTTCTAATTTTGGTTATAGACATTACCACAATGAATTTTAAACAAAACAATTCAGATGCAGTTGAAGTTCAGACTTTCAGCTTTCATTTGAGGGTATCCACATTAAAATTGGGTGAAGGGTTTAGGAGTTTCAGCTCCTTAGCATGTGTCACCAGGAGTGGGTGATAAATGCAGAAGTGGTGCATATGTTTCTGTTATACTTTCCCTCTATTTGTTCCACTCCTGGTTTTGGCTTACAAATGCTGATGTAAAATACTGACCAAATATTGCTATTGTGACGGCAGCCTATGAGCCAAACTAAAAGACCAGCACCTCCCAACAGAATGGATCAGTGAGTAATTTTAATGCACCAGTGATGGCTCTGTGCAGACTCAGTGTCACCCCACACATGGTGGAAAGCAATAAAGGTTACAAAAAATCTGAGGCACCAAAAAATATATAGGGATAAAATGAAACTTATTCCATCCTTAAAATGACATAGCCAAGATGCAAAAATGAGGTAGATAATGCAACGTGTCAGCCATAATAGGCCCTTATCAAGCCAGAAATACAAATTTTAAAAATTCATCCATATGGTGTAGATGACACAATTGGAGCTTTTTATACACCAGAGGAGATAAAAGTATAAAAATGTGAATACTTAATAAAATCAATTACAATATATACATAAACACAAGCTGTACTGAAGAGAGACAATGGAGCTACATTCATAACAAAGTGCCAAATAAGAAGATTCAAGCAAACCACGCTTGGAATTTATGTGAAAAAAACAGACTTATAAATATATTACTACTGTAACTCTGGAAGAAACACTATTGCAAAACCATTTGATAACATCACAGACAGGCAGTAGGGACACTTCTATACATAGCAACTATGACTCTATGGGATATCGCAGCAACAATTGGAATTTTCTGCAGATATCTGGAAAAACTGCACCAAAAAGACTGGAATTCCTTTAAAAAGAGTTCTTCGATATTTGAAAGAGACTCAAAACATAAATTTAAGGATATGTGAAACCGGAGATCTAAAACTCACAGGCTATGTGGATGTAGACGAGGCTGATGACTTAAGTGATCATAAATTGACAAGCGACTATTTGCTCAAGTTTGGAGAAGGTTCAATTTCTTTGTCTAGCAGAAAACACGTGTCTGTAGCCTTATCATCTATGGAAGCAAAGTATGTGTCTGCAGCCGGCACAAGTCAAGAGGCCATTTGGTTAACCCCTTCAAGTCGCAGCCCTTTTTCGTTTTTGCATTTTTGTTTTTCGCTCCCCTCCTTCCCAGAGCCATAATTTATTATGGGCTAGTTTTTTGTGGGACGAGTTGTACTTTTGAACGACATCATTGGTTTTACCATGTCTTGTACTAGAAAGCGGGAAACAAAATTCCAAGTGTGGTGAAATTGCAAAAAAAGTGCAATCCCACACTGGTTTTTTGTTTGGCTTTTTTGCTAGGTTCACTAAATGCTAAAACTGACCTGCCATTGTGGTTCTCCAGGTCAGTACGAGTTCATAGACACCAAACATGTCTAGGTTATTGTTTATCTAAGTGGTAAAAAAAAATTGAAAACTTTACTTAAAAAAAAAATTGCGCCATTTTCCGATACCAGTAGCGTCTCCATTTTTTGGGATCTCGGGTCAGGTGAGGGCTTACTTTTACTTTTGCCATGCTTCAATAGCCTCCATGGGAGGCTAGAAGCTGGCATAGCCTGATCGGCTCTGCTACATAGCAGCGATAATCAGATCGCTCCTATGTAGCTGAATTGCAGGCTTGCTATGAGCACCAACCACAGGGTGGCGCACACAGCAAGCCGGCATCAGTAACCATAGAGGTCTCAAGGAGACCTCTGGTTACTATGCCGACTCATCGCTGACCCCGAATGATGTGAAGGGGGTCGGCGATGCGCTCATTTTCAGCCGCGCGGCCGGAAGTGGTAGTTAAATGCCGCTGTCAGCGTTTGACAGCGGCATTTAACTGGTTAATAGCGGCAGGTGAATCATGATTCCACCTGCCGCTATTGCACGCACATGTCAGCTGTACAAAACAGCTGATATGTCGCGACTTTGATGTGGGATCACCGCCGGAGTACGGGGCATGTCGTGAAGGGGTTAAACCAATTATTAGGCGATTTTGGTAAGCCATCAACTTAACCGATGCTGATTTATGAAAACAACCAAGTATGCATTTAACTTGCATGCAGTAAGAAGATCAATGCGAGAGCCAAAAGTTGATGTTAAATATCATCACTTGCATGATTTGATAGAATGTGGCATAATTGAGTTTGTTTATTGCAAGACTGACCAGATGATAGCTGATGTTACAACAAAGCCACTTCCAAAAGCCAAATTGGAAGAATTCAGAACCATTATGGGACTAACAGGATATGTAGTTATTGAGTGGGGGTGTTGGAATAATGCTTATTATTGTATATATAGCATCAACTACTATTTACTACTGTTTAATAGTGCACGAGTTTCTGTCTCCAGTAGTGGTGTTATGTTGCCAATAATACATTGTTAAAAATAAAAAAATAAACCCAGGAAGTTCCTGCTCACTGTGTGTGTAGCTGAAGCACATTAATTTTACTTTCACTTTGCAAGCTGATAGACAAGATGCTAAGATCCTAAGCTATAAGAAATAATGTTGTAAGCTGTGTTGTCTTTGTCCCTGAATAAATATATATTCACTGCTGTCAACAGTCTGTCATTGTCTAGGGACTGCCAGAGTTAAGGTACCGTCACACTGAACGATATCACTAGCGATCCATGACGTTGCAGCGTCCTGGCTAGCGTTATCGTTGTGTTTGACACGCAGCAGCGATCTGGATCCTGCTGTGCCATCGTTGGTCGGAGCAGAAAGTCCAGAACTTTATTTCGTCGCTGGACTCCCGCAGACATCGCTGAATCGGCGTGTGTGACGCCGATTCTGCGATGTCTTCACTGGTAACCAGGGTAAACATCGGGTTACTAAGAGCAGGGCCACGCTTAGTAACCCGATGTTTACCCTGGTTACCAGCGTAAACGTAAAAAAAAAAAAACACTACATACTTACATTCCGGTGTCTGTCCCCCGGCGCTGTGCTTCTCTGCACTGTGTAAGTGCCGGCCGCAAAGCAGAGCACAGCGGTGACGTCACCGCTGTGCTTTCCGGCTGGCGCTCACAGTCAGTGCAGAGAAGCACAGTACCGGGGGACAAACACTGGAATGTAAGTATGTAGTGTTTGTTTTTTTTACGTTTACGCTGGTAACCAGGGTAAACATCAGGTTACTAAGCGCGGCCCTGCGCTTAGTAACCCGATGGTTACCCTGGTTACCAGGGGACTTCGCATAGTTGGCCGCTGGAGAGCTGTCTGTGTGACAGCTCTCCAGCGACCACACAGCGACGCTGCAGCAATCGGGATCGTTGTCTAGATCGCTGCAGCGTCGCTAAATGTGGCGGTACCTTTAGGCAAGATAATCACTCACCTTTTCCCTGTAGTTAAAGAAACAATGGATGCATCTTTGATGTGCGTGCTCTGTCAGGGCATTTCATTTCATAATACTTTGATATTTGTCAATGAATTATACTCACTTTTGTTTGGAAATCATCCCAAATTGTTGAATTCTCCTTCCTTTGTTTATGATCATCAAAACTTTTTCTGAGTTGTTCTGTAATATAAGGATCTATCTAGAACACAAAATAAGGAGATTGAGCAGATTACTGAGTACCTGAATGCATGGCTGGTGGAAATAATGTAAAGTCAGAGGGTACAATAACGTGTTCTGATTATGGAGCTTTAAAGAGGACCCTTAACCATTTTTTTTCAAATTGATCTGGACACGCACAGTGTTATAGTGGTTACAGAGTCGTATAAAACATGTTTTTCTTTTGTTTTGTTTTTTAAATTTCACCTTTTCTTGCAGAGATGTTATCACTCAAAGTATTGGCACATAATGAGTTAACTCTTTCAAAGTCCAAGTGGGTGTTATCAGTTAGTTTTCACTATGGGCGTGTACATCTTCTGCCTGTGTGAGTTGCCTAGTCATAAGCAGGCAGCAACATTCTTTCAGATATGGTCGATTGGGGAGGGGCAGGACAACTTAGTTTAGCTGTGTCATAATGCAAACCTCTCTATTAGCTCTCCTCCTCTTAACTTCTTCATGATACTCGTCGTACAGGTATGGTGCCGCGGGAAGAGCATTATAGCAAACCGATGTGCATGTACAGCTGGATGATTGCATTGGCTCACTTGCAGAGCCAGTGTGATCATCAACAGGTGTCAGAGTCAGCGATGTCTTATAGCTGACATTCTGCAGTAATGCCCCCAATTGGTGCTAAGGCCGATCACGGGCATTTAACCCCTCCGATGCCACTGTCAATAGTGACATCAGCATCAGTCATCGTGCAGCGGGAGGGAGCTGCCTCTCTTCTCTGATCGACACATGCCAATGGTCTCCATGCCGATGGTCTACATGCCGATGGTCGCCGCAGACCGAAAGATGTCTGTGGGATCACTCAAGTACGGTGGCCTGTATGGTCCTGCCTTAAGCAGGAACTGACACCCCTCCTCATTGTGCGCGATTCACTGATCTAATAACCTGCGATGCCAAAGCATTTCAGAGTATTAGATCAGCAATCAGAGCAGAGAAAGTGATGTGTTCCTTGGAGGGACTTGTTAAAAAAAAGCTTTAAATAATTTAAAAGATAACAAAATAAAGAGCAAAAAAATGAAAAAAATATACCAATAAATACATGTAATAATGTAAAAAAAGCAAGAAAAGTACACATTTTTGGCATCACCAATCTATAAAACTGTCACACTAGATGAACTCTTCAGTCAACACCGTAAAGCTTTTTCATCATATCACCATAGAAAAAGTGGAATAAATCAAGATCAAAAAGTAAAATGTAAATAAAAGTGGAATAGCTGAAAATGTTATCTTGTCCCACCCCCCCAAAAAAATCTGCAATATAGTTCCATCAGCAAAAAAATTAAAAACATATGTAGCTCTCAGAATATAGCAATACAAAAACAATTAATTTCTTATAAAACTATTAAAGTGTAAAAGCAGCAAAACAAAAGAATGTTACATAAATGTATCTCTGTACTCGTACTGACTCGATGAATAAAGCTTTCTTATCACTTTTACCATACGGTGAATGGTATAACAAAAAAATTTCCTGAATTGCTGGTTTTTGTTCATTCTGCCCCCAAAAAATTGGAGCAGAAAGCATTCAAAACATTTTGGGCACATAAAAATGGTACCAAAATATACTTCAACCCATCCTGTAATGCTAGGTTCACATTGCGTTAGTGCAATCCGTTTAGCGCATACGCTAACGGAATGCGCTAACGCAATGTACAAAAAGGGATTGCGTTTAGCGATCCCGCTAGCGCAGATGCCCGATCTGCGCTAGCGAGAACGGACCCAAAAACACTGCAAGCAGCGTTCGAGGTCCATCAGAAAATAACGGGACATCGCTAATGCATGCCAAAAATGGCATACGTTAGCGATGCGTTAGATACATTGCGGTCAATGGGTGCACTAACGGATCCATTACATTGCGCTAGTGGCGCTATGTAACGGATTCCGTTAGTGGACTGCCACTAATGCAATGTGAACCTAGCCTAAAAAATAAGCCCTCACATGACTCTGCTGGCACAAATGTAAAAACATTATAGCTCTCAAAACATGGTGATGCAAAAACTAAAAGCGTCTTCTAGTGTGGGACAGAAGCCAAACATGATAGTAATCATTACTGGTAAGATATATATTATTAATTTGATGCAGTTGTTACAGACAATTGTTTGCTTTTAATTGTTTTTTAGATGGTTCTTAGATTTCATTCATCAAAATATATATTGTTTATTATATGTAGGTTTGTTTATCAATTTATTGAGATCTTTCTTCTCCCCTTTTCTTTAATCTAATTTTTACTTACTGGTTTTGCACCCTGTAATATTTTGTCTGTGCATCTTTATTTTCTCCCTCTGAAAAGAAGGACAACGCTGAGCAGAGGCCATATGGAAACCAGAGTATTGCCACTGCCTGATTAGTGAAATAATTCCTCAGGGGTGTCATCTAAATCACATCATTCGGAGAATTAGATGGAAACCTTAATGTAAGTGCTCAACGTATAGCACAAGATAAATGTGATCCAAAATGTTATGTAAAATATTGCCAATTAACCCCTTCATGACCCAGCCTATTTTGACCTTAATGACCTGGCCGTTTTTTGCAATTCTGACCAGTGTCCCTTTATGAGGTAATAACTCGGGAACGCTTCAACGGATCCTAACGGTTCTGAGTTTGCTTTTTCGTGACATATTGGGCATCATGTTGACGGTAAATTTACGTCAATAATTTTTGCGTTTATTTGTGAAAAAAATGGAAATTTGGCTAAAATTTTGAAAATTTCGCCATTTTCAAATTTTGAATTTTTATTCTGTAAAACCAGAGAGTTATGGACACAAAATAGTTAATAAATAACATTTCCCACATGTCTAATTTACATTAGCACAATTTTGGAAACAAAATTTTTTTTTTGCTAGGAAGTTATAAGGGTTAAAATTTGACCAGCGATTTCTCATTTTTACAACGAAATTTACAAAACCATTTTTTTAAGGGACCATCTCACATTTGAAGTCAGCTTGAGAGGTCTGTATGGCTGAAAATACCCCAAAGTGACACAATTCTAAAAACTGCACCCCTCAAGGTACTCAAAACCACATTCAAGAAGTTTATTAACCCTTCAGGTACTTCACAGCAGCAGAAACATCATGGAAGGATGTTCTAGCAACAATTTTTTTATTTTCCCAAGGGTAAAAAGAGAAACTGGACCCCAAACGTTATTGTACAATTTGTCCTGAGTACGCCGATACCTCATATGTGGGGGGGAAACCACTGTCTGGGCGCACGACAGGGCTCTGAAGGGAAGGAGCGCCATTTGACTTTTTCAATGAAAAATTGGCTCCAATCTTTAGCGGACACCATGTCGCGTTTGGAGAGCTCCCGTGTGCCTAAACATTGGAGCTTCCGCACAAATGACCCCATTTTGGAAACTAGACCCCCCAATGAGCTTATCTAGATGCATAGTGAGCACTTTAAACCCCCAGGTGCTTCACAAATTGATCTGTAAAAATGAAAAAGTACTTTTTTTTCACAGAAAAATTAATTTAGCCTCAATTTGTTCATTTCCACATGGGCAACAGGATAAAATGGATCCTAAAATGTGTTGGACAATTTCTCCTGAGTACACTGATACCTCATATGTGGTCACAAACCACTGTTTGTGCACACGGCAAGGCTCGGAAGGGAAGGAGCGCCATTTGACTTTTGAATTAAAAATTAGCTCCAATCGTTAGCGGACACCATGTCACGTTTGGAGAGCCCCTGTGTGCCTAAACATTGGAGCTCCCCCACATGTGACCCCATTTTCGAAACTAGACCCCCAAAGGAACTTATCTAGATGCATAGTGAGCACTTTGAACCCCCAGGTGCTTCACAAATTGATCCGTAAAGATGAAAAAGTACTTTTTTATCACAGAAAAATTCATTTAGCCTCAATTTGTTCATTTCCACATGGGCAACAGGATAAAATGGATCCTAAAATTTATTGGGCAATTTCTTCTGAGTACAATAATACCTCACATGTGGGGGTAAACCACTGTTTGGGCACACGTCGGGGCTCAGAAGGGAAGCAGTGACTTTTGAAATGCAGACTTTTATGGAATGGTCTGCGGGCGTCATGTTGCGTTTGCAGAGCCCCTGATGTGCCTAAACAGTAGAAACCCCCACAAGTGACCATATTTTGGAAACTAGACCACGCAAGGAACTTATCTAGATATGTGGTGAGCACTTTGAACCCCCAAGTGCTCCAAAGAAGTTTACAACGCAGAGTCGTGAAAATAAAAAATCATTCTTCTTTCCTCAAAAAAGATGTTTTAGCAAGCAATTTTTTATTTTCACAAGGGTAACAGGAGAAATTGGACCCCAATATTTGTTGCCCAGTTTGTCGTGAGTATGCTGATACCCCATATGTGGGGGTAAACCACTGTTTGGGTGCACGTCAGGGCTCGGAAGGGAAGTAGTGACGTTTTGAAATGCAGACTTTGATGGAATGGTCTGCGGGCGTCACATTGCATTTGCAGAGCCCCTGATGTGCCTAAACAGTAGAAACCCCCCATAAGTGACCCCATTTTGGAATCTAGACCCCCCAAGGAACTTATCTAGATGGGTAATGAGCACTTTCAACCCCCAAGTGCTTCACAGAAGTTTATAACGCAGAGCCATGAAAATAAAAAATAATTTTTCTTTCCTCAAAAATTGTTTTAGCAAGCAATTTTTTATTTTTGCAAGAGTAACAGGAGAAATTGGACCCCAATAGTTGTTGCCCAGCTTGTCCTGAGTATGCTGGTACCCCATATGTGGGGGTAAACCACTGTTTGGGTGCACGTCGGGGCTCGGAAGGGAGGGAGCACCATTTGACTTTTTGAACGCAAGATTGGCTGGAATCAATGGTGGCGCAATGTTGCGTTTAGAGACCCCTGATGTGCCTAAACAGTGGAAACCCCTCAATTCTAACACAAATACTAACCCCAACACACCCCTAACCCTAATCCCAACTGTAGCCATAACCCTAATCACAACCCTAACCCCTACACACCCTTAACCACAACCCTAACCCCAAACACACCCGTAAACCTAATCCCAACCCTAACCCTAATCCTAACCCTAATCCCAACCCTAACCCTAATCCCAACCCTAACCACAATTTTAACCCCAACACACCTCTAACCCTATCCATAACCCTAACCCTAATCTTAACCCTATTTCCATCCCTGTTGTGAATTCTGCTTTTGGGCTCCCTCCGGTGGTTGTAGGTGGTAATGCAGTTGTCCCTGGCCTGCAGTCCTGGACGGGTGTATCTACTGATTGCAATTCTGACTGGGGTATTTAGGTTTGCAGGACTCATTAGTCCTGGCCAGTTGTCAATGTTTCTTGGGAAGTGTTGGATCTCTGTCTGGCTTCTCCTGCTTAGCTGCCAATTCAGCAAAGATAAGTGTCTGTTTCTTTTTCTATGTCACACAAGCTGTGTGCTTGTTTTTTGATTGTATTCCTGCTCTGAGTGTAAGAGTCTCTGGAGTTGCAGATATACGTTCCACGTCTTTAGTTAGATGGAGGAATTTTTTGTATAATCTGCTGTGGATATTTTTGGAAGGGTTTTAATACTGACCGCACAGGACTCTGTTCTATCCTTTCCTATTTTAGCCAGAGTGGCCTCTTGTGCTAAATCCTGTTTTCTGCCTGTGTTTGTCTCCCACTCACAGCCACTATTTTTGGGGGGATGCCTATCCTTTGGGGTTCTGCTCTGAGGCAAGGTAGTATTCCTATTTCTATCTATAGGGGTATCTAGTCCTCCAGCTGTGACGAGGTGTCTAGGGTTTGTTAGGTACACCCCACGGCTACTTCTAGTTGCGGTGTTAAGATCAGGATTTGCGGTCAGTATAGTTACCACCTACTCCAGTGAAAGTTTTCATGCTGTGGTTATATCACAGTGATCAAAACATACCTGGAACGAATCTGCTGGCTGGCAGATTCGGCGGGCGCACTGCGCATGTGCCCGCCATTTTGGAAGATGGAGGCACCCAGGGAGAAGGCATACGGACACCGGGAGGCCCGGTAAGTATAAGGGGGGGAGATTGTTGTGAATTCTGCTCTTGGGTTCCCTCCAGTGGTTGTAGGTGGGAATGCAGTTGTCTCTGAGTCACAGACCTGGCCAGGTGTATTGGATGATTACAATTCTGACTGGGATATTTAAGTGGGCAGGATCCTTTAGCCCTTGCCAGTAGTCAATGTTCCTTGTGAAGTGTTGGATCACTTTCTGGCTTTTTCTGCTCGCTGCCTATTTCAGCCAAGATAAGTGTTTGGTTTTTGTATCTGTGGCACACTGCTGTGTGCTTGTTTCAGTTTTATTCCTGCTCTGATTGTAGGATTCACTGGAGTTGCAGATTTACGCTCCTACATCTTTTAGTAAAGATGTAGGAAGTTTTTGTATATTCTGCTGTGGATGTTTTAAAGGGTTTTTATACTGACCGCACAGAACTCTGTCCTATCCTGTCCTATCTAGCTAGAGTGGCCTCCTGTGCTTATCCTGTTTTTCTGCCTGTGTATGTTTTTTCCTCTCCGACTCACTGCCAATATTTGTGGGGGGCTGTCTATCCTTTGGGGATTTTCTCTGAGGCAAGATAGTATTCCTATTTCCATCTTTAGGGGTATTTAGTTCTCCGACTGTGACGAGGTGTCTAGGTGTGTTAGGTACACTCCACGGCTACTTCTAGTTGCGGTGTTAAGTTCACGATTGCGGTCAGGACAGTGGCCACTTTCTCCAGTGAAAGTTCTCATGCAGCTCCTAGGTCACCGGATCATAACATTACTACTGGCCAACAATGAGTTAAATGCATCTCAGAAGAAGGGAAGGAAACTCTTGAGCCATTTTTTTTCTCCAGTCTGTTTTGTCTTCTCCTCCCTCTTTACCTCTGGGTGCCTGAGGAGCCTGGTGCAAGCATGAATGTTCAGGAATTAGCTTCTCATGTAGACCAGTTTGCTGCTAGGGTGCAAGGTATTTCTGATTATATTGTTCAGACTCCTGCTTTAGAACCGAAGATTCCTATTCCTGATTTGTTTTCTGGTGACAGGTCTAAATTTTGGAGTTTTAAAAACAATTGTAAACTGTTTTTTGACCTAAGACCTCGATCCTCTGGTGATTCCATTCAGCAGGTAAAAATCATAATCTCCCCGCTGTGTGACGACCCGCAGGATTGGGCGTTTTCCCTGGAATCTGGGAATCCGGCTTTGCTTAATGTAGACTCCTTTTTTCAGGCTTTAGGACTATTATATGATGAACCTAATTCTGTGGATCAAGCTGAGAAAACCTTGTTGGCCCTGTCTCAGGGTCAAGAGGCGGCAGAATTGTATTGTGAGAAATTCAGAAAATGGTCTGTGTTGACTAAATGGAATAATGATGCTTTGGCGGCAATTTTCAGAAGGGGGCTTTCTGAATCCGTTAAAGATGTTATGGTGGGGTTTCCCACACCTTCTGGTCTGAGTGATTCTATGTCTGCAGAACTGTGCGCGCTGTGGCGTTATCCTCAGAGCAAATTTCGAGCCTATGCAATGTGATAGAATTCTGTCTAGAACGGAACAACAAGGTTTCAGACGTCAAAATAGGTTGTGTCATTATTGTGGTGACGCTTCTCATGTCATTTCTGTCTGCCCTAAGCGGATAAAGAGGATCGCCAGTTCAATTACCATCAGTACTGTACAACCTAGATTTCTGTTATCTGTGTCCTTGATCTGCTCATTGTCGTCATTTTCTGTCATGGCGTTTGTGGATTGAGGCGCCGCCTTGAATTTAATGGATTTTGAGTTTGCCAAGCGTTGTGGTTTTCCCTTGCAGCCTTTCCAGAACCCTATTCCTTTAAGAGGCATTGATGCTACACCCTTGGCTAAAAATAAGCCCCAGTTTTGGACACAGGTGACCATGCGCATGGCGCCAGCCCATCAGGAAGATTGTCGATTCCTGGTGTTGCATAACTTGCATGATGCTATCGTGCTGGGTTTTCCATGGTTGCAGGTACATAATCCTGTGTTGGACTGGAAGTCCATGTCTGTGACTAGTTGGGGTTGTCAGGGGGTTCATAATGATGTTCCTTTGATGTCAATCTCCTCTTCTTCACCTTCTGAAATTCCAGAGTTTTTGTCTGATTTTCAGGATGTATTCGATGAGCCCAAGACCAGTTTCCTTCCACCGCACAGGGACTGCGATTGTGCTATTGACTTGATTCCAGGCTGTAAGTTTCCTAAGGGTCGACTTTTTAATCTATCTGTGCCTGAACATACCGCCATGCGGAGCTATATTAAGGAGTCTTTGGAGAAAGGGCATATTCGGCCATCTTCTTCACCGTTGGGAGCGGGGTTCTTTTTTGTTGCTAAAAAGGATGGTTCCTTGAGACCCTGTATAGATTATCGCCTCTTGAATAAAATCACGGTCAAGTTTCAGTACCTTTTACCTTTGCTTTCTGATTTGTTTGCTAGGATTAAGGGAGCTAGTTGGTTTACGAAGATTGACCTTCGGGGGCATATAATCTTGTTCGTATTAAGCAGGGTGATGAATGGAAAACTGCGTTTAATACGCCTGAAGGCCATTTTGAATGTCTTGTGATGCCATTCGGACTCTCTAATGCTCCATCTGTTTTTCAGTCCTTCATGCATGATATCTTCTGGACTTATCTTGATAAATTCTTGATTGTATATTTGGACGATAATTTGTTTTTTCCCGATTATTGGGAGTCTCATGTGCAACAGGTCAGGATGGTATTTCAGATCCTTCGTGACAATGCCCTGTTTGTGAAAGGGTCTAAGTGTCTCTTTGGGGTGCAGAAAGTTTCTTTTTTGGGCTTTATTTTTTCTCCCTCGTCTATAGAGATGGATCCGGTTAAGGTTCAGGCCATTCATGATTGGATTCAGCCCACATCCGTGAAGAGCCTTCAGAAATTTTTGGGTTTTGCAAATTTTTATTGCCGTTTCATTGCTAATTTTTCCAGCGTGGTTAAACCCTTGACCGATTTGACGAAGAAAGGCGCTGATGTGCCAAATTGGTCCTCTGCGGCTGTCTCTGCCTTTCAGGGGCATAAACATTGATTTACTTCTGCTCCAGTGTTGCGCCAACCGGATGTTTCTCTTCCGTTTCAGGTTGAGGTTGACACTTCTGAGATTAGGGCAGGGGCCTTTTTGTCTCAGAGGGATTCTGTTGGTTCCTTAATGAAACTGTGTGCCTTCTTTTCCCGTGAGTTTTCGCCTGCTGAACGCAATTATGATGTCGGCAATCAGGAGTTGTTGGCTATGAAGTGGGCGATTGAGGAGTGGCGACATTGGCTTGAGGGAGCTAAGCACCGTGTTGTGGTCTTGACCGATCATAAGAATTTGATTTACCTCGAGTCTGCTAAACGGTTGAATCCTAGACAGGCTCGATGGTACTTGTTTTTTTCCCGTTTTGATTTCGTGGTCTCGTACCTTCCGGGTTCTAAGAACATTAAGGCTGATGCCCTCTCTAGGAGTTTTTCGCCTGATTCTCCTGAGGTCTTAGAACCGGTCAGTATTCTGAAAGAAGGGGTGGTCCTTTCTGCCATTTCCCCTGATTTACGACGGGTTCTTCAGGAATTTCAGGCTGACAAACCTGACTGCTGTCCTGTGGGGAAACTGTTTGTTCCTGACAGATGGACTAGTAGAGTGATTTCTGAGGTTCACTGTTCCGTGTTGGCTGGTCATCCTGGCATTTTTGGTACCAGAGACTTGGTTGGTAGGTCCTTTTGGTGGCCTTCTTTGTCGCGTGATGTGTGTTCTTTTGTGCAGTCCTGTGGGACTTGTGCGCAGGCCAAGCCTTGTTGTTCCCGTGCTAGTGGGTTGCTTTTGCCATTCCGGGTCCCTGAGAGGTCCTGGACGCATATTTCTATGGATTTTATTTCCGATCTTCCGGTTTCCCAGAGGATGTCGGTTATCTGGGTTGTTTGTGACCGGTTCTCTAAGATGGTTCATTTGGTGCCTTTGCCTAAATTGCCTTCCTCTTCGGATTTGGTTCCGTTGTTTTTTCAGCATGTGGTTCATTTGCATGGTATTCTGGAGAATATTGTGTCCGACAGAGGTTCCCAGTTTGTTTCTAGATTTTGGCGGGTCTTTTGTGCTAGGCTGGGCATTGATTTGTCTTTTTTTTCTGCGTTTCATCCTCAGACAAATGGTCAGACCGAGCGAACTAATCAGACTTTGGAGACTTATTTGAGATGCTTTGTGTCTGCTGATCAGGATGATTGGGTGGCTTTCTTGCCATTGGCCGAGTTTGCCCTTAATAATCGGGCTAGTTCGGCTACTTTGGTTTCGCCTTTCTTTTGTAATTTTGGTTTTCATCCTCGTTTTTCTTCTGGGCAGGTTGAGCCTTCTGACTGTCCTGGTGTGGATTCTGTGGTTGACAGGTTGTAGCAGATTTGGGCTCATGTGGTGGACAATTTGGTGTTGTCTCAAGAGGAGGCTCAACGTTTTGCTAACCGTCGTCGGTGTGTTGGTTCCCCGCTTCGGGTTGGGGATCTGGTCTGGTTGTCTTCCCGTCATGTTCCTATGAAGGTTTCTTCTCCTAAGTTTAAGCCTCGGTTTATTGGTCCTCATAGGATTTCTGAGATTATTAATCCGGTGTCTTTTTGACTGGCGTTTCCGGCCTCTTTTGCTATCCATAATGTCTTCCATAGATCTTTATTGCGGAAATATGTGGAGCCCGTTGTTCCCTCTGTTGATCCTCCGGCCCTTGTGTTGGTTGATGGGGAGTTGGAATATGTTGTTGAGAAGATTTTGGATTCACGTTTTTCGAGGCGGAAGCTTCAGTACCTTGTCAAATGGAAGGGTTATGGCGAGGAAGATAATTCTTGGGTTTTTGCCTCTGATATCCATGCCGTTGATTTGGTTCGTGCCTTTCATCTGGCTCATCCTGATCGGCCTGGGGGCTCTGGTGAGGGTTCGGTGACCCCTCCTCAAGGGGGGTACTGTTTTGATTTCTGCTTTTGGGCTCCCTCCGGTGGTTGTAGGTGGTAATGCAGTTGTCTCTGGGCTGCAGTCCTGGACAGGTGTATCTGCTGATTGCAGTTCTGACTGGAGTATTTAGGTTTGCAGGACTCATTAGTCCTTGCCAGTTGTCAATGTTTCTTGGGAAGTGTTAGATCCCTTTCTGGCTTCTCCTGCTTAGCTGCCAATTCAGCAAAGATAAGTTTCTGTTTCTTTTTCTGTGGCACACAGGCTATGTGCTTGTTTTTTGATTGTATTCCTGCACTGAGTTTAGTAGTCTCTGGAGTTGCAGATATACGTTCCACGTCATTAGTTAGATGGAGGAATTTTTGTATAATCTGCTGTGGATATTTTTGGAAGGGTTTTAATACTGACCGCACAGAACTCTGTCCTATCCTTTCCTATTTTAGCTAGAGCGGCCTCTTGTGCTAAATCCTGTTTTCTGACTGTGTGTGTCTTTCCTCTCCTACTCACAGCCAAAATTTGTGGGGGGCTGCCTATCCTTTGGGGTTCTGCTCTGAGGCAAGATAGTATTCCTATTTCCATCTTTCGGGTTATTTAGTCCTCCGGCTGTGACGAGGTGTCTAGGGCTTGTTAGGTACACCCCACGGCTACTTCTATTTGCGGTGTTAAGATCAGGATTTGCAGTCAGTATAGTTACCACCTACTCCAGTGAAAGTTTTCATGCTGCTCCAAGGTCACCGGATCATAACACATAGGTTGTATTGGCACTGACTTTCATGACGCCTATGTGGCATCAAAGGTCGGGAAGGGGTTAAAGCTTCAACTCATTTTACGAAAAAAAGCAAGTCCCTCCCAGGTCTGTCATCTGTCAAAAGAAACATAGATGACTTCCACGTTACTGGTAAGGCCGGTATCACACATCAGTGGCTCCGGTACGTGAGGTGACAGTTTCCTCACGTACCGGAGACACTGACTCACATAGACACATTAAATTCAATGTGTCTCTCCACATGTCAGCGTGTTTTCACGGACCGTGTGTCAGTGTGCAAAACACGGAGACATGTCAGTGTTCGTGGGAGCGCACGGATCACACGGACCCATTAAAGTCAATGGGTCCGTGTAAAACACGTACCGCACATGGATGTTGTCCGTGTGCGGTCCGTGTGCCGTGCAGGAGACAGCGCTGCAGTAAGCGTTGTCCCCCCCAGCGTGATGCTGAAGCTTCATTCATTTCTTCTCTCCAGCAGCATCGCTGGAGAGAAGATATGAAAAATCTTTTTTTGTTTTTGGTGTTTAAAATAAAGATCCCTGCCCCCAATCCCCTCCCACCCCCTGTGCGCCCACCCGCTGTTAATAAAATACTCACCTAGCTCCCTGGCTGCTTCCTCTCCGCGCCGCAGCTTCTCCTGTATGAGCGGTCACGTGGTGCCGCCCATTACAGTGATGAATATGCGGCTCCACCTCCCATAGGGGTGGAGCCGCATATTCATCACTGTAATGGGCGGTACCACGTGACCTCTCATACATATTTTGCTCCTATAATTCCGTTGAAATGTTATTTAGGCATAAAAATTCAAAGTTTAAAAATGTCTAAATTTTCATTTTTTTCTCAAATTTACAAGATTTTCATAAATAAACACAAATCATAGTAACCTAAATTTATGGATAACGTAACATACAATATGCCATGAGAAAACAGTCTCAGAATCATTGCGGTACTCTGAAGCGTTCCTAAGTTATTAGCACATAAAGTGATACTAGTCAGAATTGTAAAATTTGGCCATGTCAGGAAGGTGAAAACATGCTTTATGTTGTAATTGTTAATACACTGTCAGCTCTGCTATATTGCTCTGATTCTGGCATGTAGTTCATTAATCAGGAAGTTTAGCTTGATCTGTGCTATAGATCCCAATGTCATAAGCTGATAATACACCTTCCCAACTTTTGTGTAAGGCCTGTTTCACACGTCAGTGTCTCCGGTACATGAGGTGACAGTTTCCTCACGTACCGGAGACACTGACACACGTAGACACATAAAAATCAATGCATCTGTGCAGATGTCATTGATTTTTTGCGGACCGTGTCTCCGTGTGCCAAACACGGAGACATGTCAATGTTCGTGGGAGCGCACGTATTACATTAAAGTCAATGCGTCTGTGTAAAACACGTACCGCACACGGACGTTGACCGTGTGCAGTCCGTGTGCTGTGCAGGAGACAGCGCTACATTAAGCGCTGTCCCCCCCACTGGTGCTGAAGCCACGATTCATATCTTCCCTGCAGCAGCATTTGCTGCATTGCTGCAGAGAAGATATGAATAATAGTGTTTAAAATAAAGATCTATGTGCCCCCCCGCCCTCCCACCCCCTGTGCGCCCCCCCCCCCCCCCACCCGGCGTTCTGAAAATACTCACCAAGCTTCCTCGTTGGCTGTCGCTGCTTCCTAGTCTGGTCGCATCTTCTCCTGTATGCGGTCACGTGGGGCCGCTCATTTACAGTAATGAATATGCGCCTCCACCTCCCATAGGGGTGGAGCCGCATATTCATTATTGTAATCGGCAGTCCCACGTGACCGCATACAGGAGAAGATGCGGCCAGAACAGGAAGCAGCGACAGCCAACGAGGGAGCTTGGTGAGTATTTTTAGAACAGCGGGGGGGCGCACAGGGGGTGGGAGGGCGGGGGGAACATAGATCTTTATTTTAAACACTATTATTCATATCTTCTCTGCAGCAAACGCTGCTGCAGGGAAGATATGAATCGCGGCTTCAGCAACAGATGCTAATACGTGTGGTACCCAGCACGGTGCACGTGGTACACAGTGGGCACACGGGCGGCACACGTGTGCCGCACGTGTGCCACAGAAACGTAGGGGCACACGGACACGGATGATTCCGGTACCGATTTTTTCCGGTACTGGAATTATCTGGACGTGTGAAACCGGCCTAAGAGAAAGTGGGATAGAAAATTTTAGGCTATGCCCACACTCATTTACTATTTCAATCTCAACTGGCCACTATGATAAAAATTTAGAAAGTCATGGCCAATCCCTTAAGGTTGTGTTCACACAACTGCTAAACCTTTTTGTTGTCCTTTCCATTATAGGAGCAGGACAATGGAAAAACAGCAGGGTACGGATTTGTTTTGGAATACACAGTAAAGCTCATCTGTCTCCACTGACTATTATGAGCTCTGTCAACTTTCTGTCCAAGTGTCCATCATATTTCAAGCCTAAATTATTATTCCTATCCACACTCAGGCTGTCTCCTCAGTGTTCCTCTCTTCCCTCAGGCCATCTCCTTAGCACTCCTGTCTTCTCTCAGGCCATCTCCTCAGTGCTTCTGTCTGTAAGCAAGCAATCTCCTCATCAATCTCAGCACTCCTTTCTGCCCTTGAGTCATTTCCTCATCACTCTATTTTGCTCTCAGGATGTCTCCCTTGGGTTCCTATCTGCTTTCAGACTGTTTCCTCAGCTTTCCTTTCTAGTATCAGGCTGTGTACCATAACCAGTGCCAGACAGGGGTGCCAAGGGCCCACAAGTAGCCAACTCCAGGGCCCCACTTTCAACTACATGCAAATTAACATTTTCTTCAATCACAAATTTATATAACAATGAACTAGGTGATTGTTAAATGAATAAGAGGCCGCCTTTATCTGTACATAGTGATTCAAGTACCGTATATCATGCTAAGTAATGCTCATATAAGAGAGTGATGGCCCACCGGAGGATTCTCCTGTTCTCCTGTTGGCCAGTCAAAGCCTGCATAAGGCCGGGATCACACATGCGAGAAACACGTCCGTGTCTCTCATGTGAAACCCAAGCTCTGGTGCCGGCACTGTGGAGCGGAGCGTGCGGCCACATAGGAACACATGGAGCTACACATGGAGCTGCACACTCCGCTCCCAAGTGCCGGCGCCAGAGCTTGGGTTTCACATGCGAGACACAGACGTGTTTCTCACATGTGTGATCCCGGCCTAAGACTGTCTCTTCAGTACTCCTCTCTGCCCTTGGGCAGTCTCCTCAACGTTGCTTTCTGCTGTTTGTTCAGCATTACTCTCTGCTCTCAAGCTATCTCCTCAGATTATTATTGTGTGGATACATATTAGGCTGCCGTCACACTAGCAGTATTTGGTCAGTATTTTACATCAGTATTTATAAGCCAAAACCAGGAGTGGAACAATTAGAGGAAAAGTATAATAGAAACATATGCGCTGCTTCTGTATTTATCACCTACTCTTGGTTTTGGCTTACAAATACTGATGTAAAATACTGACCAAAAACTGCTAGTGTGACGCCAGCCTTAATATGTAATTTTTTGTTGCTTAACCCCTTCATGACCTTGGGATTTTTCATTTTTCCATGTTCGTTTTTCACTCCCCTCCTTCCCAGAGCCATAACTTTTTTATTTTTCCGTCAATTTGGCCATGTGAGGGCTTATTTTTTGCAGGACGAGTTGTACTTTTGAACGACATCATTGGTTTTAGCATATCATGTCCTAAAAAACGGGAAAAAAATTCCAAGTGCAGTGAAATTGCAAAAAAGTGCAGTCCCACACTTGTTTTTTGTTTGGCTTTTTTGCTAGGTTCACTGAATGCTAAAACTGACCTGATATTATGATTCTCCAGGTCATTACGAGGTCATAGACACCTAACATGACTAGGTTATTTTTTACCTAAGTGGTGAAAAAAAATTCAAAACTTTGCTAAAAAAAAAAAAAAAAATTGCGCCATTTTCTGATACATGTAGCGTCTCCATTTTTCATGATCTGGGGTCGGTTGAGGGCTTATTTTCTGTGTGCCGAGCTGGCATTTTTAAGGATAGCATTTTGGTGCAGATACGTTCTTTTGATCGCCCGTTATTGCATTTTAATGCAATGTCACGGCGACCAAAAAAACATAATTCTGGCGTTTCGATTTTTTTTCTCGCTACGCTGTTTAGCGATCAGGTTAATGCTTTTTTTATTGATAGATCGGGCGACTCTGAATGCGGCGATACCAAATATGTGTAGGTTTGATTTTTTTTTATTGATTTATTTCGATTGGGGCAAAAGGGGGGTGATTTAAATTTTTATATTTTTTTTATTTTTTTCACATTTTTTTAAACTTTTTTTTTTTTACTTTTGCCATGCTTCAATAGCCTCCATGGGAGACTAGAAGCAGGCACAGCATGATCGGCTCTGCTACATAGCAGCGATCTGCTGTTCGCTGCTATGTAGCAGAAAATCAGGTGTGCTGTGAGCGCTGACCACAGGGTGGCGCTCACAGCTGCCGGGGATCTGTAACCATAGAGGTCTCAAGGACCTCTATGGTTACAATACTGAAGCATCGCCGACCTCCGATCATGTGACGGGGGTCGGCGATGCCTTCATTTCTGGCCACCCGGCTGGATGCGGTAGTTAAATGCCGCTGTCTGCGTTTGACAGCGGCATTTAACTAGTTAATAGGTGCGGGCAGATCGCGATTCTGCCCGCGCCTTTTGCGGGCACATGTCAGCTGTTCAAAACAGCTGACATGTCCCGGCTTTGATGCGGGCTCACCGCCGGAGCCCGCATCAAAGAGGGGCTTCTGACCTCGGACGTACTATCCCGTCCCAGGTCAGAAAGGGTTCAAGAAAAGCACATCCAGCCCATGAATGGCAGCGCTTCCCCGGACTCACATTCAAAGATGATATTTCATATTTTTTTATTTCATAACTTAAAATAGAAGAGATACAACGCGTTTCGGATACAGTATATATCCTTCTTCAGGTATCATAAAAACACAGTACAAATCCTACTAGTATAAAATTCAATTACACTTATATATAGTATCAAACCTTTTATCCCAGTCTCAGTAACTTGATTTGGGGTGTTGACCAAGTTCAAGAAAAAACCCACTGATTGATACAGCCTTTTTTAACATTGATGCAAGAAAGAGAGAAAAAAAAATATATCAAAGAAAAAAAACCACAAGAAAAAAATAAATAAATAAATAAATAAAAATAAAATATCCTTTAAACTCTCTCTATGATATCATTCAATCCATTTGGAAATAATGTTCCCAAACGATATATCCAAAACGTTTCTTTCCTGTTTAAAAGAGCATTCCTGTTTGCAACTCCAGAGGGTATCTGCTCCACTGGAGTTACTTTTATGTTAAAAATTTTATTATGTTTAAGTAGTAGATGCCTTGAGAGACTATGTTTTAAAAAGCCATTTTTTGCTCTATTTCTGTGGCCATTAATGCGGGACCGCAGTGTCTGTACAGTGCGTCCCACATACTGCAAACCACAACTGCATGTGATGACATATTCAACATGATCACTACTACAGGTGAGTCTTTGTGAGATTTCAAAGACATCACCAGTATTATTGCATTTAATAGTTTTAGCCCCATGATCTAGGATCCCACAGGTACAACATTTTTTGGAGTTACTTTTAAAAACTCCGGTGCCTTGAAGAACGCCACATAAAGTTTGATCCTTATTTTCATAAATGTTTTTTCTTTTTGGATCCAACTGTTTTTTTTAATTTACTGGGGGCCACCAAATTTTTCAAAGTTTTCCCCCTTCTATATGTAATCCCTGGTTTATCAGGGAGATGTTTTCCCAAGACAGGGTCACGCTTCAAGATGTACCAATATTTAGAAAGCACAGTTCTTATGATTTTATTGCTCCTATTGAATGTTGTCACAAAATTCAATTTCCAGTGATCATCACTTTTTTCCTTACCAGTAGTCAAAGTGTCCCCCTTCCTGGTTTTTCCTTTTAAACATTCCTCCTGTGTTTTTATTTTGTTGTCCCTATATGCACCATTTATCAAATTTTTTGGGTATCTTTTTTCTTTGAATTTTCTTTTTAAAATTTTAGACTGCGCTACATAATCAGATTCACTTGTACAATTCTTTCTGATGCGATAAAATTGGCTGTGGGGTATATTAACCTTCCACTTCTTGTAATGTGCACTATTGAAATCTAAAAAGCCATTTGAATCCACTTTTTTGAAGTGGGATTTCGTGATGATTTTTTTAACACTATGGCTGATCTCTAAATCAAGAAATACCATTTTTTCTTTATTAATTTGTGATGTAAAGTTAATCCCCCAGGTGTTATTATTGAGCTCCTTTATTAATTGTGCAGCTTCCTCCTCTGTCCCCTTCCATATGATAATCAGACCATCTATGAAGCGTTTGTAAAGCCTTATTTTGTCATAGAAAACAGGTTTACAAAGTGACGATGAGGACTCGAATCGCCCCATGAATAAGTTTGCGAAACTTGGCGCGACCCGAGTCCCCATCGCGGTGCCAAGCAACTGTAAGTACAGTACGCCTTCAAAAATGAACACATTGTGTTCAAGAATGAATTTCAGACCCTTTAACAGAAAATCTCTTTGTTCGGGGAGCATCTCTGTCTCTGCTAAATAAAAACCCACTGCATTTACCCCCATTTCGTGATCTATGTTGGAATATAATGAATTAACATCCAATGAGATAAGGGAATAGTTATCTTCCCATTCAATATCCCTCAGTTCCTCGATTAATTGTGTGGAATGTCTCAAATATGAAGGAAGAGACTTTACTAGATCTTGTAAAAACAAGTCAATATAATGAGAAAGATGACAGGTTAAAGACCCTATTCCTGATATAATTGGTCTACCAGGTGGTTTTTCACAGTTCTTATGCACTTTTGGTAGATGATAAAATAACGCCATGGTTGGTGCAGGATTTGATAAAAACCTTTTTTCTGTTTTATTGAGAATGTTTCTCTCATAGGCTTCCTTAATCATATGGTGATAGTCCTGAACAAAGGATTGTGTAGGATCTTCTTTTAGAATTTTGTAATATCTCATATCAGACAACATGTTCAAAGCTTCCTCAATATAGTCAGATCTGTTTTGCACAACTACTCCCCCTCCTTTATCAGCTTGCTTTATTACTATATCTGTATTTTGTCTCAAATCCTCCAATGCCATTTTCTCTCTTTTAGAGATATTATTCTCCTTTTTTATCTCGTTTTTTCCAACTCCATACTTTTGGATTTTATGTTTATTTTTATTATTTTCCCATTTCCTAAATTCTTCAGATACTAATGAAAAAAAAAGTATCTATATTTGGTCCTCTGTGTTGATGAGGATTAAATACAGATTTTGGGTGTACCTCCTTGTGGATATATTCCCTTTCTTTGTTTGTCTCTATTGGGATCAGTATTTTTTTGGGATCCACAATGTCCCCATTTTTTTCATTCAACAAGAAATGCCTTTTAAGAGTGAGTTTCCGAGTGTACGCATTTAAATCGAGAAAAAGATCGAATGCATTCATATCTTGAGCAGGGCAGAAGTTTAGTCCCCTACTTAAAATTTCCATTTCTGAGGAGGATAAAATATGGGACGATAAATTAAATATTTTAACCAGAGGCGGATTTAGTTGTTTATTAGTTTCAGGGTTCCTTGTTTTTTTACATATTCTCAGATTTCTATTAGATCCCTTTCCTCTTTTTCCTCTTGCTCTACTTTTCTTTTTTTGGATCTTGATATTACAGTTGGTGCGAAGTAATTTGTAATATGATTCTTTTGTATTGGACTTGAAATTTGAGCTGTCTGTGAAGAACTGATTAGTGGTGGTAAAATTATTTCTGAAACACTTGGACGTGTGGGGCCTATCTCTAAAAAAGAGATGTTGGATACTACTGAAGATGGTGATGGAGTGGGCGCTTGTAATACTGTGGTGAATGTAGATGGGGATTCTGTATGATCATGGTCAGGATAGTTAGTTCATTTATATCAAATTCAACATTGGAAATTTCCAACCTGTGGGAAGCAGTAGGAATTTCCAATGGGGGAAGTCCAGGATTAGGGAGAGGTAATGTTGGAGCATTTTTCATTATAATGATCCTGGGCTCTAATGGAATGTTTTTTCAATGGGTGGAGGTTTTTTCTTTTTTGCATTTTTATTCAATATGGTGTGAATATTCTCGGGGGTAGACGTATTTAGTGGTAATTTAATTTGAGATATAGTTGTTTCAATATCATGTATATTTTTTATATTTGAATTGATTATAGTCCTTGTTTGTTTTAAACCTAATTCCTGTGGGACCAGGACTTCTGTTCTTAAATTACTAGGTTTTTTCTTTGTTGGTTCATTGATACCTATCAGGTTTTTATTCCTGATTGGTTCCTTTGACATTGGTTTAGTTTTAACAGTATCCCTACAAACATTTTTTATTTTTACATCCACTAGATCATTTTCAAATACTTTGTGTTTCCTGGTAATGTCATCATTCACCAAATTAAAAAAAATGTAAACTTTTAAACTTTTCAAGTTCAAGTAATTTCTTTTCACAAATCATTGCAGCTTTACTGGCTAGCTCAGAACGCTTTTCCACTAACAAACTCATAAGACTAAAAGAACAATCATTTAAAATATTATTCCAATTATTGGTAAAATTACTGTCATTTGAAAAAGTACTATTAAAATGTATCTTCAAACCATTCGGAACAATTTTTTGATGAATACAAATACTTAAAAATTCTGCATCAATCTGATGTCTTATTTCCATCTTCATATGTTTTTCAAAGTCCAAAAAAAGACCAGTGATGGTCCTTTTTGTCTCAATTTCAATCATAGGTTCAGTACAAGAATTATCCAACCTTTAAATGCGTACACTCGCAAACTCACTCTTAAAAGGCATTTCTTGTTGAACGAAAAAAATGGGGACATTGGGGATCCCAAAAAAATACTGATCCTAATAGAGACAAACAAAGAAAGGGAATATATCCACAAGGAGGTACACCCAAAATCTGTATTTAATCCTCATCAACACAGAGGACCAAAAGTATGGAATTGGAAAAAATGAGATAAAAAAGGAGAACAATATCTCTAAAAGAGAGAAAATGGCATTGGAGGATTTGAGACAAAATACAGATATAGTAATAAGGCAAGCTGATAAAGGAGGGGGAGTAGTTGTGCAAAACAGATCTGACTATATTGAGGAAGCTTTGAACATATTGACTGATATGAGATATTACAAAATTCTAAAAGAAGATCCTACACAATCCTTTGTTCAGGACTATCACCATATGATTAAGGAAGCCTATGAGAGAAACATTCTCAATAAAACAGAAAAAAGGTTTTTATCAAATCCTGCACCAACCATGGCGTTATTTTATCATCTACCAAAAGTGCATAAGAACTGTGAAAAACCACCTGGTAGACCAATTATATCAGGAATAGGGTCTTTAAAGGTAACCTGTCACCTGAATTTGGCGGGACTGGTTTTGGGTCATATGGGCGGAGTTTTCGGGTGTTTGATTCACCCTTTCCTTACCCGCTGGCTGCATGCTGGCTGCAATATTGGATTGAAGTTCATTCTCTGTCCTCCATAGTACACGCCTGTAAAGGGTGAATCAAACACCCGAAAACTCCGCCCATATGACCCAAAACCAGTCCCGCCAAATTCAGGTGACAGAGTCCCTTTAACCTGTCATCTTTCTCATTATATTGACTTGTTTTTACAAGATCTAGTAAAGTCTCTTCCTCCAGGCTCGAGATCATAAGAGGGCGCCCTCTGCTGGTTGTCCTCATACGAACTCGAGCCAGGTAGCTTTCTAGGAAAGTTCCCACGATCTAGGAACAGCCAGCAGAGGGCGCCTCACTGCAAATGCAGGTAAATATAGGTCATTGACCTACTTTACCTACATTCACCGGGGTTTTGCAGACATGAGCTGCTGCATTAGCAAAGCTCGTGTCTGCAAAATATTTTAACCCCTTCAGATGGATTTACATCGTTGGACTTTACAGATCTGCGGAAGGTAAGGATATTGTTGGTTTATTATGTTTTTTTTGTTACAGAACGAGGGTCTTCAGTGATTGGATTGGGCGTTCAATAAAATATTACAACAACCTTTGTTTTTATTTCATTAAATTATTTTTTAATAATGTGTTTGTGTATTTTTAACCCTTTACTAGTATTGGATTAATAATGGATAGGTGTCATAATTGACGCCTCTCCATTATTAATTTGGCTTAATGTCACCTTACAATAGCAAGGTGGCATTAACCCTTCATTACCCCATATCCCACAATAACCGTGGACCCTCTCCAGGCTATTAATATCTGCCCTCAGTCACTGGCTTTACCACTCTGGCGGAGAAAATTGTGCGGGAGCCCACGCCAATTTTTTCCGCCATTTAACCCCTTAATTTACTAGCTAGAATGGCCAAATTTTGCATAGACACACTACTGACATTAGTAGTGTGGAATATGCAAAAAAAATGGTGATATGAGATGGTTTACTGTATGTAAACCATGTCTCATATCATGTCGGGTTTTAGGAAGGAGAAAGCAAAAGCCGGTAATTGAATTACCGGCTTTAAAGCTGTCTAGCGCTGGAAGAAATATTAATATATATATATATATATATATATATATATATATATATATATATATATATGTGTCTCACTGACATATATATATATATACCTATTCTATGTGTACACATTTATTCGACCTATTCTATTCTAAGCTGTCAGTGTGATTTTACTGTACACCGCACTGAATTACCGGTTTTTCTCTCTAACAGCGCTGCATATTCCTCGCAAGTCACACTGCTGGTCCGTGTGTGATCCGTATTTTTGGGGCTTCCATAGACTTTCATTGGCGATTCTCGGCCGAGAAACGCTGACAATCGCAGCATGCTGCGATTTCCCTCGGATCCTGAATACGGCCGAGAAAATATCGGATGATGGGAGCTGCCCCATTGATTAACATTGGGACGAGTGCTATGCGATTTTTTATCGCATTGCACTCGTCCGTATTACGGTCTAGTGTGACCCCGGCCTTACTCTGGCTCTCTCACTTGGATCCACCCGAGGCAAGCTGCAAGCCCTGTATATTGAAAAGTATCTCAGAGGGAATTTGGAGGATACATGATCTAAAGCCATTTTAGTCTAAAGCCTTTAAAGACTATAATATTGTGTTTACGCACTTAGGGCGCCGCGATTTGTCTGTTCTTCTCTCCCAAACAGGGTTTTTTTGTATACAGGTCAGAAAGGGGTTAAATGCAAATTTGGATAATGCTATTAACCTTTAGATGCAGCGTTAATCTGCAGGTTAATAGTGTTGTGAAGGTGCCTGACCGCTGTATTGAAAGTTCAGCCTACACCTGCTGGTTAATAGCGTTACCTGATAGGACAGGCTCCATTTAACATTTGTAATAAAATGTTATTGTATTATTGTGCTACATTATTTTTTCTATGTGGAGTTTTTTAATCGTTTGTTCTATTTTATTAGATAGATAGAGAGATAAATAGAAAATACAGATAGCAGCACAAACTTGAGCAGATTTTGGGTGCAATATTTCCTGAATAATGCGGCTGTCCAACGCAAAATATAAATGAAAAAAAAATCAGGCAGCACTCCAGTTCAAGGAAAAAATGTGGGCTTTAATCCAGCACCAAGTGATGCAACGTTTCGACCTCACATCACGGTCTTTGTCAAGCCAGCAGTGACAAAGACTGCTGGATCTGGGACGGTTGGTATCTATAGATACAATATACAATAAGATGCATAATTGCACCCATTGACCATGAACAGAATATAAATGTATCCCCATAGTGATGAACTGAGTTATGTGCGGTGGCTCCTGAAGATGGAAGCCTGGAGAAAGCAGATCCTAGTGCGTTTGATGCACCCTACACCTAGCACATTGGAACTGGGACACAATTTTCCTGTAACGTGCCGGGGTGTTCTGAATCAGCAACTAATCCACGGTTACCGCCCTCGTTCACTTTACAGTAGCACGTTGTCTCATACCGCTCTCACAGGTTCACTATGAACGGTGATCGACTTTTTCTGAGAGCCCCACAGAGAATGAAATTTCAAAGAGAAAAAAAAAAAAAAAAACTCAAAGTAAATGTGGCGCTAAGCACCTACGGATTTTTTGAATTCATCCACTTCAAGTGAAAAATGTTAAAAAATTCATTTATTTTCTCAAAATAAAAAAATAAAATATATTTGTAAATTTTTTTAAAAAACAGTACAACGCGTTTCGGCTGCTATTTTTACAGTGCAGCCTTCATCAGGTAGTAAAAAAAACAAAAAGAACAAACACTACAATAAGCACTATAAAATGATGTTACAACCTCCAAGTTCTCTTATTTATGAGGGTTCCTAGAAGGGATTAGCAGGGCGGGACCGGGGATCAGGTTCTCCTTTCCTGATGACTAACTACATGGTAGCCTCTAAAGAGACACATTTATCTTATATATATAAAAGAGCAGTTTAGTACTTCTATTCTATCCAAAATGAGCTTTTAAATACATGGTATTACACTGTTACGAACAAACACAACATTAAAAATATAGGTATATACACAATCATAAATATGATTCATTCCAATACCTCATCAATACCATTACTATCAATTCATCCCATAAAGTACATTTAAAAAATATATTTAAAAAATTTATAAAAAAAATTTATTAAAAAAAAAAAAAAAAAGAAAAGAAAAGGGAATTTTCCTCTCTTTTTTTTTTTTTTTTTTTCTTCCTTTTCTTTTTTCTTTTTCTCCCTTCTCCTTTTTTTTTTTTGTTTTGTTTTGTTTTGTTTTGTTTTTTTTGTTGTTGTTGTATTGACACATGCGCGAACGACTGAGCTATTTATGACAAACCCTTACACATTCTCTACTACATCATTAAGTCCATTTGGATAAAGGCTTTGTAACCTATATATCCAATATGACTCCTTGCGGTTTAATAATTTGTTCCTGTTATTAGCCCCTTTTGGTATATGCTCCAGCGGTGTGACCGTAATGCAGAAGCATTTATTGTGCTTCAGCAGGAGATGACGGGACAGACTATGTTTAATCTGCCCGTTCTTTGCATTATAGCGGTGATTATTCATCCGGGCACTCAATTCCTGGGAAGTTCGTCCCACGTATTGGAGCCCGCATTTGCAAGTCACTACATAGATGACAAAATCCGTTCTACATGTGAGTCTCTGCTTAATCTTAATTGTTTCCCCAGTGGTATTAGATTGAATACTCCGAGCTCCATGGTTAATGATCTTACAACATTTACATTTGTTTGAAGAGCATCTATATACTCCTGTGTTCATCTTCCCTCCATTCACATTGGTATTGTTTCCTATCATGTTTTTTATTTTTGGAACCTCTCTTAATTTACTCTGAGCTACAATATTTTTCACTGTCGCCCCTCTCCTAAAGGTTACTCCCGGTTCCCTTGGAAGCATTTTCCCAAGAATCACATCTTTTTTTAAAATATACCAATATTTTTTTAAAATTCTCCTTATCAATACATTCCCTTTATTATAAGTTGTTATAAAATTAAACTTCCAAAGATTTCTCTTATTCTCCTCATTGCTTGCTGGCCGTTCTTTCCCTCTAGTTTCCTCTGCATTACAATCTTTTCTCTTCCTACTTGGGAGACAATCCTCCTGTACTTTGTCCAAATTCTTTCTGTATGCTGCCTCGATTAATTTTTTTGGATACTTATCACTGAACCTTTTCTTCAGTATCGCTGATTGGGTCACATAATCTTTAGTGTTTGTACAGTTTTTTCGTATCCTTAAGAACTGGCTGAATGGTACATTAGTTTTCCATTTTTTATAATGCGCACTTCTAAAGTCCACGTAGCCATTCGTATCACAGCTTTTGAAGTGTGTTTTTGTTATAATTTTCCCCGCTTCATGCCCCAATTCCAGGTCCAGGAACACAATTTTGTCCCTTCTAATGCACGACGTAAAGGAGATGCCCCAGTTATTGCTATTAAGAGAATCTATTAATTTACAGGCTTCTTCCTCCGTCCCGGCCCAGAAAATGATCAAATCATCTATATATCTACGGTATAGTAATATTTTTTCTTTGTATTCAGATGCATACAACAGCGATGAGGACTCGAAACGTCCCATAAAGAGCCTTTATCCAAATGGACTTAATGATGTAGTAGAGAATGTGTAAAAAAAAAAAAAAAAGGAGAAGGGAGAAAAAGAAAAAAGAAAAGGAAGAAAAAAAAAAAAAGAGAGGAAAATTCCCTTTTCTTTTTTTTTTTTTTTTTTTTTTAATAATTTTTTTTTTATAAATTTTTTAAATATATTTTTTAAATGTATTTTATGGGATGAATTGATAGTAATGGTATTGATGAGGTATTGGAATGAATCATATTTATGATTGTGTATATACCTATATTTTTAATGTTGTGTTTGTTCGTAACAGTGTAATACCATGTATTTAAAAGCTCATTTTGGATAGAATAGAAGTACTAAACTGCTCTTTTATATATATAAGATAAATGTGTCTCTTTAGAGGCTACCATGTAGTTAGTCATCAGGAAAGGAGAACCTGATCCCCGGTCCCGCCCTGCTAATCCCTTCTAGGAACCCTCATAAATAAGAGAACTTGGAGGTTGTAACATCATATTATAGTGCTTATTGTATTGTTTGTTCTTTTTGTTTTTTTTTACTACCTGATGAAGGCTGCACTGTAAAAATAGCAGCCGAAACGCGTTGTACTGTTTTTTAAAAAAATTTACAAATATATTTTATTTTTTTATTTTGAGAAAATAAATGAATTTTTTAACATTTTTCACTTGAAGTGGATGAATTCAAAAAATCCGTAGGTGCTTAGCGCCACATTTACTTGGAGTTTTTTTTTTTTTTTCTATTTGAAATTGCCACCTATGTGGATCTGAAGCAGGATCAACACATAGTTCTCCAAAGTGAGCTGCACACCTTATTGGATTATACAACATACGAAGAAGAGTTGCCTAAAGAATTGATTCCTTGAGAATCTCAACGTGCATTTCTTACCGATAGAAGGTGAGCATAACTACACATAAAAGAAATGTTTTTAACTTGTTGGTAAAAACGTATTACGCTCAGAGGAAGCGCCGCACTTGTCTCTTTTTTTTTTTTTTTCCCCTCTTTCCCTAAACCAGGGTATTTCTAAAGACCACAGAGAATGAAAGCTGTTTTGACATTGGGATATTAGTAGACTACATTTAGATCCTTTATTAGATCACACAGCTTACCTCTTTTTCATATATGAAGAGGACAATTGCCAGAACAACTTCTATCAACAGAATCAGCAAGAGCAAAATGAAGAACTAAGAAAAATGGAAATAAAAAGTCATTCTTCATTAGTCATTAAATGCAGTACTTACTTCTAATAGAAATCACAATGGGGCCCGTATTTGAGCACAGATCTTGATGCAGCACATTTGATGGCAGATTGTTTTAGGTATCAATTTTTTTCCCTTTCATAATAATTTGAATATGTATCTTTATTGGATTTTTCAACATGTAATAGGAGCAGTCTCCGATGTCCCTGAATAGAATAAAGCTCCAGCGTGACCTGAACAGAATCTAAAGATGTCCATATACATACAGTCTGTTTTGCAAGTCTCCTACAAGGATGTCGAGCTGGAGTCAGGAAATCCGCAGCCAGTAAGTGCTTCACAGTCCAAGAACAAACCGTGAAACATGGATGAGTGAAACCTGCCTTGGGCTGTGTGCACATGGTGCGTTTTTGATGCGTTTTAGAATTGTTTTTTCCACTCAGAATTGGCCCAAAATCGCTAGGGAATCCTTATGCCAACAAAGTCAATGTTGTGCACTTTATCAGTATTTTTCCTTTCAGAATATGCTGGGCATTTGCTATTTCGTCTTTCTTTATGACCCTTTGTATGCACAAAAAAAAAAAACACACAAAAAAAAGGATTTTCCACAGCAGTTTTGTTGTCAAGAAATCCAGAAACCTTGTAGAAATTTCTACAAGTAAATACTCAACGTGCGCACACAGCCTTAAATTCTTCTTGGCATCAGGTCTTTGAGAAAAAAAAAGATGAGGCTGTTGGATTTCACTATGCACAATCCTTTTATTCTCTATGGAGCTGAGTGGTACCTGGCAGCAGTTTACTCCCATCCTCTCATATACAGGTGCTTCTCACAAAATGAGAATATCTTCAAAAAGTTAATTTATTTCAGTTCTTTAATACAAAACAGTCATTGCAAACAGAGTGATCTATGCAAGTGTTTATTTCTGTTAATGTTGATGATTATGGCTTACAGCCGATGAAAACCCGAAAGCCATTATCTCATTAAATTAGAATACTTTATAACACCAGCTTGAAAATATGATTTTAAATTCTGAAACGTTGGCCTACTGAAATGTATGTTCAGTAAATGCCCTCAATAATTGGTCGGGGCTCCTTTTACATCAATTACTGCATCAATGCGCTGTGGCTCGGAGGCGATCAGCCTGTGGCACTGCTGAGATGTTATGGAAGCCCAGGTTGCTTTGATAGCAACCTTCAGCTCGCCTGCATTGCTTTATCAGTTTAACAAACATTTGACAACAGGTATCTAATGTGTATGTGTTGCCTAGGTTATATATGATGCAAATTGTCTCAAATAACAAAATAATCTATTCTGTAAGAAATCTTACTTAAAACAGTTGCTCACTACAATCAACTGTAAAAACACAAAAATACAAGTAGACTGGGCATCTGATATGGTAAAAACTTCCTGAACTGGGTCCCATCACTAGATCCCAGGCATTTCTATTGCTGCTGATTACCAGGCTTGGTTTGCTTATAGAGCTCTGTCTGAGTACAGATGGCTTGGTATGCTTCTTTTAGGGGTAGGTGCAGAAATAGACAAAAATATATAATCCAAACATTATTTCTTACCCAGCAATGGTCCAAAAAATATGATCTCAAGAAATGACTTAATCAATTTTACTAAATATCACATACAGTATTCATCCTTATGAAAATAAATTCCATTTTCTGATTGTATTACAATAATTAAGAGTGCACCCGTACTCACAGTAAGAAGTAAGCATTTGTTCTCCTTTATTGCTCCCATACATCCTAGAAATCCGAATACCATTATAATGCAGCCAAACAAAATGAGGACATTGCCGATTGTAATAGAGGGGATACCGGGAAACAGGGTCCCATAAACATTGTGCACAACAAAGTAGATTCCAATGGCGATTATGGTACATCCAGTAACCTACAGAAAATGGACAGTATCAGAACCGGCTTAATATTATACACCAACATTCCTAATAATGTAAAACTAGTTGAGTAACTTAACTTATTCACTGTATGTTTGATAACATTACTAAACCATAAAGGAAGCTACAAATAGCTTTATACTGCCTGGAAACCTGAACACTAAAATCAAGAATTATATATTAAAGGGAACCTAAATCTCTTAAATGCTATTACCCTGCATATATGGGGTTAATCTGCAGGTTAATAGAATTAAAATGCCTGACTGAAAGCCCAGGTTATGTGGAGAATATTAACTATTGTTCTCCTGGCATTCAGTTACAGAGGCATGCGTACAATCACCACTCAGTGCATTGTGTGTGGCTGTTGCAGGCATGCTCCAGCACTTTGATTGACAGCTGACTCTGCACAGGTGCGCTGCACAGCGATCTGTCAAAATGTGCTGGTGTGCTGCTATGGCTGAATCCCGGCGGCTCCTGGGAGGGACATAGTTCATTCACTCCCAGTAGGTCCGCTGTCAGTATGGCGACCAGACAGCATTTTAATGTTATTAATGTGCACATTAACCCTGTATCTGCAGGTTAGTAGTGTTTGGGAACATGACAGGCACCCTTTAAAGGGGTTGTCCAGTTTAAAATGACAAGTCTGACATTCTATGCGACTTCAGACTTGTGAATCCTCCCAGCGATAGTACCGCTCGCTGTGAGGATTCACCGTTGTTAGGGTCGTGAGCATCAGTCACGTGACCGCAAGTATGTGAAGATAGATGTAAACTGTGTCGGAATCAGTACAGCAAACTACAGCGCTGCTCACTCTGCAGTGGTCGTTCATGGGTACTGCGGCTCTGCTTATATGCACTTCAATAGAGGCTATATATGGCAGCCCAGACATGGACAATAAAATGCTGTCGTGTGAATACACTCTTGGGCCACATTCACACGTTCAGTATTTTACATCAGTATTTGTAAGGCAAAACCAGGAATAGAACAATCAGAGGAAAAGTATGATAGAAACATGTCACCACTAGTGATGAGCGAGTATACTCGTTGCTCGGGTTTTCCAGAGCACGCTCGGGTGGTCTCCGAGTATTTGTGAGTGTTCAGAGATTTAGTTTTCGCTGCCTCAGCTACATGATTTGCGCCTGCTAGACAGGCTGAATACATGTGGGGATTCCCTAGCAACCAGGCAACCCCCACATGTAAACAGGCTGGCTAGCAGCAGTAAATCATACAGCTGCATCAACAAAAACAAAATCTCCAAACACTCACAAATACTCGGAGACCACCCGAGCGTGCTCTGGAAAACCCGAGCAACGAGTATACTCACTCATCACTATCTGCCACTTCTGTATTTATCACCCACTTTTGTTTTTTGTTCTTATAAATACTGATGTAAAATCCTTACCAAATGCTGACTATGTGAACATGGCCTTAATCTGCAGTGTTTCTCCTGCTCTATATCATGTCATCAACTGATAAGGCACAAGGTTTTATGTGACAAGTTCCCTTTAACTACAGGTTTTTACTTCTTTAAAAATCTGTTATTGAGATTTGCTGGCTATCAATGACTTATTTTCTACAGCTCTGGCAAAAATTAAGAAACCATCACAACCAAACCCTATCATGGGCAGCCCAATCTCCAGACCTGAACCCCACTGAAAACCTCTGGAATGTAATCAAGAGGAAAATGAACTGCTTAAATTTTTGGTACCAGAAGCAGTGTGAAAGACTGGTGGAAAGCATGCCAAGACACATGAAAGCTGTGATTAAAAATCATGGTTATTCCACAAAATATTGATTTCTGAACTCTTCCTGAGTTAAAACATAAGTATTGTTGTTTCTAAATGATTATGAACTTGTTTTCTTTTCATTATTTGAGGTCTGAAAGCACTGGGTTTTTTTTTTAATTTTGACCATTTCTCCTTTTCAGAAAAAAAAAAAAAAAAATTTATTGCTTGGAACTTCGGAGACATGTTGTCAGAAGTTTATAGAATAAAAGAACAATTTAAATTTTACTCAAAAATATACTTATAAAGAGAAAAATCAGACAAATTGAACATTTTGTAGCGGTCTCTTGATTTTTGTCAGAGCTCTATTTGGAGTGACTGTATATTGAACTATTTAAACTTACCCAAAATAATAAATTGAAGACAAATAGTACATACTTCAGCATTTGAATATATTTTCCCATGTTTAATGCGATGTATAAATCTGCAAAATGTAAAAAGAAAAGGTGACTTGAAATATACTGCTATTAGTATAATTAGCCTTGTTTTATTATCTTATATTATAAAGCATGATGTAGTTGGTGCCTAGTGTAAGGACACGGGCCAAAGGAACAGCTGAGATGCCATCACTATAGATCCGAAAATTGTGGTTCTAAAAGTGATTGGTAAAAGTTTGTTATATGGTTTTGCAGCATTAGGCTGGAGTCACACGAGTGTATAACATGGCCGTATTACAAACACTGTACTATCAATCAATGTTATTCTAAGGGGTAGCTCAGTTCAGCGAGTGCAGCATTCTGCGGGTGCATCCGATGATCGGATCATGCGCACCTATACAAGTCTGAGTGCAAGTGTTCAATCAGGCTTCCGGTCACACCACTCCACTGAAACTGCCCTAACTAAGGTCACCAATGACCTATTAACCGCCAAGAGCAAGCGACACTACTCTGTCCTCCTCCTCCTGGACCTGTCCTCTGCCTTTGACACAGTGGACCATTCCCTGCTGCTGCAGACCCTCTCATCCCTTGGCATCACAGAATTGGCCCTATCCTGGATCTCATCATACCTAACTGACCGTACATTCAGCGTCTCCCACTCACACACCACCTCCTCACCTCGCCCCCTATCTGTCGGAGTCCCGCAAGGTTCAGTTCTAGGACCCCTGCTCTTCTCCATCTACACCTTTGGCCTGGGACAGCTCATAGAATCTCACGGCTTTCAGTATCATCTCTATGCTGACGACACACAGATCTACATCTCTGGACCAGATATCACCTCCCTACTAACCAGAATCCCTCAATGTCTGTCTGCTATTTCATCCTTCTTCTCCACTAGATTTCTAAAACTTAACATGGACAAAACAGAATTCATCATCTTTCCCCCATCTCACGCGATCTCCCCAACGAACCTATCCATTACAGTAAACGGCTGCCCACTCTCCCCAGTCCCACAAGCCCGCTGTCTTGGGGTAATCCTTGACACTGATCTCTCCTTTAAACCACATATCCAAACCCTTTCCACTTCCTGCCGCCTCCAACTCAAAAATATTTCACGGATCCGCACATTCCTAAACCAAGAATCTGCAAAAACCCTAGTCCATGCCCTCATCATCTCCCGCCTTGACTACTGTAACCTCCTGCTCTGTGGCCTCCCCTCTAACACTCTTGCACCCCTCCAATCTATTCTAAACTCTGCTGCCCGACTAATCCACCTGTCCCCCCGCTATTCCCCGGCCTCTCCCCTCTGTCAATCCCTGCACTGGCTCCCCATCACCCAGAGACTCCAGTACAAAAGCCTAACCATGACATATAAAGCCATCCACAACCTGTCTCCTCCATACATCTGTGACCTCGTCTCCCGGTACTTTCCTGCACGCAACCTCCGATCCTCACAAGATCTCCTTCTCTACTCCCCTATTATCTCCTCTTCCCACAATCGCATACAAGATTTCTCTCGTGCATCCCCCCTACTCTGGAATGCTCTACCACAACATATCAGACTCTCGCCTACCATCGAAACCTTCAAAAAGAACCTGAAGACCCACCTCTTCCGACAAGCCTACAACCTGCAGTAACCACCGATTGACCAAACCGCTGCACGGCCAGCTCTACCCTCACCTACTGTATCCTCACCCATCCCTTGTAGATTGTGAGCCCTCGCGGGCAGGGTCCTCTCTCCTCCTGTACCAGTTGTGACTTGTATTTTTCAAGATTATTGTACTTGTTTTATTATGTATACCCCTCCTCACATGTAAAGCGCCATGGAATAAATGGCGCTATAATAATAAATAATAATAATAATAATAAAAGTGAAAACTTCGGGTGCCGGAGCCGGGTGCTGAACACGGCATCATTCTCCCCTGCTCTGCTGGCGATCAGCACAAGCAGGGGAGAATGACGGCTCTCATCATTCTCCCCTGCTCTGCCAGTGATCGGCACAAGCAGGTGAAAATCATTCTCCCCTGCTTGTGCCAATTGCCAGCAGAGCAGGAGAGAATGATGAGAGCCGTGTTCACCACCCTACGCCAGGGAACAGCGCTTACTGTAAAGCTTCTTCCCCAGCGTCTGAGTGTCACAGGATGACATCCATGTGTGTTATGTGTATGCATGTGTGCTGGATGTTTTGTGGCCCATGCTGACATTAAAAACCGGACATGTCAACGTGTTTTGCCCATGGACACACGGTCCGTGGAAACACACTAACATGTGCACAGACCCATTCACTTGAATAGGCAAATAGCGCTCCATTCCTCTCAAGTCTCTCAGCATGGCTGCCCAATGGTATAAAATTCTGTGACACACCCATGGTGTCAATGTGATCACTACACCCCTAGATGAATTCATTGAGAGGTGTAATTCGTAAAATGGGGTCACTTATGGGGGGTTCTGCTGTTTGACCTCATGGGCTCTCCCAGTGGGTTATGGCACCTGCAAACCATAACAGTAAAATCTGGCACTCCTTCCCTCCTGAGCTCTGCCATGTGCCCGAACAGTAGTTTACCCCCACATATGGGGTATCAGCATACTCAGGAAAAATTGCACAATAACTCTTGGGGTCCAATTTCTTCTGTTACCCTTGGGAAAATAAAAAAATTGGAGCAAAAAGATCATTTTTCTGGAAATAATATGATTTTACGGCTCTACGTTATAAACTTTTGTGAAGCCATTGTGGGTTCAAAGTGCTTACCACACATCTAAATAAGTTCCTTGGGGGTCTAGTTTTCAAAATGGTGTCATTTGTGGGGGGTTTCTACTGTTAAGGCACATCAGGGGCTCTCCAAATGTGACATGGCATCTGATCTCAATTCCAGCCAATTTGCATTGAAAAGTCAAATGGTGCTCCTTCCCTTCTGAGCTCTGCCATGCACCAAAACAGTGGTTTACCCCCACATATGAGCTATCAGTGTACTCAGGACAAATTGCACAATAACTTTTGGGGTCCTGTTACCCTTAGGAAAATTAAAATTGGGCGTGAAAAGGTAATTGTTCTGGAAAAAAATTGATTTTTTAATTTTACAGCTCTACATTATAAACTTCTGTGAACATTCTCATCACGCATAAGTTTCATTGGGGTCTAGTTTCTAAAATGGTGTCACTTATGGGGATTTTTCTCTGTTTAGGTACATCATTGGCTCTCCAAACATGGCATGTGTCCGATCTCAATTCCAACCAATTTTGCGTTGAAAAAGTTAAATGGCACTCCTTCCCTTCCGAGCTCTGTCATGCGCCTAAACTGTGGTTTCCTCCACATATGGGGTATCAGCGTACTCAGGACAAATTGCACCATAGCTTTTTTCGATTCAATTTCTCCTGTTACCCTTGGGAAATAAAAAAATAAAAAAATTGGTATCTCAAGTAATTTTTTTGTGAAAAAAGTTGAATGTTCAGATTTTTTTAAACATTCCAAAAATTCCTGTGGAGCATCAGAAGGGTTAATAAACTTCTTGAATGTGGCTTTGCTCACTTTGAGGGGTGCAGTTTTTAGAATGGTGTCACTTTTGGGTATTTTCTATCATATAGACCCCTCAAAGTGACTTCAAATGTGATGTGGTCCCTAAAAAACATGGGGTTGTAAAAATGAGAAATCGCTAGTCAACTTTTAACCCTTATAACTGGCCTGGTCAGTAATATGCAAACCACCCTTGGGGGTAAAGGGGTTATTAAACAAAAAAAATGCTTGGAAAAAAAGATTGTTAAATGTAAACCCCTCAAAACCAAATCCGAAACCACATAAAAACCCTTTCACACTATGTGCCCACACTGTTGAATTTTCCCACGCTAAACCTGATGGTTTTCTGCTGTTGGTCGTTTTCCTGAAGCAACTTTGGCAATGACCTTGTCATCATTCTTGTGGCCGCCGGTGTCATTTACTCTACACTGAAAAATAGAAAGCGGGTGGCTTCAAAGCAGTAGCTGCCCATTGAATGATCATGTCACTTCATTTACCAATTCAAGGTTTCCAAACTCTAAAGTGGCTAAAAGACGTGGCATCAGATGAAACATGCGCACAGCAAAGTCCTTTTGACATTGCTGTGCATAATGTTCAGTTTATGGGGCATTTTTACTGCAATTTTTCTGGCGGATTCTGGGCAGAATCCGCTTGAAAAAGACGTGGCGTGCACGTACTCTCAGAACTGAAAACTTTATTAAAAAACATGGACGTGGTTTTCTCTTGAAAACCTAGTTATGTTTTTCTGCCTTATAAAAATTTCATGTGAATATATCCCTAGGTAGGTGTGCAAATATGCCAACAGATTTAACTACAATTCTATGGAGGGTCCACAGCAATATCCACTTATAACATGCACATTCTGTTGCAGATTTCACCCCACTCTATTAAAATCTGGTAACGTTTGTAGTGAAAATACGCAACATAAATTGATATGCCGTGGATTTAAGGTCAGTTTTTGTTCTGAAAGATTCTGGAGCATGTGGAATAGATTTGGTTTAATCTCCTCCTCCTAGCTCATACTGTAAATGTGATTATTTTTTATATTCGCAAATCCTCCCAGAAAATTTTCATTCCATGTACATTTACAACCAAACAGGCTCTACTTTTGGATCAGTAAGTAAAATGGTGCAAGCTAGTTATCTACAGTCTCAAACAAAATTTAACTTTATTTCATTATCCCTATTCCCTACCAATTTTTTTATGATCCCTTTCTTGTTTGCTCTAAGCATAGTACAATGAATCCTACGCAATATTGTTGCCTCCTCGTCTTCGAAGGTATACTGTGTCGGGGTGTTTTCTACCTATTTTTTTTTAAACTTTTAACAAAAATGTTAAATTAAGAACTGACATTTAAACACACCCAAAACCTCGAGTGCTAAAAATATTTACTGTATATTGTAACAGGAAACACACAGTTTCATTGCTGCTTTTATCTTTACTGATATTGTCATCTCACTGTTGGTAGCAATCTACAAGCACAAGTTATAGGGTAGGCATTAAAAGTCATAGTGGAGTACTTTTATCTATTTGTGGCAGGTAATTTTACTTGCCACAGATTTGTTGCAAAAATTTCTGCAATTGTTTGGTAAAGGTCAGTAGGTCATTAAGGTGGTCCTGTCCATCATCCTCCTCCATATGAAAATCATTTGCATCTTTGAATATAAAGCCCCTTTTGTACAAAGCCCAGTGTCTTCATTATTTTAGCATTGAAGGGTTTTTCTCATGAACAAAGTACATGTTAACCAATAGATCTTGGAATAATAATAAGTTCCGCAATTGGATGTTAAAAAAATCTTCCTGTGTTGATATTCTTATAAATGTGCCCCTGCTGTGTACTGTGTAATGGCTGTGTCTGACCATGCAGGGACATTTTCTGATCACAACCACAGTTCCCTGATCATTTTCATGCAATATTATAAAAAATTACTATTGGCAATGAGGGAGCCTGTCTAGATTTCATGTTGTTTGCGCTTTCGCAGCCTGAGGCAGATGACAGGTTTACATTAAACCCTGTAAGACCTTGGAGGTACCTATATATTTGATGCAGGCTCCAGTGCTGAGAAAGCATCTTTCCCTACACATGATACCTGATGTGATCCACGATCCACCTGCGGATGTTAACATGTTAAATGTAACAGTTAATCTCTGACAGCAGCATTAACCTCGTGCAAACCGGAAGCGCATCATGAGACCCACTCATCCGTGCCCCTGTCACGTGATCACGTGGCACAGATGGGCTGTCATGAGAATTGGGGGTCTGCAGAAAACTCTTGTGCCTGTCAATGTTAAACTTCTATGACTTCATAGGAAAGCATAAATTATGCTACACATAGGAGATCATGATTTATGCTAAACTTAGCACAGGCGATCAGAGAATCGCAGCTTCAAGTCTCCTAAGGGGCCTATTGAAGCAAGTAAACAGTAAAAAAAAGTTTTAAAAAATATTACAAAAGTAAAAAACATAAAAGCTCAACTCACCTGTCATGATCCCAATGGCAGGGGATCACAAAAAGGACAAGCACAGACACAAACAAGCTCTAGGGCGATGGAACCTGAGCTGACCGCGACCCTGAACCTAACACACAAATGTAGCCGGGGAACGTGCCTACGATGATCCTAGACGTCTCGCTCCAGCCGAAGATCTCACTTCCCCTATCAGAAGAAACACAGACCTCTCTTGCCTCCAGAGAAATACCCCACAGCAAATAGCAGCCCCCCACATATAATGACGGTGAAATGAGAGGAAAGCACATACGTAGTATGAAAACAGTTTCAGCAAAATGAGGCCCGCTAAAGCTAGATAGCAGAGGATACAAAAGTGAACTGCGCGGTCAGCGAAAAACCCTTCAAAAACCCATCCTGAAATTACTTGAACTCATGTGCCAACTCATGGTACATGAAAAGCAATTTCAGCCCACTAGAGCAACCAGCAGCAGAGAATCACATATCTGCAGGCTGGACTAAAAACCAAATTAAGCAAAACACAAAACAGGAAAATCCAAACTTAGCTTGTCCAGAAGGTTCTAGGAGCAGGGAGCAGAGGTAACAAGACACACTGGATACATTGCTAACCGGCGAGGAAATGCCAGCAAAGCCAGGTTAAATAGGAAACTCCCATATGCTGATGGAACAGGTGGAACCCAGAAACCCAGGAAAGACAAGTCACCCAGTACCATCAGTAACCACCAGAGGGAGCCCAAAAACAGAACTCACAACAGTACCCCCCCCTTGAGGAGGGGTCACCGAACCCTCACGAGAACCACCAGGGCGACCAGGATGAGCCCTATGAAAAGCGCGAACCAAATCATCAGCATGAACATCCGAGGCAACCACCCAAGAATTATCCTCCTGACCATAACCCTTCCACTTGACCAAATACTGGAGTTTCCGTCTGGAAACACGAGAATCCAAGATCTTCTCCACAACATACTCCAATTCTCCCTCCACCAGCACTGGAGCAGGAGGCTCAAGAGAAGGAACAACAGGTACCTCATACTTCCGCAACAACGACCGATGAAACACATTATGAATAGCAAACGATGCCGGGAGATCCAAACGAAACGACACAGGGTTAAGAATTTCCAAGATCCTATAGGGACCGATGAACCGAGGCTTGAACTTAGGAGAAGAGACCTTCATAGGAACAAAACGAGAAGACAACCACACCAAGTCACCAACAAGAAGTCGAGGACCCACGCGGCGACGGCGATTAGCAAACTGCTGAGCCTTCTCCTGGGACAACTTCAAATTGTCCACCACATGACTCCAAATCCGATGCAACCTATCCACCACCATGTCCACTCCAGGACAATCAGAAGGTTCCACCTGACCAGAGGAAAAACGAGGATGAAACCCCGAATTACAAAAGAAAGGAGAAACCAAGGTAGCAGAACTAGCCCGATTATTAAGCGCAAACTCGGCCAGCGGCAAAAAGGTAACCCAGTCATCCTGATCAGCAGAAACAAAACACCTTAAATAAGTTTCCAAGGTCTGATTAGTTCGTTCAGTCTGGCCATTCGTCTGAGGATGGAATGCAGACGAAAAGGACAAATCAATGCCCATCTTAGCACAGAAAGTCCGCCAAAATCTAGACACAAACTGGGATCCCCTGTCAGAAACTATGTTCTCAGGAATCCCATGCAAACGAACCACATTCTGAAAAAACAGAGGGACCAACTCAGAGGAGGAAGGTAACTTAGGCAAGGGTACCAGATGAACCATTTTAGAAAAGCGATCACACACAACCCAGATGACGGACATTTTTTGAGAGACAGGGAGATCCGAAATAAAGTCCATGGAAATGTGCGTCCAAGGCCTCTTCGGGATAGGCAAAGGTGACAACAATCCACTGGCCCGAGAACAGCAAGGCTTAGCCCGAGCACAAACCTCACAAGACTGCACAAAAGAACGCACATCCCTCGACAAGGAAGGCCACCAAAAAGACCTGGCCACCAAGTCTCTAGTACCAAATATTCCAGGATGACCTGCCAACGCAGAAGAATGGACCTCGGAGATGACTCTACTGGTCCAATTATCCGGAACAAACAGTCTCTCAGGCGGACAACGATCAGGTTTAGCCACCTGAAACTCCTGCAAAGCACGTCGCAAGTCTGGGGAGACAGCAGACAAAATCACCCCATCCCTAAGGATACCAGAGGGCTCAGAATTTCCAAGGGAGTCAGGCACAAAACTCCTAGAAAGAGCATCCGCCTTCACATTCTTTGAACCTGGCAGGTATGAAACCACAAAATTGAAACGAGAGAAAAACAGTGACCAACGAGCCTGTCTAGGATTCAGACGCCTGGCAGACTCAAGGTAAATCAAATTTTTGTGATCAGTCAAGACCACCACACGATGTCTAGCACCCTCTAGCCAATGACGCCACTCCTCAAATGCCCACTTCATGGCCAAAAGTTCCCGATTACCAACATCATAATTCCGCTCAGCCGGCGAAAACTTTCTAGAAAAAAACGCGCATGGCTTCATCACTGAGCCATCGGAGATTCTCTGTGACAAAACCGCCCCCGCTCCAATCTCGGAAGCATCAACCTCAACCTGAAAAGGGAGCGAAACATCTGGCTGACGCAACACAGGAGCAGAAGAAAACCGGCGCTTAAGTTCCTGAAAGGCCTCCACAGCCGCAGGAGACCAATTAGCAACATCAGCACCCTTCTTAGTCAAATCCGTCAAAGGCTTAACAACACTAGAAAAATTAGTTATAAAACGACGATAGAAATTAGCAAAGCCCAAGAACTTCTGTAGACTCTTAAGAGATGTAGGCTGCGTCCAGTCACAAATAGCCTGAACCTTGACGGGATCCATCTCAATAGTAGAAGGGGAAAAAATATACCCCAAGAAAGAAATCTTCTGGACTCCAAAGAGACACTTTGAGCCTTTTACAAACAAGGAATTGGCCCGCAGGACCTGAAACACCTTCCTGACCTGCTGAACATGAGACTCCCAGTCATCAGAAAAAACCAAAATATCATCCAAATACACAATCATAAATTTATCCAGATATTCACGGAAAATATCGTGCATAAAGGACTGGAAGACTGAAGGAGCATTAGAAAGTCCAAAAGGCATTACCAAATACTCAAAATGGCCCTCAGGCGTATTAAATGCGGTTTTCCACTCATCACCTTGCTTTATTCGTATAAGATTATACGCACCCCGAAGATCAATCTTAGTGAACCATTTAGCCCCCTTAATGCGAGCAAACAAATCAGTCAACAATGGCAAAGGATACTGATATTTTACGGTAATCTTATTCAAAAGACGATAATCTATACAAGGCCTCAAGGAACCATCTTTCTTGGCCACGAAAAAAAAACCTGCTCCCAAAGGGGACAAAGATGGACGGATATGTCCCTTTTCCAAGGACTCCTTAACATAATCCCGCATAGCAGTATGCTCTGGCACTGACAGATTGAACAAACGACCTTTAGGAAATTTACTGCCCGGAATTAAATTTATAGCACAATCGCAATCCCTGTGAGGAGGAAGCGAACTGAGCTTAGGCTCCTCAAAAACATCCCGATAGTCAGACAAAAACACAGGAATCTCAGAAGGAGTAGATGAAGCGATAGAAATCGGAGGTGCATTATCATGAACCCCCTGACAACCCCAGCTTAACACAGACACTGATTTCCAGTCAAGGACTGGATTATGAGTTTGTAACCATGGCAGACCAAGTACTAGAACATCATGCAAATTATACAGTACCAGGAAGCGAATCACCTCCTGATGAACGGGAGTCATACGCATGGTCACTTGTGTCCAGTACTGAGGTTTATTCATAGCCAAAGGTGTAGAGTCAATTCCCTTCAAAGAATAGGGACTTCCAGAGGCTCCAGACTAAACCCACAGCGATTGGCAAATGACCAATCCATAAGACTCAGGGCAGCGCCTGAATCCACATAGGCATCGACGGAAATGGATGATAATGAACAAATCAGAGTCACAGACAGAATGAACTTAGACTGTAAAGTACTAATGGCAACAGACTTATCAACCTTTTTTGTGCGTTTAGAGCATGCTGATATAACATGAGCTGAATCACCACAATAAAAGCACAACCCTTTTTTCCGCCTATACTTTTGCCGTTCACTTCTGGACTGAATTCTATCACATTGCATTATCTCAGGTGACGGTTCAGACGACACCGCCAAATGATGCACAGGTTTGCGCTCCCGTAAACGCCGATCAATCTGAACAGCCATAGTCATAGACTCATTCAGACCAGCAGGCGCAGGGAACCCCACCATAACATCTTTAATGGCCTCAGAAAGGCCATCTCTAAACTTTGCAGCCAGAGCGCACTCATTCCACTGAGTAAGTACCGACCACTTCCGAAATTTTTGACAATAAATTTCTGCTTCATCTTGCCCCTGAGAGAGGGCCAACAAAGCTTTTTCAGCCTGAATCTCTTGGCTAGGTTCCTCATAGAGCAAACCCAATGCCAGAAAAAACGCATCTGCATTAAGCAACGCAGGGTCCCCTGGTGCCAATGCAAATGCCCAATCCTGAGGGTCACCCCGCAGGAAAGATATAATTATCTTGACTTGCTGAGCAGGGTCTCCAGAGGAGCGAGATTTCAAAGAAAGAAACAACTTGCAATTGTTCCTAAAATTCAGAAAACGAGATCTATCTCCAGAAAAAAACTCTGGGACAGGAATTCTAGGTTCAGACATAGGAGCATGTACAACAAAATCCTGTATATTTTGAACCTTAGCGGCAAGATTATTCAGGCTGGAAGCCAAACTCTGGACGTCCATGATAAACAGCTGAGATCAGAGCCATTCAAAGATTAAGAGGAGGAGGAAGTAGCCAAGCTGCAATAAGGCTAGGCAGCAAACTCTGAGGGGAAAAAAAAAAAAAAAACTTCCTCAGACTACTTATCCTCCTACTTCAGCCAATACAATTAACACTTTGTGGGCCGGTTATACTGTCATGATCCCAATGGCAGGGGATCACAAAAAGGACAAGCACAGACACAAACAAGCTCTAGGGCGATGGAACCTGAGCTGACCGCGACCCTGAACCTAACACACAAATAAAAGTAGCCGGGGAACGTGCCTACGATGATCCTAGACGTCTCGCTCCAGCCGAAGATCTCACTTCCCCTATCAGAAGAAACACAGACCTCTCTTGCCTCCAGAGAAATATCCCACAGCAAATAGCAGCCCCCCACATATAATGACGGTGAAATGAGAGGAAAGCACATACGTAGTATGAAAACAGTTTCAGCAAAATGAGGCCCGCTAAAGCTAGATAGCAGAGGATACAAAAGTGAACTGCGCGGTCAGCGAAAAACCCTTCAAAAACCCATCCTGAAATTACTTGAACTCATGTGCCAACTCATGGTACATGAAAAGCAATTTCAGCCCACTAGAGCAACCAGCAGCAGAGAATCACATATCTGCAGGCTGGACTAAAAACCAAATTAAGCAAAACACAAAACAGGAAAATCCAAACTTAGCTTGTCCAGAAGGTTCTAGGAGCAGGGAGCAGAGGTAACAAGACACACTGGATACATTGCTAACCGGCGAGGAAATGCCAGCAAAGCCAGGTTAAATAGGAAACTCCCATATGCTGATGGAACAGGTGGAACCCAGAAACCCAGGAAAGACAAGTCACCCAGTACCATCAGTAACCACCAGAGGGAGCCCAAAAACAGAACTCACAACACTCACCCCCTTTTGCCTCATTAAAAAAAACAAGAAAAATCATGGAAAAAATACACATTTTTGGTATCGCTATGTTCAGAAATGTCCGATCTATCAAAATATTAAGTAATTTAATGAAATCAGTAGAAAGCTTAACGAGAAAAAAATTAAAATGTCACAATTACATTTTTTTTTGGTCGTCGCAACATAGCAAAAAAATGCACTAACAGGCAATCAAAACATCTCCAACAAAATGGTATCAATAAAAAAGTCAGCTCGGCGTGCAAAAAATAAGCCCTCATCCAGCCCCAGATCATGGAAAATAATGACGTTACGGGTCTTGGAAAATGTAAAAAAAAAAATCCCTAACAACTTTGGATTTTGTTTCAGCACCTAAATAAAAAATAACCTATACATGTTTGGTATCTGTGTACTCATACTGATCTGGAGAATCATATTGGTAGGTGAGTTTTAGAATTCAGTAACCATGGTAAATAAAAATTTCAAAAAACATTTATGGAATTGCAAATTTTTTTTGCAATTTCACCATACTTGGATTTTTTTTCCTATTTTACAGTACACTATATGGAACCAGAAACACATGGGCTACTTGCCCATTGAACAAGTCTGTTAGAACATGTTCACACACCACCAAGAAACTTGAAGACACAAAAGAGCACAGTGAGGTCAAAAATACTCTGTTGTAAAAAAAAAAATCACAGTAATAAGCAAGTGCTAGTCAAAAGATGGAAAAAAACAGGGTATTTAGTTGATACGTCTTTTTGCAAAAAAATGTATACTAAGCTGCTCCACCAATCATCAAGGTATACCCATATAGAGCAGTCCTAACTAATGTATATAATCCCTATCCCTATATTGGTGGAGCAGCTTAGTATACATTTTTTTGCAAAAAAACGTATCAACTAGATACCCTGTTTTTTCCATCTTTTAACTAGCACTTGCTTATTACTGTGATTTTTTTTTTACAACAGAGTATTTTTGACCTCACTGTGCTCTTTTGTGTCTTCAAGTTTCTTGGTGGTGTGTGTGAACATGTTCTTACAGACTTGTTCAATGTGCAAGTAGCCCATGTGTTTCTGGTTCTATAATTGTTCTGTTGTTTCTACAAGACTGAGGAGTCCACAACTCATTTGTGGGTTATCTGCACTTAAGCTGTTCCATCCAGCATGTCCACATGGATATTCCCTCATTGAACCCTGCTTAAACAGGTACTATACAGATGATCAGGTTTTTAAATACATCAGATAGGGATTATATACATTAGCACGGTGGCGCAGTGGTTAGCACTACAGCCTTGCAGCGCTGGGGTCCTGGGTTCTAATCCCACCCAGGACAACATCTGCAAAGAGTTTGTATGTTCTCTCCGTGTTTGCGTGGGTTTCCTCTGGGCACTCCGGTTTCCTCCCACATTCCAAAGACATACTGATAGGAATTCTAGATTGTGAGCCCAATCGGGGACAGTGATGATAATGTGTGCAAAGTGTAAAGCGCTGCGGAATATGTTAGCGCTATATAAAAATAAAGATTATTATTATTATTATTAGTTAGGACTTCTCTATATGGGTATACCTTGACGATTGGTGGAGCAGCTTAGTATACATTTTTTTTGCAAAAAGTATCAACTAAATACCCTGTTTTTTCCATCTTTTGACTAGCACTTGCTTATTACTGTGATTTTTTTTACAACAGAGTATTTTTGACCTCACTATGCTCTTTTGTGTCTTCAAGTACACTATATGGTAAATGGTGTAGTTCAAGACTACAACTCATCCAACAAACTGCCATATTGACAGAAAAAACAAAAAGTTATGGTTCTGAGAAGAAGGGGAGCAAAAAACAAAAAGGCAAAAAATGGAAAATCGCAAGGTGGAGAAGGGGTTATCCCTCCTTGATGTTGCATTTATGGTGATGCAACATTACAAATCATTAAGTTGCTGCTGTGGAATGTTGAATCCCTAAGGACAAAACTTTACTGATTCATATTTGATACAAAGGACAGAGAGATATGTTTGTAACAAAATGTAATGTTATGTACTGTAAATTACATAATTTTTTCTGTTACATTAATTTGACTATTTTTGTAGGTTTTGTATTGTTTTTATAAAGTTCTAAGTACTTATAAAACGGTTGGAAAACGTGTTAGTAGTGATGGTCGGAACCGTGGATGTGTGGGTCCATCAGATCCAGCCGAATAAAAAAGTTTGGTTCAAGTACCAGAATGGCGATCTAATAACCATGTATAAGTATATAAGGGGACAATACAAATATCTCGCTGAGGATCTGTTTATACCAAGGAAGGTGACGGGCACAAGGGGGCATTCTTTGCGTCTGGAGGAGAGAAGGTTTTTCCACCAACATAGAAGAGGATTCTTTACTGTTAGGGCAGTGAGAATCTGGAATTGCTTGCCTGAGGAGGTGGTGATGGCGAACTCAGTCGAGGGGTTCAAGAGAGGCCTGGATGTCTTCCTGGAGCAGAACAATATTGTATCATACAATTATTAGGTTCTGTAGAAGGACGTAGATCTGGGTATTTATTATGATGGAATATAGGCTGAACTGGATGGACAAATGTCTTTTTTCGGCCTTACTAACTATGTTACTATGGTACCCGAACTTTATCCCAAACATTGACCCCATTTAAGTGAATGGGGGGCCGGAACATCCAGCGATTCCCACGTAGTCATCTGTGTGACAGTGTAAAAAATGCTGGCTTTAATCAACGGTAACCTTACTGACGTTACCGGCTGTCACAGAGCTGCGGTTACCGTACTGTCACACCAGGGGCAGCATATCAGCCAGCAGCTATGACCGCAATGAAAGGATTACCGCTATTCAGGTGTCAGTTGAGAGCAGGCGAAGCTAATGAGAGTACTCACCAGCCAGCGCCTGTGCATAGTAAGAAATATGTCAGTGTGATATATGATTAGTGCAGTTTGTGTAGCTTACTGTGCAGGTATTCAGCTAATGCAGAAATAAAAAAAATGGCTTGATGTCCCCCTTATTTTTAATACCCAGTTGAGGGAAAGCAGACAGGTGGGAGCTGGTGTTATTATTCTGGGAACAGGGCAATAAACATGGAGCTTCCCAGGCTATTCATATCAGCTCACAGCTGTCAGCAAAGATTAAACAGACAGCTGCAGGCTGATATTAATAGGCTGGGAAGGGGCCATGGATATTGGCCCCTCCCCAGACTAATAACACCAAATTTCATCTGCCCCAGAAAAGGTGCATCCATTAGATGCACCAATTCTGGTGCTTATCCCGGCTCTTTCTGCTTGCTCTGGTGCATTTGAAAGCGTGGCAATAGTTTTGGGGTTGAGCTGTTTTATGTCCGCTGACAGGAAGCCCAGAGGTTAGTAGTGGAGAGGTGTCTATCAGACACACCTATTACTAACCCCGTAGTCAAAAGTAATAAAGACATACAGAGAGAAAAGTACATTAATTGAAAAAATTGCTCCCCAACAATTCCCCTCAGTTACTCATTTATTAACCTAAAAATACAAATTGAAAGCAATCCTCCCCTGTCCGCTGTAAATCCATAAAAAGGAGGTCCCACAACAATCCCCAACTCTGCTACATCCAGTGTATGGATCTCTATTCAAAGAATGCAGCTCCATACACTGCAGCAGCAGCGACTGTCGGATGGTGCGCTGCACTACGCGAGACCTGGCTGTTGTGAACTAAGGTAACATCAGTAAGGTTATCTCAGTTAACAGCGCCAGTTCTCACGAGGGCAGTGCCGCTGTGAACTGAGATAACCTTAATGTGGTCACCTCCGTTTACAACAGCCGAGTCTCGCGGAGCGTAGCGCTGTGAATGCTGACATCTGTAAGGTTGCCGCAGTTCATTGGCTATGAACTGCGATAACCTTACGGATATCAGTGCTCATCGCAGCAGTCAAATTCACACGCTACTGTCTGTGTTCTGGACTCCATGCTGAGTGGTCACATTACTGATTTGACCACTGAGCACTGCATCTAGATGTAGAAGAGTTGGAAATCAGTGTGGAACCTAATCATTATGGATGAACAGTTGACAGTTGAGGATTACTTTGATTTTTTAGTTTTATCTTAATAAATGCGTAAAAGAGGGGAGTGTTTTGTTCAATTAGAGGACTTTTCTGTGTGTGTGTCTTTCTTTTTACTACTGTGTTAGTAATGGGGGTGTCTGACAGACACTTCTCTATTGCTAATCCCTGGACTTGATGTCAGCTGGCATTACAAAGCTGACAACAACCTACAAATATTACGACACTTAAAGGGAATCTGTTATGCTCTCCAACCCAACAACATTCAGTTATTTATAAATAAATTACCTGCTTAACAATCCCTGTATAAAATTTTCAGTGAAAATTAGGTTTTAAGAAAGCATTTATATTGTACCCGTTTCCTATGCTAATTAGGGCATTGGGCTTTGACTAGTCAATGGGGCTTTAGTTGCCCCAGACTAATCAGTCCTCTTTCCATGTTATCACGCCCCTGTGGTCCTGACAACACAGTTTGCAGGAGCTGTCGCCATCGCAAGCTCCTTCAAATCTCACGCAGACAAGCTGCACATTTCAGCAGTGTCACTGCATCTCTGCAGTCTGGTGTTCACTTCCCGGGCTTCAAAGGCTCACTGTGCAGGACTGGAAACCATCTTAGGAACTTCCGGTCATCGTCAGTGCACCTCAGAAGCTGGGTATATGGTTCTCCAGCTTCAAAGGCGCAGTGCAAATTATGTTATCATGCCCACACGGGCGTGATAACATGGAAAGAGGACTGACTAGTCTGGGGCAACTAACACCAAAGCCCTAATTACCAACGGAAATGGGGACAATATTAATAATTTTTATAAGCCTCATTTAAAAAGAAAAACATTATACAGGGATGGTAAACAGGGAATTTACTCATAAATAAATGAATGCTACTAGACACCAGAACTGGTGCATTTAATGGATGCCCCATTTCTGCGGTGGATGAGGGCAAGTGTTATGAGTTGGGAAGGGGCCAATTTCCATGTCCTTTTCCCAGATTATAAGATCAGCCCGCGGCTGTCTGTTTAGCCTTTGCTGGTTATCAAAATTAGAGAGGACCCCACATCATTTTTTTGAATCCCCCCTTTTTAATAGCCAGTAAAGACTAAACAGACAGCCGTGAGCTGGTTTTAATAGGCTTGAAACCTTTATGGATATTGGCCACTTGCCAGAATAATAACAGCATCTGAAAGCTGTCTGCTTTCCCTCAGCTTGTTATAAAAAAATAGGGGGGACCCCGCAATGTTTATTTATTTATTTATTAACAAGTACAGTAAAATACACACCCAAGGTAACCTTAGTTCACAGCCTACAGGTGTTCCAGCAGCCTTAATGTCTCCCCTAAGGTTTCTAGGCCTCATAGCTGCTGGGACACCCAGTGGCTGTGAAATCTTGACTGGTGCTATACAGTGTGAAAACCAGCTTCTGTGATCTCAGGTGATCTTACAGTAGGGGCACCACAGGTCATAGGCTAGGTCACACAGAGGTTACTGTTAGAGCCGCTGCCTGATTTGCCTCCGTTAATCGGATCATCCTTGGCCAGTCAAGTCTATTGGTTTGTAAAAAATATCGGGATGCACTTGGAAAAAAACCTCTGAGTGCAGTCCGATTTTCAAGGACAGAGTAAATAGAGAAGATGGAGAAACTTTATCCGAGAAAATCTAATCACAATTTGAGAAAACTCTGATCAAAGTTTTATCAGTGTGAATAGCATAATCAGACCGATTTTGTCAAATGAGAGAAAAACGGTCATGTGACCTTAGCCAAGTTATCATCTTTTCGCAATTTGCAGTGAATGCAGCTGATGTCTACATTATGGCCTGTTAATATGTATCACTTATCATAATGATTTATTATGACTTTCCAATGTGTTCATGATAAATATTGTCAGTCGATTTTTTGATAAGCTGTCAAGAAAAAATAAAAACTCAAGTTGGTAATCCTGATCACAACCATCAACAAGCCTTACACTGGTGAAATGGCTTTGGGCTCCAACTCGAGCAAGACAATGCCCGGCCTCATGTGGCCAGAGTGTGTTGGCAGCTTCACTGGATTGTGAAGCCATTGATTTGCAATACTTGTCCCTCACGTTTCTGACCTAATTGAGGACTTCTAAGATTTGTTCTCAGTGTATCTGATGACAAAAAGTAGCACCACAGCCTGTATAGGGGCTCAAAAGTAGCACCACAGCCTGTATAGGGGCTCACTGACTCCCTTACCCAGGTCTGGGAGAACAACTTCCAGGACATCATCAGGAGTTATAGGCCATAGAAACTTCTAGGTCATAATATGCTTTGACGTGGCAAATTGGATCTGCCAGTGACTTCAGTTTTTTGCTTTATTGTTTGTGGTGGTTTGGATTCAATTGGTTGATGACTTTGGTTTCCACTAACCGTTGATACTTAATTTTGTACTAAGTAAAATGTTCAATATGAATCTTTTATGCAGTGTGATCCGATGTCTGACGTGTTCCTGTCATTTTTGAGTAGCGTATGCAGAATTCAATTCCTTTGTCAGACATTGCAAACTATTCTACATTTCAAATATAAAAATATATATAATACATGTGAATTACAAAATTACGAAATGTAATATTCTAAATTTGTTGCCTACAAAAATTCCCATTCATGACAGATAATCTTTGAAGTCATATTTAGAATTCTCTTTGATATGCATGAAAGAATCCACTGATCTTTTTCATATTATTAAAATGTGGGTTTGTGAGGTTTTTTTTACTTTGAATTATGATAAAGAAAGTTGGAAAATATCCGGAAAAGTCTGCCTTAATAGAAACAAGAATTAGAGTATGAATTCTTAAGTTTTCTGTGGACGATTGTCACAGATCATTCCTGTTGTTAAAATTGGAGTATTATACAGGAATAGATATTTACAACAAATTAATAGGAGAGCTGTTTATATGATACAGTGGGTACCCCTTTAAATTTTTCACTCTTTGTTTCAATCCAGCCATTTGGTAAATTCAAAAACGTTCATTTTTTTCTCTTTAATGTACACTCTGCACACCATCTTGACTGAAAAAAAACCAGAAATGTAGTAATTTTGCAAATTTATTAAAAAAGAAAAGATGAAATATTACATGGTCATAAGTATTCAGACCCTTTGGTCAGTATTGAGTAGAAGCACCTTTTTGAGCTAGTACAGCCATGAGTCTTGTTGCGAATGATACAACAAGTTTTTCACACCTGGATTTGGGGATCCTCTGCCATTCTTCCTTGCAGATCCCCTCCAGTTCCATCAGGTTGGATGGTGATCGTTGGTGTTCAGCCATTTTCAGGTCTCTCCAGAGATGCTCAATTGGGTTTAGGTCAGGGCTCTGGCTGGGTCAGTCAAGAATGGTCACAGAGCTGTTCTGAAGCCACTCCTTTGCTATTTTAGCTGTGTACTTAAGGTCATTGTCTTGTTGGAAGGTGAACCTTTGGCCAAGTCTGAGGTCCAGACCAGTCTGGAAGAGGTTTTCATCCAGGATATCTATGTACTTGGCCGCATTCATGTTTCCTTCAATGGCAACCAGTCATCCTGTCCCTGCAGCTGAAAAACACCCTCATAGCATGCTGCTGCCACCACTATGTTTCAATGTTGGGATTGTATTGGGCAGGTGATGAGCAGTGCCTGGTTTTCGCCATACATACCGCTTAGAATTATCACCAAAAAGGTCTATCTTTGCCTCATCATACCAGAGAATCTTATTTTTCATAGTCTGGGTGTCCTTCATGTGTTTTTTAGAAAACTCTATGCAGGCTTTCGTATGTCCTGCCCTGAGAAGAGGCTTCCATTGGGCCACTCTGCTATAAAGACCCGACTGGTGGAGAGCTGCAGTGATAGTTGACTTTGTGGAACTTTCTCCCATCCCTTCTTTACCTCTCTGACCATGGTTCTTCTCCCACGATTGCTCAATTTGGCTTGACGGCCAGGTCTAGGAAGACTTCTGGTGGTCCCAAACTTCTTCCATTTAATGATTAATGATTATGAAGGCCACTGTGCTCTTAGGAACCTTCAGTACTGCAAAAATTCTTTTGTAACCTTGGCCAGATCTGTGCCTTGCCACAAATCTGTCTCTGAGCTCCTTGGCTAGATCCTTTGACCTCATGATTCTCATGTGGTCTGACATGCACAGTGAGCTGTGAGGTCTTGTATTGACAGGTGTGTGCCTTTCCAAATCAAGTCCTATCAGTTTAATAAACACAGCTAGACTCCAATGAAGGAGTAGAACCATCTCAAGGAGGATCACAAGGAAATGGACAGCATGTGACTTAAATATGAGTGTCTGAGCAAAGGGTCTGAATACTTATGACCATGTGTTATTTCGGTTTTTCTTTTTTATAAAATATAAATAAATATAAAATTTCTACATTTTTTTTCAGTCAAGATAGGGTGCAGAACGTACATTAATGAGAAAAAAAAGAACTTTTTTGAATTTACCAAATGGCTGCAATGAAACAAAGAGTGAAAAATTTAAGGGGTCTGAATACTTTCCGTACCCACTCTATATTCTGTTGGTACCCCTCCGATATATATCATGTCCTTTAATGCAGCGTATAAAGAACAATACCATATACTGCAGTAACTATCAGTCTCATGCTGGCTGGGGATCACATAACACTGCCATACAAAAATGTAGATAAGTCACTATAATAAACAGTTCTGCTATGTCCATACACAGCAAAAATAGTATATTTATGCAATGCTGATCAATGCCAATATTAATACCCCGTAGAGTGCTGAAATTATACCAGCATAAGTGACCAATTAGCAGTATTATCCAATTGTACAGTATTATACAATTTCTAAATAAAATTACTAGACAATTAGTGGCAAGTTATGAGGTGATCTCAGTCCTTTCTGTTGGCTAGTATTTGTAAATATAAGTAATTTGCCATTTCTTATTCATTAAAATTTTCAGCCATCATCGAAATATTAACACTTTTTAATTATGTACAGCTCGGTGACTTAGAGATCAATGACCATTGCTGGGCAGCATAAAGTGTACAGTGCTTGAAGCCCTTTTCTATTGAGCTTGTAAGCACTGCTTTAAAGTTGATGGGATCCTTAGAGTGCGCAATGATTTAAAGGGCCACTGTCACCCCCCTGCAGCCGTTATAAACTAAAAGAGCCACCTTGTGCAGCAGTAATGCTGCATTCCAACAAGGTGGCTCTTTTAGTTTTGTGTTCAGGTATTATTAAAATAAAGCGTTTTGAAACTCTGCAGAAATACCTGTCTTTGTCCACGGAGGCGGGTCTGAAGCCTCCTCTGTGAAGTGCCCAACAGCCGTCACTCACATCTTCTGGGGCGATGGTCGCCGCCCCCTGCATGCTGTTTTCTTTTCAAATCCAACGCCGGCGCTGTGTAAATATTTGTGGAGCAGGCGCAGTAAGCTCTGGCTGTCTGACGTCACAGCCAGGCTTGCAGACTGCGCCTGTGCTGGCAGTGCGGCCACCCACCTCGGGAATCCCTGCCCCGCACTGTGTTATGCATTATGCACAGTGCGGGGCTAGGATTCCTGGGAATGCGCACTGCATGTCTCAGACTCTCACCCACGTCCCCGCCTTCCAGCCTCTGGCTATTCAGCTGAGCTCATCCTGCCGCCTCCTCCTTCTGCTCATAGCAATCGCCGGGAAAGAAACAACCTACGAAACTTGCCTGCTAGCTGGCTGGAAGGCGGGGAGCGGGGGACGTGGGTGAGAGTTGGATTTGAAAAGAAAACAGCGCGCAGGGGGCGGCGACCATCGCCCCAGAAGATGTGAGTGACGGCTGTTGGGCACTTCACAGAGGAGGCTTCAGACCCACCTCCGTGGACAAAGACAGGTATTTCTGCAGAGTTTCAAAACACTTTATTTTAATAATACCTGAACACAAAACTAAAAGAGCCACCTTGTTAGAATGCAGCATTACTGCTGCACAAGGTGGCTCTTTTAGTTTATAACGGCTGCAGGGGGGTGACAGTGGCCCTTTAAAGGGACTCTGTCACCTGAATTTGGAGTGAACAATTTTCAGCCATAGGGGCGGGGTTTTCGGGTGTTTGATTCACCCTTTCTTGCCTTGCGCAGGCGTGTACTATGGAGGACAGAGAATGAACTTAAATCCAATATTGCAGCCAGCATGCAGCCAGCGGGTAAGAAAAGGGTGAATCAAACACCCGAAAACCCCGCCCCTATGGCTGAAAATTGTTCCCTCCAAATTCAGGTGACAGAGTCCCTTTAAGTCATTGCGCACTCTAAGGATCCCATCAACTTTAAAGCAGTGCTTACAAGCTCAATAGAAAAGGGCTTCAAGCACTGTACACTTTATGCTGCCCAGCAATGGCCATTGAACTCCAAGTCACCGAGCTGTACATAATTAAAAAGTGTTAATATTTCGATGATGGCTGAAAATTGTTCCCTCCAAATTCAGGTGACAGTCCCTTTAATCCCGGCCAGCTGTAGCACATGGCTTACATACTGGACATTAGCAGGTGATCTGTTTCCTAAGCAATAAACTGTAAACAAAATATACATGTTGATATCTAAAGAACTGCTACAATTTTAACCCCTTAGTGACAGAGCCAATTTGGTACTTAATGACCGAGCCAATTATTACAATTCTGACCACTGTCATTTTATGAGGTTATAACTCTGGAACGCTTTAACGGATCCCGCTGATTCTGAGAATGTTTTTTCGTGACATATTGTACTTCATGTTTGTGGTAACATTTCTTTGATATTTCTTGTGATTATTTATGAAAAAAATGGAAATATGGCGAAAATTTTTTACATTTTGCAATTTTCACATTTTTTTCATTTTGCAATTTTCAAACTTTGTATTTTTATGCCCTTAAATCAGAGAGATATGTCATAAAAAATAGTTAATAAATAACATTTTCCACATGTCTACTTTACATCAGCACAATTTTGGAAACAACATTCTTTTTTGTTAGGGAGTTATAAGGGTTAAAAGTTGACCAGCAATTTCTCATTTTTACACCATTTTTTTTTTTTTAGGGACCACATCACATTTGAAGTCATTTTGAGGGGTCTATATGATAGAAAATAATCAAGTGTGACACCATTCCAAAAACTGCACCCCTCAAGGTTCTCAAAACCACATTCAAGAAGTTTATTAACCCTTTACGTGCTTCACAGGAACTGAAACAATGTGGAAGGAAAAAATGAACATTTAACTTTTTTTTGCAAACATTTTACTTCAGAACCATTTTTTTTTATTTTTACAAGTGTAAAAACAGAAATTAAACTATAAATTTTGTTGTGCACTTTCTCCTGAATACGCCTATACCACATATGTGGGGGTAAACCACTGTTTAGGCGCACCGCAGAGCTTGGAAATGAAGGAGCGCCGTTTGACTTTTTCAATGCAGAATTGGCTGGAATTGAGATTGGATGCCATGTCACGTTTAGAGAGCCCCTGATGTGCCTAAACAGTGGAAACCCCCCACAAGTGACACCATTTTGGAACCTAGACCCCTTAAGGAACTTATCTAGATGTGTGGTGAGCACTTTGAACCCCCAAGTGCTTCACAGAAGTTTATAACGTAGAGCCGTGAAAATAAAAAATCGCATTTACTTACACAAAAATGATCTTTTCGCCCACAAATTCTTATTTTCACAAGGGTAACAGAAGAAATTAAACTACAAAAGTTGTTTTGCAATTTCTTCTGAGTACGTCAATACCCCATATGTGGGGGTAAACCACTGTTTGGGCGCACCGCAGAGCTTAGAAGAGGACTGCCGTTTTACTTTTTCAATGTAGAATTGGCTGGAATTGAGATCGGATGCCATGTCGCGTTTGCAGAGCCCCTGATGTACCAAAACAGTAGAAACCCCCAACAAGTGACCCCATTTTGGAAACTAGACCCCCCAAGGAACTTATATAGTTGTGTGTTGAGAACTTTGAACGCTCAAGTGCTGCACAGAAGTTTATAATGCAGAGTCATGAAAATAAAAAATATTTTTTTCCCACAAAAAAGATGTTTTAGCCCCCAGGTTTTTATTTTCACAAGGGTAACAGGAGAAATTGGACCCCAAAAGTTGTTGTCCAATTTATCCCCAGTACGCTGATGCCCCATATGTGGGGGTAACCCACTGTTTGGGCGCACGGCAGAGCTCAGAAGGGAGGGAGTACCATTTGCCTTTTTGAGCGCAAAATTGGCTGTCGTGTTTGGAGACCACCTGATGTACCTAAACAGTGGGAACCCCCCCAATTCTAACTCCAACCCTAACCCCAACACACCCCTAACCCTAATCTCAACCCGATCCATAATCCTAATCACAACCCTAACGATAATCACAACCCTAACCCCAAAACAACCCTAATGTCAACCCTAACCATAACCCTAATCAAAACGCTAAATCCAACACACCCCTAATCCTAATTTCAACCCTAACCTCAAACCTAACCCTAATCCCAATACACCCCTAATCCCAACCCTAACCTTAACCCTAATCCCAAACCTAACCTTAATCCCAAGCGTAACCCTAATGCCAACCCTAAACCTAATACCAACCCTAATCCAAACCCTAACCCTAATCCCAACCCTAGCCCTAACTTTAGCCCCAACCCTAGCCCTAACTCTAAAATTAGCCCCAACCCTAACCCTAGCCCTGACTTTAGCCCCAACCCTAACCCTAGCCCTAAGGCTACTTTCACACTTGCATCATGTGGCATCCGTCGCAATCTGTTGTTTTGTACAAAAAACGGATCCTGCAAATGTGCCCGCAGGATGCGTCTTTTGCCCATAGATTTGTATTGCCGACGGATTGCGATGGATGGCCACACGTTGCGTTCGTCGTGCACTGGATCAGTTGTGTTTTGGCGGACCGTCTGCACAAAAAAGTTCAATGTAATTTTTTTTGTACGTCGCGTCCGCCATTTCCGACTGCGCATGCATGGCCGTAACTCCACCTCCTCCTCCCCAGGACATAGACTGGGCAGCAGATGCGTTCAAAAACTGCATCCGCTGCCCACATTGTGCACAATTTTCACAACGTGCATCGGTAGGTTGGGCTGACGCATTGCAACGGCTCCGTACCAACGCAAGTGTGAAAGAAGCCTAACCCTAAATTTAGCCCCAACCTTAACCCTATATTTAGCCCCAACCCTAACCCTAAATTTAGCCCCAACCCTAACCCTAATCCTAAATTAAGCCCCAACTACTGCACCTGCTGGCCGGCAGAATATGGCGGGCGCACTGCGCATGCGCCTGCCATTTTCTTTCCGGATGAAGAAGCTGGCGGCCAGGAGAAGAAGCAGGAGGACCCAGGGACACCGGTAAGTATAGCAGGGTCCCCGAATCCCACAATTTCTCTGTCCTCTGATGTGCAATCACATCAGAGGACAGAGAATGAAAAATCGCTTTTTTTTGGCGATCGCCGGTAAACAGTTAATTACCGGTGATCGCAAAACAGGGGTCAGTAAAAACCGACCCAGATCATGTTCTTTGGGGTCTCGGCTACCCCCGGCAGCCGAGACCCCAAAGATTTTCCGGGTGCCAGCTGGTGGGCGCACTGCGCATGCGCTCGCCATTTTTTGTCCGGAACAAGATGGCGGCGCCCATCAGGAGCCACGAAGAGTAACAGGGGAAATAGGTGATTATCGGGGGCTATTGGGGACCCCATTTCTCTGTCCTCTGATGTGCGATCACATCGGAGGACAGAGAAATTAAATAAGAAATCGCGTTTTTTGTTTTTTTTTGCGATCGCCGGTAAACGGTTAATTACCGGCGATCTCAACCCGGGGGTCGGTAAAAAAAACCCCGAATCATGTTCTCTGGGGTCTCGGCTACCCCCAGCAACTGAGACGCCAGAGAAAATCCGACTCTGGGGGGCGCTATTCACTTTTTCCACAGCGCCGTTAATTAACGGCGCTGTGGTTTAAGTACCCTTAACTGCCGCATTTAAAGGCGTATTGACGGTTGTTAAGGGGTTAAATAAGCAGTAAATTGCAAAAGAGATAGTTTTTGTAAACAAAATTCAACAATATTCATCTTTGAAGATGAGAAAAAAGCTTTACATTTAATTATCTTTGATGTGCCCCATGTGACCATAAGACCAGAAGACCAGTAATAGTGGCAGTACCTACATTTATGGGTGGCAACTACATATTGATAACATGTACCCTGTTTATATTTCCTAAGAAGATCTCTTCATTTTATCCCCTTAGTGATCAAGCCAATTTGGACCTTAATGACCAAGCCAATTTTTACAATTCTGACCACTGTCACTTTATGAGGTTATAGCTCTGGAATGCTCCAACTGCACTGATTCTGAGATTGTTGTTTTGTGACATATTGTACTTCATGTTAGTGGTTAAATTTTTTCAATATGATTCGCGTTTATTTATGAAAAAAATGGGGACTTGTGCCGTTAAATCAGAGAGGTGTGTCACATGAAACAGTTAAAATTAACATTTCCCACATGTCTACTTTACAATAGCACAATTTTGGAAGCATCATTTTTTTTGTTAGGACGTTATAAGGGTTAAAAAGTGACTAGCAATTTCTCCTTTTTACAACAAAATTTACAAAACCATTTTTTTAATGGCCACCTCACATTTAAAGTGAATTTGGGGGTCAATAGGACAGAAAATAACCAAAATTGACACCATTCTAAAAACTGTACCTTCAAGGTGCTCAAAACCACATTCAAGAAGTTTATTAACCCTTCAGTTGCTTCACGAGAACTAAAGCAATGTGGCAAGAAAAAAATGAACATTTTACTTTTTTCCCAAAAACTTTACTTTAGATCCAAACTTTTTTATTTTCACAAGGGTATCAGGAGAAAATGGACCACAAAATTTGTTGTGCAATTTCACTTGAGTACGCTGATACACCATATGTTGGGAAAGCCACTGTTTGGGCGCATGGCAGGGCTCAGAAGGGAGGGAGCACCGTTTGACTTTTTGAATGCAAAATTGGCTGGAATCAATGGCGGGTGCCATGTCACACTTGGAGACTCCCTGATGTACTTAAACAGTGGAAACCACCCAATTCTAACTCCAACCCTAACAAAGTCCCAACCCTAACCCCAACACATCCCTAACCTTAATCCAACCCTATCCATAATCCTAACCCTAACCACAACCATAACCCTAACCCCAACAACACAACCCTAACCACAACACAACCCTAACCTCAACACAAACCTAATTCCAACACAACCCTAACCCTAATCCCAACTCTAACCCTATCCTCAACTTTAACCCTAGCCCCAACTCTAACCCTAGCACCAACTCTAACCCTAGCCCAATCCTAACCCTAGCTTTAACCTCAATTTTAACCCTAGCCCCAACCCTAACCCTAACTGCAAAGAATGGAAAAAATATATTTTTTTAATTTATTATTTTTTCATAACGAAGGGGATGATAAAAAGGGGCTTGATTTACTATTTTTTTTATTTTGATCACTGTGATATGGTCTATTACAGTGATCAAAATTAACCAATAGGAAAAATCTTCTATTGTTGCCGGGTACCGGCTAGCAGATCTCGGCGGGCACACTGTGTATGCGCCTGCCATTTTCTTCCAGGAAGATGAAGCAGAGGGCGAGGGGATGGAGCAGGAGAGTTCGGGGATGGCAGAGGTACCGGGGGACCCCATTTTTCTCTCCTCTGGTATGCTAGATCATATCAGAGGAGAGAGAAATTAATAGGAAATCTGACTTTTTTTTGCAATCACCATTATTCCGTGAATAACGGTGATCACAAGACTAGGGATGGTAAAAATCGACCTGAATCATGTTCTCCACGGTCTCAGCTACCCCCAGAGATTTTCCAACGTTCAGGGGTGCTATACCCTTATTTCCATCACCTTTAAAAGGTGGCGCTGAGGAATAAGGCCCTTTAACTGCCACCGATAAAAGGCATATCGGCGGTCGTTAAGGGGTAAAGAATGGGCTACCCTGATGGCATAGAACTGATGGTACTCATACCACCAAAAACAAGCTCTTATATGGTTATATTAACAGGAAAAGAAAGTTATGGCTCTTGGAAGAGTGGGGGTGAAAATCCTTTTGGCAATATTTGTTTCTAAATGTCTATTCTAGCAATTACTACTTTTTAGTAGTAATATTAAAAATATATTAATAGTAATATTAAAAATATGACATCTTGAAAATTCTCTTTAGCCTGACTTATATTTTCTCAATTAAAGAAAAATAAGTCTGTAGATTTAAATGTGCTGTTTCAATGTGTTCAAAGTAAAAATAAATTAAACTTAAAGGCATCAAACCATTGACAGGCTTATCTTTTAATGACCCCCACAGTGCTTTTTTAGCAGCAAGATATAACATTTTGCTGTTCAGTCTGGAAGTGCATTACGCCATGTATATGCAGTTTCAGCTCCTAAGGGTCAGCTGTACTCCTGAACTAGCAGCATCCTCCCCTGACTGATTGACAGGTCGTTTACACTGGTACATTGGCCACTGACTTCTCATTCAGCCAGGGAAAGGTACTGCTGTTTGTGAATCCAGCAGAAGCAAAGGAGCTTGTAAGCCCATCGTCCTGTCCTAATGCACTTGACTGAACTCATAATGAAACGTCTCGCTTCTGAAGCAGCTTGTTGGGGTCATAATGGGATCAATTGGCTTATCTTTTAAATATCTACACAGCCATATAAACCCCTTCTTGACGTGGACAATTTTCGTCTCTGCGTTTTCATTTTTCCTCCCCTTCTTTTCAGAGCCATACTTTTTTATTTTATTGTCCACATATACATATGAGGGTTTGTTTTTTTGTTTTTCCAGGAGACAAGATGTACTTTTGAATAATACCATTCATTTTACCACAAAATGTACTGGAAAATAGGTAAAAAATTCCAAGGTGAAATTGTTAACAGTAACGCAATTCTGACATTGTTTTTTGGGAATTGTTTTTACAGTGTACATTATCTAAAATAGAATTGGCTGTAATCCAGAGCGGAAGACTTGTCGCATTTGGAGAGCCTCTGATGTGTCTAAACAGTGGAACCCCTCCACAAGTGAGGCCATTTTGAAAACTAGTCCCCTTAAGGAACTTATCTAGATGTTTTGTTAGCACCTTGAAGCAACAGGTGCTTCACATAAGTTTATACCTTAGAGCCATGCAACTTAAAAAGCACATTTTTTCTATAAAAATAATCTTTTAGCCCCAATTATTTTATTTTTACAAAAAGGTAGCAGGAGAAAATGGACACAAAAAATGTTGTGCAAATTCTCCTGAGTACGCCGATACCTCATGTGTGGAGAAAAAACACTGTTTGAGCACACGACTGGGCTTGGAAGGGAAGGAGCCCGTGAAGTGCCTAAACAGTGGGAACCCGCATAAGTGACCCGATTTTGGAAACTAGACCCCTCAAGCAACTTATCTAGATGTGTGGTGAGTACCTTGAACCCCCAGGTGCTTCACAGACGATTTATAATGTGGAGCTGTGAAAATAAACGAACACATTTTTTCCACAAACATGATCTTTTAGCACCAAATTGTTTATTTTCTGTAGGGTAAGAGGAGAAAATGGACCCCAAAATATCTTCTGAAATTTCTTACTACATGTAATTGGTCAACATACTGACCAACTAAAATGGTTATTAGACCGAACGCTGAGTCAAAAAGTGTCTTTTGCTTTTTTTTATAAAAAGTTACAACTTTATTGAAAAACACATTTCACATAAAAAATAGTTAAAACCATACCTCAGAACCACAATAAACAGAATAGCTGACAGATAAGCGTATTGAACAAATGTTATTTAGCAGATCCCTCGTAACTTAAGCAACGAATTTTAGGTTAGCTTATAGAGTTATGCATCCTTAGAAAAAGACCAAAATTGAACTTTTGGGGTCTGACAAGGAGTAGCGTGCCACGCGGCTGTTAGCAGAGACCACCGAATACTTAGGTAATATGCATCTTACTGATTTGTTTAGCGCTATGAGGTTTCATGCATCTTTTGCCAGTAATATTTGGTTATATTGAGGGTAACTTGTTAGATTACATGGAAGTTACAGGTTTGTTGGTATCTATATACTTGAGCAGCAGATGAATTTGAATGTGCTGTACAGCAGCTTAGCTCATTCTGTGTATAGAGGATTTTAGTGTCCTTTATAGGTGAAGCACTTTGGCTATGGTATCAGGCTTACTTAGCAGCTATTAGGCTACGTTCACATTAGCGTCGCGTCGCTGTTGCGTCGGCAAAGCAGCGGTGACGCAGCGGCGACGCGCCCCTATGTTTAACATAGGGGACGCGTGCGTCTTTTTGCACGCGTTTTCCGACACGTGCGTCGTTTTAGACGCTAGCGTCGGACGCAAGAAAACGCTACAAGTTGCATTTTTCTTGCGTCCGATTTCGTCAAAAAACGACGCACGCGTTTTTCCGTGCGTCGCGCTTTGCGTCGCCGACGCAGGGCGGCGCAACGCTAGTGTGAACGTAGCCTTAATTGGTATCTATATACTTGAGCAGGAGATGAATTGTAATTTGCTGTACAGCAGATCAGCTCATTCTATGTATAGAGGATTCCAGCGTCCTTTATGGGAGAAGCACTTTGGCTATGATATCAGGTTTACTCAGCAGCTATTAATTTACTGACAGCGGTTGGCACTATCGCACTTGGAAAAGTTCAATTTTGGTCTTTTTCTAAGGATGCATAACTCTATAAGCTAACCTAAAATTCGTTGCTTAAGTTACGAGGGATCTGCTAAATAACATTTGTTCAATACGCTTATCTGTCAGCTATTCTGTTTATTGTGGTTCAGAGGTATTGTTTTAACTATTTTTTATGTGAAATGTGTTTTTCAATAAAGTTGTAACTTTTTATAAAAAAAAGCAAAAGACACTTTTTGACTCAGCGTTCGGTCTAATAACCGTTTTAGTTGGTCAGTATGTTGATATATTTAGGAAAGTGTTGCCCGCCCCGAGTGTGAGGGTATGGGCTTGGGTAATATGTTTACATACATGTAATTGGTAACTATTTTTGAGGCACAGTGCAAAGCTCAAAAGGGAAGAAGTGCAAAGATAGCAGGAAAACATGGACCCCAAAAATTGTTGTGCAATTTCTCCTGAGTATGCCGACACTGCACGTGTGGAGGAAAACCATTGTTTGGGCTCTGAAGGGAAGCAGCAAGGTTTGACTTTTTGAACACAAACTTGGCTTGAACCGAGAGTGGACACCATGTTGCGTTTGGAAAGCCCCTGATATGCCTAAACAGTGGAACCCCCCCAAGTGACCCCATTTTGGAAACTAGACCCCTCAAGGAACTTATATACAAGTATAGTGATCACCTTGAACCCCAGATGCTTTATAGAAGTTTATAACATAGAGCAAAGAAAATACAAAAAAAATCACATTTTTTTTATTTTCTGTAGGTAACCCCAGGTAACCGGTTGTTACAGTGATGTTACCTTCCATTCAGGGAGGGTGATATTATGCGTGGAGGCAAAGAGGATTCTCTTTACCAGGTAAACACACACATGCAGCACATTCTGAATCCAGGCCAGGAGGGGGAGACTAGTACCCGGATTCAGGGGAGCTTCCCCAGCTCTAAGTATCCTGATCTGGAGGAGGAGTTAGCCAGTTGTTCAGAGACAGTGGATAGAGTTAGTTGGTCCAAGGAGATCAAGGAGAGCAGTTTCGGAGAGACACTGAGACAGAAGGAAGTCTTTGAGGCAGACAGCGGAGACGTGCAGTCAGGACTGAGCTGCGGCTCATGGGAAGGAAGAGAACCTGAAGGTTTGTTGTATGCAGTGGAGCTTTGAGGAAAGGAGCACAGGAGTGGAAAAAAGACTCAGAGGGGAACTGTGACCGGGCACCCTCAGAGCTGAAGTGCATAAACCGGGTACTGGGAGCCCGAGGCTTTTGTGGGACTCTAAGACACATAGCAGAACCGGAGGGCACTAAACTGCACGTTAACTGCCCACACCAAGCCTGAGGTACAGCAGTACTCTAAGAGCCTGGGTCGTGGTAGAGACCCAATAAAAAGGCTCAAGTTGCCTACCGTGCAGGCAACTGTCCAAGGACAGGAGAGAGACGATACCTTGCCAGCAAGCTACAAGCAGCAGGGGCCTTGCCATCTTATTGCAAGTAGGAAAGGCTTACCTACCTCACCTGGGAGAGGGATCACCTTTGCCTCCAAGCCAGCCAGACCACATCACCATCCGTGCCTGGTACCCTGGACTGTGGACTACTACCATCAGTAAACCAGGTAAAGACTTTACAACTTGTGCCCTCCACTTATTTGTCGGCATACATCATCCCTGCCACACACCTTGGGAGCCCTGGGGACCCCGCCATACCATCTCCCCAGAGAACCCCTTTAAATGGCGTCGGTCCCTACTGACCGAAAACCACAGAAGGCGTCACGAATAGTCTTTAATACCAAATTCCCTAGAGGATCTTTCCTCTTTAATTGGGCGCCCAGGGCCACGAACCAGGTCGTAGCCACCGTGACATCCCTTTTAAGACCGTACCCGGTACCGAGTACCCCACTGCCCTGGTGGGTGACTCATAACAGGAGAAAATGGACCCCAAAATTTGTTGTGAAATTTCTCCCTACATGTAATTGGGAACTACTTTTGAGGCACAGTGCAAAGCTTAAAAAGGAAGAAGTGCCATATTATTGTGCTGATTTTACTGTTATGGTTTGAGGGTGCTATGACCCACTGGGAGAGCCCCCATAAGTGACAAGTTACAAACTAAACCTCTCAAAGAATTCATCTAGGGGTGCAGTGATCATATTGACACCACAGGTGTGTGACAGAATTTTATATCATTGGGCAGTGAAGAAAAAATAATTACATTTTTAACACAAAAATTTTGTTTTAGCTCCAGATTTTACATTTTCATACATGAATGGGTAAAACTGGCACCGAAATATGTCCCACAATTTCTGCTGAATGTAGAAATACACCATATGGGGTTGTACAGTACTGATCAGCCACATGACGAGACTCAGGAGGGACAGAGCACTGTTTTGCCTCCTAAAGCGCAGATATTCCTAGAATTGTTTGCAGACTCCATATACAGAGCCCCTAAGCACTAGAAGAGCAGAATGCCCCGTCAAGACACCCCATTTTGGAAATTATACCCTTGCCAAATATGTGGATGCTGAAGAGGGTTTATGCCCACTGTGGCTGGCTTAGAAGGGAGGGGGGCATTTGAATTTGGGAGCACAGAATTCGCTAAATGTTTTTTTGGGGGGTGAGGAGCCATTTTGCTCTATCAGAACCTTTGTAGTACCAGTAACATGGAAGCCCCCTATACTTCCGTCAACAGATGACAAACCGGACTGGGGACTTTCTTTTTTTGTGGATTGAGTTGAAGCTTTTATTGGGAACATTTTTCATAAGGTTTGGGATCACATTTATCCATTGCTCTACGGTGGACACTTACTTTGGGGTTTCCATTTAAATCTTTGAGTGATGTGATGCAGATGAAACCCTCAATCACTATAATGAGACAATGAGACTTTTCAAAAGTGCACAAAACTGTGGCTAATCAAGTTTTTATGCCCACCTAAAAAGATTTACATAGAAAGCCCGGTGTAAGCGCTCAGAGTAGAGCGGAGGATAAATGTGCACCAAGCCTTACTGAGATCTTTGAGAGGGAGAATGAACAAATCAACAGGAGGTGAAGAATTTGCTTTATTTATTTCTTCTGCCGTTTCTCATGCTGTATAAGTGATTAGACAACTTTATTCTTCTGAACGGTCCAATTATAGAGATACCAGATTTTTATCGGGTTTCCGGGTTTCTTATGCCTGGCTGCTGTCATACACTAAAAAAGACACTTTTTATTGCAAAAACTAATTTTTGCATCGCCATGTTTTGAGAGCTATAATTTTTCCATATTTCAGCTAACAAAGTCATGTGAGGTTTGCTTTTTGCAGGATGAGTTGATGGTTTTATTTATTAGTACTGATTTTGGTCACATGATGTTTTTGATCGCTTTCTATTTCTAGAACCAGCAATTCAGGAATTCTTTTTTTTTTCCATTCTGAATGTGGTATAATTAATAAGGCAGCTTTATTTTTTGGATCAGTACAATTACAGTGATGCCACAGTCATATAGGTTTTTTTATGTTTTGCTGCTATTACACAAAAAAATCTTTTATAAAAAATTTTTTGCATTGCTTTATTCTGAGAGTTATATCTTTTTTATGTTTCCGCTAACAGAGCTGTATGGTGGCTTGTGTTTTGCAGGACAACATGGCGTTTTCAGAGGTATCTTTTTATGTACATTCGTCTTTTAATTTCACTCTTTTCCAGCGGTATCATAACAAAGCATAGTTGGCTACTTTTTTTTTTGGTGTTCACTGAAGGGGTTAAGTGAACTCGTGTGACACTTTTCTGGATCAGGTTGATCCAGACACAGCGATACCAAACATAATTTTTTGTTTATTTAATTTTTTGTGCATAAAAATGTGTATTTATTAGTGTAATTTTTGTATTATTATTTAGTAATTGTTTTTCTTTATATATTTTTAAATTTTTTTAAACTTTTTTACTTAGTCCCTTTATGGGACTTTCACTTTTTTTAAACTTTGATTGCAGGTATAATGCATTGCAATGCATCAGCATTGCAGTGAAAAAGGGTATGTGCACACGCTGCGGATTTTGCTGCAGATCCGCAGCGGATTGGCCACTGCAGATTCACAGCAGTTGTCCATGTGTTGTACAGTACCATGTAAACCTATGGAAAACAAAACCCGCAGTGCACATGCTGCAGAAAAAAACGTGCGGAAGTGCAGCGTTGTTTATTCCGCAGCATGTCAATTCTTTGTGCAGATTCTGCAGCGGTTTACACCCGCTCAGTAATAGGAATCTGCAGGTGTAAAACCGCAGGTGAAATCCGCACAAAATCCGCAAAAAAAAGTGGTAAATCCGGGGTAATTCCGCAGGATATCCGCAGTGCGGATTACCTGTAGCTTCAAGGACGCTCTCTTTTTTTTTTAATGTGACTTGAGAAGGCTGAGGCACAGATTTTGACTGTTTATATTGACCAACTCCTATTTCTTTCAAGGTTGTTGTCTGGACAATACAGTAATATGGGGCATTAAACTGAAGAGCAATGTACCTAATATGGGTGCCCTGGAGTCAGTGGGAGCGACTAAGGGAAAATAAATAAAGTGCATCCTGATGCCCTTGAGCCAGTGGGAGCGGCTAAGGGTGAAGAAATCAAGTGCATTAACACGAAGGGCAATGTGCCTATTCCCAATGCCTTTGTCCCAGTTGGAGAGGGTTAATGGTATATGTTATCAAGTGCCTGTAAAGCATCTAACAATGGTGTGGCAAGGTGATTAATAATGCCTTTGTAGACTTTTCTGCTATAGGCTTATTTCATTTACTATGTCCAAATATTACAGAAATTATTTAAATTATTTAATGATTGGTTATAATGTCGATATTATATTGTGTATGGCTTTTAATTACTCCTTGTTTATAGTATCTTTCTCTTTATATACACTCATCACTTTTTGGGTAGTAATAGTAAGTGGGTTTAAGAATTGGTTACTGCACAGCCCAGCTACTGTATGTAATGGTGGTTTCTTGAACTGAAATCTGTGAATTAGTGAGTTATCAGAGCTGGCTACAATACATGCGGTATAATAGTTTTTGAGGCATCACAGATGTTATTATACAGGTAGTCAGACTGTGGCTACCCCTTTATTATGGTTTAGTTTTCGCATTCCCCATTATAGGATCCACATTGCAGGATGTTTAGCGGCTGGTATTTTGCTGTAGTTACCATATTATCGATCATAATTTGGTAGTGTGCATTGTTAAAATTAATCTGTTGTAGCCCTGGAATTTTTGTTACTCATATGCACAGTCTTTCCATAGCATGCAGAACTGGTTGATGACTTTATTAGGCATGGGTGATGGGGGTCGAGTCCATTCAAGGTGTCAAATGGCCTCGCTGGTGGCGGTTTAGGAGTCAGGTGGAAGTTGCAGACAAGTTAAGGTGGACTCATTTTAACTAATAGAGGATGTAAAACCTCATGGTGGTGAGCAGGTGGTGATTGTAATGGTAACATCAATCAGGGGCGGGCACAGTGGTTAAGCACAGGAGTGAGGATAATAGGGTCATTGGTGCCCTGAAAGTTTACTGGCTCTGCTTGAATGGCAAGCCAGTGCGTGCCGCCCCTTTATGGCTGTCTGTCCTGGTGCTGTATGTCAGACAGCTGGGGATATCACTGTACTTGTGAATTCCAATGTACTAGCACTCCACCTGACTCCTACTGTGATTATTTAATCCTGTGGTTTGAATAAAAGCTGTGGCCATTTTGACAACCAAAATAATGTGTTTTGTGTATTTATTTTAGTACCTAGGTTTACAGTAGTTATGGTGGTTTTAAGAAGGAGTGGGGTCCATCCCATATCCAAAAGTCAAGGGGCAAGAGAGAGAGAAACTGATGGAACCGAACTTTGGACTAAAGTTTTGGTTGAACCTGAACTTCCACAGGTCTACTCATCCCTCCTTTATACTCACTACTTCAGTTTGATGCTTCATGTAGACAATGGAGAAAATGTTCTGGTAACGGATTCACAGCTCAGTGTTTCACCAGGTTTATGGTCTACAAGGTGCTGTCCACAGTTAGTATTTCTACTAAGTCATTATCTGTTGTGGGGCTGTGAGGACTGGAGTTTGGGAAACACTACACAAGATGATCACACATGCTACTTATCAAAATCATGACAAGAGCACAGACCAAGTTCCCCTATAAACATTGTAAGTGCTCTCTGGCTTTTATATACCTAAGAATGAGAACAAGTTCTACATAATTACAAATTAATATTACTAACCTGAAATATGTATAACAGTTTCATAATCCCTCCATCAGCATGAAATGCGAATGTTTTCATTTATAAAATGGATCCGAACCACCATATAAAGACCAACCAAGAAAATGTATCAGTAGGGTTCAAAATATGTCAGTGCTGCAACTTGGATACCATTATCATAAAAATTATTTCATGTCTACTTTGTAAAGATATACGTTTACTACAACCTTTTTTACTTACATTTTCTGAGATAGAAGCAGATCTTTTAAAACCCAATAAAACCGATATGCAGTAGAAGAAGTCATCTTACCTTTAAATTTTGAGAAATGAGTGAAATCCAGCAAACTGCTGCTTCATTTACCGCTACAAGATCTTCTTTGTGTGAAAATTATAAAAAAAAGTTTAAAGGTTTTCCTGTGTAAAGAGGAAGTAGATTGCAACAGCGACATTACTTGTATATACTGAAATGTGTTGTGCTCTGCGCAGTCATACCAAGACATTCAGAAACCACCTAGAAGTCAATTCAAAGGAACAGGACTACTTGTTTTTATGGGTTTTTCCGATCTTATAATACACTGGCAAGTGACTAAATGTAAAAAATAATAGTATACTACATTATATTTATTGTTTAAATTGCCACCAGTGGTAATGTCTCACACAAGCAGTGCACAACCCCAGTGACTCCAATTTTAAAGGTACTTGTATTTAGTTTCTTTAGAGAAATGAAAAGTCTTTTAATTTTAAATTTTCAGTTATCACTGTCCAACCTGAACAATAGACCCCACTGTCAGCTCTTAGATGATTGTGTCAAAAGGTGGAGGATCTATTGAAGATGAAGAGATGAGAAATCTGCATAACTAGTAAATCCCTAATATAGTATTCTCACACATATGCGCATGTTAAACTTGATTTCCCACAGATTCCTGCACATCTGTCAGGAGATACAGGCAGTCATTAATTCAACTGTTAAATCTGTCTGAGGCTTTCAACTTTCAACTTATGATCCAAGTAGTAACATTTCTCCTTTTGAAGAGTGACATGTTAAGCATGCCGAGATGAGGAGACTTAAAGCCGCAATGCTCCACTGGGAAATATGCAAATAGTCTCTTCAGAGAGTAAGAGGACTAGCTAGAACTCTGGTGCCACCTATTGGAAGTAACAATCCTAACAGTCAATGTCGACCCTTTAACGAGGGTCACATGACTAAGGATAAAAGCCAAACCAGAATCTCAATTTGCAGACACTGTGTTTTGGGGTACTCGCCCTCGTCAGTGCAAAGTGTGAGATCTGGTTTGGCTATGTGAGAGGCGTCTGACCGTGATCCATGTAGTATCGTTGCTCCTTGCGGAGAGTGACATGATAAGCATGTCGAGGTGAGGAGACTTAAAGCCACAATGCTCCTCTGGGAAATATGCAAATAGTCTCTTCAGAGAGTAAGAGGACTAGAACTCTTCCAATAGGTGGCACTAGAGTTCTATATTCTTCCTCTCTGAAGAGACTATCTGCACATGGTGGCATGGTCCAAAGATTCTGTCACTGCCCAAATATTTGTGGACCTACCTGTATATTCAGTAGCATAGCGGTCCCCTCGGACCCGGACTTGAAGGGGCCTACCTGAAACGACTGCCATCCTCAACTGTATCTGAGTGAGTGAAATTAGGACAGTTGTAAACATGGTGGCCTGGCTAGGAACCCAGTCAGATGCTTTGCTCCTCCTGAGCTGAACCCCTAGCTACGCCTTTGTGCATAAAGATTAAAATATAATGTTAATCTGGGACCATTTAAAAAGTTTTCATTGGACCAATGAATAGAAGTAAAATATTCTGCAAATGTATATATCTGCTAGAAACTCTGTTTATGTTTCTTTTCTTTTTCTGCAGTTGGAGAAATCAGGATCCTTAAAGGGAATCTATCACCCCATGGACGCTTTTAAGCTATTACTATAGGCATACAGGTGATAGAATGGTTAAAATAATCTTACTTGTATGTCTCATAGCTACAGTGTAGTTCTGGAGAATTAGAGTTTTAATGTTTTATATTAATGATTTCTTCCAGGCCCCGGGGTGTACGGTGCCGCTCCGGTCCCACACAAGTATCTTGTTACCGCAACTTCTGACTGACGGGAAGTCAGAGGTAACGGTCACAAGATCTCAATGTAAGTCTGTAAGAGCCTTGTTCTAGCCTCATTCTGGCTCTCATAGACTTACATTGTGTTGTGACTTTTGACTCATCCAGAACACACTGAAACGCTCTGGTAGGTCACAAACTGCCGAGGAGCGGCATCGATAAAAGAGAAAGACGGCGGCTGGTGAGTATAATACTAGGGGCAGGAAACTCAGATTAGAAACACCACTGCAATAAAACAAAAAACACTTGAGCGGTGCTATTATGAATTTAGTGCATTGTACTCCAGCAAGCCCTTCATTAAGATTATTGTGCACAATGCCAGTGCTAATGAATCAGACCCGTTGTTCTATAGGCAAGTAAAAGACTTGGGTAATATATTAGGGAACTTCAGATAATTCAATAAGTAAATTTCAGATGGTAATATAATCGTAAATAAACCAAAATAGTGGTAAAAAATCTGGTCAAATGATCTTCATTAGTGAAAAAATTTGTAGAGGTAGCATTAGTAAAAAGGCTGTAAAGCTTGTAGTAGAAAACTTTCATTTAGGTTTGAAGGTTATTTTGCAATATCAGTTACAGGTTTGGTGAACCACATTACTTAGCAGCTGTAGATGTATATTTGATGCAACCGGACATTGTTCATTCAACCTGCACATTTTAGGTTGTTTTACTTCCTCCTTCTGGGATTTGTATATGCACAGCTTCTCGCCTATGCTTACTGAATGAGCGGGTACCTCCTGCTGTGATGTATAAGCTGTAGTTCTTGCTGTATGGCGATATATCTAAACATAGTACCACCAAAGCTGTAACCATACACTGTGCTTCCCCTTAAAGGGAACCTGTCACATCAGATATAGGGTTCATATGCAACTAAATAGTATTTAAATCTGGGGTAACCGGCTTAATTGAGCAGTAGCTACAGGGAGAAAAGAAAGTTTTATTCTCCCTGCATCCGCTCAATTCTAGTCATAGGGACACTGCAGGGAGCAATTACAGTCAGGGATAACTATACAGTGAGTGCTCTGTAATCACTCCTCGGCTCTTTATTGAAAGGCTGTATTGTGGTGTGCATGCAGCACATATGTACAGAGCAGGCTGTTAATCAATGGTAATGTAATGATTAGTGATGAGCGAACGTGCTTGGATAAAGTGCTACCTGAGCATTCTCGTGTGCTAACTGAGGGTCTTTGGCGTGCTTGAAGAATATGTTTGAATCTCCGCAGCCGCATGTCTCATGGCTGTTTGACAGCTGCAACACATGCAGAAATTAGAGGACCAACCACAACTACAACGCGGACAGCCAAGAAAGTGCACCCACACAGAAGATCAGTTAAAAAATAGCCTTTATTTATGGTGGCAATTGGCACATAAGATAAAAATAGATAATAGTACGCGAATATAACAGGACAATAAAAAAATAGTATATTAAAATCAAAATTGGATATAAATAGGTGACCCCAAGAATAATTATTAATGGATATACATTTCATGTGGTGACGGCCAAAAAAAACAAAAAAAAAAAAAAAACTTTTTTAGATAATAATAATCAATTGATGTAAAAAAAATATAAAAAAATAAAATAAAATCAACAAAAAATCCAGCAAAAAGTGCACGAAAAATGATAATAAACAAGTAAAAAATTTTAAATAATGAATTAAATATTATTTAAAATAAGTGCCAAAAATATATACGTGCTACCGCAAAACAAATCACACATTTGCGGAGTAAAGTTGATTATACTAAAGTGCAAAAGTGCTAGACAGAGCCACTATATAAGGGCATCTGTAGGGCATACAATGTGCCACACGCAAGTAAATGAGCAACACCAAAGAAAGTGCAATGTGCTAAAAAAACGGACCATCCAAAACACAAGAGGTAATATTACTCCACGATATACCTTATTAGAGGGGTCACCAAGGTCCTGCTATCGCGCATCCCGACGCGCGTTTCGGAATCTCCTTCCTTCGTCAGGGGGTGGCGAATGTGTATTAAATGGGGCTTTATATATCCTCATTACCTCCATTGCAGTAACCCCGGCATGTATGGCGCATGCGCCGTCAGAGAGACCCGGAAGTCCAAGCGCCGTTGTCATGTGACAGCACGCACGGGAACGGAGTACCCGGCGTTGCTAAGTCACCATGACGCGGGTGCCGGGACTCCAGGCATCAGACCACGCAGGCGCACTGCTCGAGGTATCGCAAGGGAGCGGGGAAAAGCAAGATACTAATATACGAGAACAGGGAATATATAGCGGACATGGATAATAAAGAAAAAAAGGGTGGGGGGGAATCAATCTATGGTGAACGGTTAATCCATAAGAGAGTATAATAGTTATAGACTGCACCATGATGAAGCCCAGGGATACAAAAAAGGGGGAGGGGTGGGAATGAAATACAATATAAAACAAATGGCGTTTGTAATTAATGGCACCTTGCTCCTATATATTTCATAACTATAGTGAATCAAAAAAATATTAAATAAATGATATTGCATACAATATAAACAAATGCCTGTGAATCACATCTGGATTTATGACAAAATGAAAGTAATGTATACAAAAAATAAATCAAATATGAATAAATCAAAAAAATAGAAAAAAATATAAAATAAAAAAGTATAAAGAAGAAAAAATGGTTTTATATATATAAACCTATGAAAAATCCGCACAATAATCCATATTCTCCATAGGAATGCAGCAGGTCCGGAACATCGAAGACATACAAAGTCCATCACACTCCGTCCGAACCAAGACATACAGCTGTCCACTCCGCATGGCCGATGGAGCTTCTCCACACAATCCAGCCAAATACATGTAAGTATGGTATACTAAAAGTATATAAGAATAAAAAGTTAATAAAAAGCCACATATAATATACAAGAGCATAAAAATAAATAAAATATACTATAAAAACAGTGGTGTTATAAAAAAGGGGCAAAGCTCAAATTTTCATTCAACCCGTCAGGGGACACTGTATTTAGTGTCCAGATCCACTTGGTCTCCATTTGTGCCAGTGTAGTACTTATTTTTCCTCCTCTCTCATTAGGTCTAATTCCATCTATGCCTTTTACTCTCAGAAGTGATGCGTCACAATTATGCTTAATTTTAAAGTGCTTGGGGATGGTCTTCAGCAGGGATATATCATCAACGTCCTTTGCGGCTATAATCCCCAGCACATGTTCTCGGACCCTTACTTTTAATTGGCGGGTAGTCATGCCCCCATAGACCAGTGAGCATGGGCATGTGGCATAATAAATGACTGTTTTAGTTGTACAGGTTATGGCTTGTTTGATATCATACGTCATTGTCCCATTGGAGTTACAAAAGACCTGTGCTCTCTCTATGTTAGGGCAAGCTACGCATTTTCCACAAGGCCTACAACCTACTACTTGTTTCGCATTCATTAGAAAGGAAGGCACGACTGAATTGTGGGCATAATGGCTCTTGACCAAGTGGTCCTTTAGATTTTGGGATCTCCTGTACGTAATACTTGGTTTGTCACCAATATACCGTGCCAAAACAGGGTCTGCCTTAAGGATTCCCCAGGATTTAGCCAAACATGATCTCATGAGTTCATTCTGTCCATGGTTTCTAGTAATATATCTGACTACCTGATTGGATTTGGGTATTCGCTGACCATACAGGGCTTGATGTCTAGTGACATTTTTAGCACGGTTATATCCCTTTTTAATAGAACGTCTGCTATATCCACGTTCGAGAAATCTCTCTTTGAGATCTTTAGCTTGTGCCTCGAAGTCGATATCATTAGAACAGATCCTTCTGAGACGTAAAAATTGTCCGATAGGGATCGACTGGACCATAGCAGGGGGATGAGACGAGGTAGCATGTAGGAGGGAATTTACCGCTGTAGATTTCCTAAAAATATTGGTAGATAGGCAATTATCCTCTCCTCTATAGACATTCACGTCAAGAAAGTCCAAGGAATTAGAGTCAAATTTGTATGTCAGATGTATGTTCAGGGGATTATGGTTAAGAAACGACATAAAAGATTGTAAGGATTCCTCTGACCCCTGCCAGATAAAGAATATATCGTCTATGAATCGTACCCATATTGGGATACAATCCATCCATGTTTCAGACGTCAAGAGGTCCCTCTCCCACAGCCCCAGGAATAAGTTTGTGTAAGCCGGCGCAAAAGAAGCACCCATAGCGGTGCCCTGGAGCTGTAGGTAGAGGGACCCCTTAAAGAGAAAAAAATTGTGTGACAGCGAAAATTCAAGGAGACGTATTGTAAACTGTTTCATAAGACCAGGCATAATTGATGACCCCAGGAAATGTGTTGCTGCCTGAACCCCATCACTATGCCGAATATTAGTGTATAGACACTCTACGTCACATGTTACTAAATAGGTGTCCTTACCAATATATAATCCATCAATTTTTTTGAGGAACTCATTATTTGTTTTCTAAATTCTCCCTGAAAAAATCATTTTATTTTATTTGGTTTCTAAATTCTTCATGATAAAATCATATTTTTGTTTTATTATTTTTTTTTCTAAAGTCTCCCTGAAAAAAAAAAAAAAAAAAAAAAAACAGTGGGAGATTAATATTGGCCTTTCTGCTTGTGTGCCAGTCTTGACTCCTGGGTGTGCCATCTCTCTCTCTCTCTCTCTCTCTATCTCTCTCCAATTGTGGTCCATAGAAAGCCTATATTTTTTTTCCTTGATTTGGGTTCCAAAATCTACCAGAGAAAATAACTCCATCAATCATTGGTAGAAAAATATTGGCCTCTGGGCTTGTGTGCCACTCCTGATTCCTGTGTGCGTCATCTCTCAGTCAGTGGGCCATAGAACGCCTATTTTTGGTTTTATTTGTTTTCTAAATTCTCCCTGAAAAAATCATTTTATTTTATTTGGTTTCTAAATTCTTCATGATAAAATCATATTTTTTTTATTATTTTTTTTTCTAAAGTCTCCCTGAAAAAAAAAAAAAAAAAAAAAAAACAGTGGGAGATTAATATTGGCCTTTCTGCTTGTGTGCCAGTCTTGACTCCTGGGTGTGCCATCTCTCTCTCTCTCTCTCTCTCTCTCTCTCCAATTGTGGTCCATAGAAAGCCTATATTTTTTTTCCTTGATTTGGGTTCCAAAATCTACCAGAGAAAATAACTCCATCAATCATTGGTAGAAAAATATTGGCCTCTGGGCTTGTGTGCCACTCCTGATTCCTGTGTGCGTCATCTCTCACTCAGTGGCCCATAGAAAGCATATAGTTTGTTACATTTGTTTTCTAAATTCTCCCTGCAAAAATCAAATTTTTTTTTTTGGGGGGGTTTCTAAAGTGTTCCTGAAAAAAATAAAAATAAAAAACAAATAATAGTGTGACATTAATATTAACATTTGTGCTTCAGTGACAGTCCTGCGTGTGGGGCATCTCTCTAATTTGCAGCCACCAAAAAAAGAGTGTGTAACATTGTGCCTGATTTTCGCGGTGGTCTCACCAACCTGTAAAGGGGTAGCTAAATCATACTGAAGTTATAGCTCACCGTGTAAGTTGTGTGACTGCAACAAATAACGTTAGTTTGGTTACGTTTTTAAAACAATGAGGAAGTCTAGTGGAAGAGGTCGTGGCCGGGGGCGTTCATTGTCAGCTGGTAATGAGGGTAGTGGTAGTGGTGGAGCATCAGGTGGTCGTGGGGAAAAAAATATTGCACCTAAGTCTGGAGCTGTGGAGCCAGGTTCGTCGTCCGGCTACACAAGGCCTCGAACGCTCCCTTTTCTGGGATTAGGAAAACCGCTTTTAAAGCCGGAGCAGCAAGAGCAAGTTTTGGCTTATCTTGCTGACTCAGCCTCTAGCTCTTTTGCCTCCTCTCGTGAAACTGGTAAAAGTAAAAGCAGCGCGTCGTTAGTGGATGTTCACAAGTCACTTCCTTGTCCTCTTCAGCAAAAACAACAACAGAGAAGAATGCAGCAGGCGACACAACGGGTTACTCCATGGAGCTCTTTACACATACCGTCCCTGGCTTAGAAAGTGAAGCAGTTAACAGTCCATGCCCATTACAAATTGAATCTGACATGGAGTGCACTGACGCACAGCCACAGCCAGACTACTATGCTGGTCCTTTGACTCAGACCACAACATTGCCCTCGCAGGGTGCTGATCAAGAATCAGACCCTGATGAGACTATGTTGCCCCATCACGAACGCTATACCACCGAACGACACGGTGACACAGACGAAGTTGCGCAGGAGGTACAAGAAGAGTTATTAGATGACCCAGTTCTTGACCCCGATTGGCAGCCATTGGGGGAACAGGGTGCAGGCGGCAGCAGTTCTGAAGCAGAGGAGGAGGAGGGGCCGCAGCAGGCATCAACATCGCCACAGGTTCCATCTGCCGGGCCCGTATCTTGCCCAAAACGCGTGGCAAAGCCAAAACCTGGTGGAGGACAGCGTGGCCATCCGGTTAAAGCTCAGTCTGCAATGCCTGAAAAGGTATCCGATGCTAGAAAGAGTGCAGTCTGGCATTTTTTTAAACAACATCCAATTGATCAGCGCAAAGTCATCTGTCAAAAATGTTCTACTTCCTTAAGCAGAGGTCAGAATCTGAAAAGTCTCAATACTAGTTGCATGCATAGACATTTAACCACCATGCATTTGAAAGCTTGGACTAACTACCAAACGTCCCTTAAGGTTGTTGCACCCTCGGCCAATGAAGCTAGTCATCAACGCAACATCCCTTCCGGCAGTGTAGGACCACCATTTAGCGCACCACCTGCTGTATCTGTGCAGGTATCTTTGCCAGGCCAAAGCAGTCAGGGTCAGGGAATCACCAGTTTCGTAGTAGGAAACACTGCATCTAGGGCACCGGCGGCAACAATACCATCTCCCACCGTCTCTCAGTCTGCCATGTCCACCGGCACCCCCGCTAGTTCCACGATCTCCATCTCTCCAGTCCAGCTCACCCTACATGAGACTATGGTTAGAAAAAGGAAGTACTTAGCCTCGCATCCGCGTACACAGGGTTTGAACGCCCACATAGCTAGACTAATCTCGTTAGAGATGATGCCCTACCGGTTAGTTGAAAGCGAAGCTTTCAAAGACCTGATGGACTACGCTGTACCACGCTACGAGCTACCCAGTCGACACTTTTTTTCCAGAAAAGCCATCCCAGCCCTCCACCAGCATGTTAAAGAGCGCATCGTCCATGCACTCAGGCAATCTGTGAGCACAAAGGTGCACCTGACAACAGATGCATGGACCAGTAGGCATGGCCAGGGACGTTACGTGTCCATCACGGCACACTGGGTAAATGTGGTGGATTCAGGGTCCACAGGGGACAGCAAGTTTGGGACAGTTCTGCCTAGCCCACGGTCTAGTAAACAGTTGTCTGTAGCCGTTCGCACCCCCTCCTCCTCCTCCTCCTCCTCGTCCTCCTGCAGAAGCAAGAGCTCGTCCACAGACCGCAGTCGCACAAACACTCCATCCGCACCTGCCACTGTTGCACACCAGGTCTCCCATTATGGGGCAGCTACTGGCATACGTCAGCAGGCTGTATTGGCTATGAAGTGTTTGGGCGACAATAGACACACCGCGGAAGTTCTGTCCGAGTTCTTGCAGCAAGAAACGCAGTCGTGGCTGGGCACTGTAGATCTTGAGGCAGGCAAGGTAGTGAGTGATAACGGAAGGAATTTCATGGCTGCCATCTCCCTTTCCCAACTGAAACACATTCCTTGCCTGGCTCACACCTTAAACCTGGTGGTGCAGTGCTTCCTGAAAAGTTATCCGGGGTTATCCGACCTGCTCCTCAAAGTGCGTGGACTTTGCGCACATATCCGCCGTTCGCCTGTACACTCCAGCCGTATGCAGACCTATCAGCGTTCTTTGAACCTTCCCCAGCATCGCCTAATCATAGACGTTGCAACAAGGTGGAACTCAACACTGCACATGCTTCAGAGACTGTGCGAACAGAGGCGGGCTGTTATGTTTTTGTGGGAGGATACACATACACGGGCAGGCAGTAGGATGGCAGACATGGAGTTGTCAGGTGTGCAGTGGTCGAAGATTCAAGACATGTGTCAAGTCCTTCAGTGTTTTGAGGAATGCACACGGCTGGTTAGTGCAGACAACGCCATAATAAGCATGAGCATCCCCCTAATGCGTCTGCTGATGCAAAGTTTGACGCACATAAAGGATCAGGCGTCTGCACCAGAGGAAGAGGAAAGCCTTGATGACAGTCAGCGATTGTCTGGTCAGGGCAGTGTACATGACGAGGTACCGGGCGAAGAGGAGGTGGAGGATGAGGAGGATGATGGGGATGAGTATATTTTTAATGAGGAAGCTTTCCCGGGGGCACGGGAAATTGGTGGCGTGGCAAGGCCGGGTTCTGGTTTTTTGAGGGACACAAGTGACGTAGATTTGCCTGCAACTGCCCCTCAACCAAGCACAACCGCAGATTTGACAATGGGAACTTTGGCCCACATGGCGGATTATGCCTTGCGTATCCTCAAAAGGGACACACGCATTACAAAAATGATGAACGATGACGATTACTGGTTGGCCTGCCTCCTTGATCCTCGCTATAAAGGCAAATTGCAAAATATTATGCCACATGAGAACTTGGAACTAATATTAGCAACAAAACAATCAACTCTTGTTGACCGTTTGCTTCTGGCATTCCCTGCACACAGCGCCCGTGATCGTTCTCACACGAGCTCCAGGGGCCAGCAGACCAGAGGTGTTAGAGGGGCAGAAATCAGAAGTGGCGTTGGCCAGAGGGGTTTTCTGACCAGGTTGTGGAGTGATTTTGCTATGACCGCAGACAGGACAGGTACTGCAGCATCAATTCAAAGTGACAGGAGACAACATTTGTCCAGTATGGTTACAAACTATTTTTCATCCCTTATCGACGTTCTCCCTCAACCGTCATTCCCATTTGATTACTGGGCATCCAAATTAGACACCTGGCCAGAATTGGCAGAATATGCATTGCAGGAGCTTGCTTGCCCGGCAGCTAGTGTCCTATCAGAAAGAGTATTCAGTGCTGCAGGTTCAATACTAACAGAAAAAAGGACTCGTCTGGCTACCCAAAATGTAGATGATCTAACCTTCATTAAAATGAACCACAACTGGATTTCAAAATCTTTTGCCCCACCCTGCCCGGCTGACACCTAGCTTTCCTATGAAAAGGTCTTGCCTGTGGACTATTCTGAATGACTTTTCCAATCTCGTAATTTTCTTCACCTGATTGTCCAGCATACGACATGTTTCCACCTCACGAAATGGCCAAACTCCCCACACGGGGTCGTGCTATCGCCACTTTGCGCTTGGACCCTTGAGAGTGCTGTTTGTCTGAAGAGGTGGGTGTGGCCGCTTTTGGTCGACGGCACTGCCACTGGGTCCCTCATAGTACAATAAAGTGTCTCTGGCGGTGGTGGTGCGCACCCAACGTCAGACACACCGTTGTAATATGAGGGGCCCTGTGCCTGTACCGCCGGCCACAAGCCAGTTCCCCCCCCCCAGCTCAAACAGTGCTCTACCACTAGCAAAATTATCTCTCACAGCTTCACCAATGTGTAGTCTAGGCGCTGACATCCTTCAATGCCTGGCACTGACAATACCATTGTTTTGACATTTTTGTTATGTTAGGCCTTCGAAGCCTGTCTGCGGTCACTCCTTCCACTAGACTTCCACTGACCATACACTGCTGCCCATGTACCCCTGGAACCAATTTAAAGTGCCTACAGCCAGCCCAATTTTGTTATGTTAGGCCTTGGAAGCCTGTCTGCGGTCACTCCTTCCACTAGACTTCCACTGACCAGACCACTGCTGCCCATGTACCCCTGGAACCAATTTAAAGTGCCTACAGCCAGCCCAATTTTGTTATGTTAGGCCTTGGAAGCCTGTCTGCGGTCACTCCTTCCACTAGACTTCCACTGACCAGACCACTGCTGCCCGTGTACCCCTGGAACCAATTTAAAATTGCCTACAGCCATGTGTTAATATTTTAGGCCTTCGATGCCTGTCTGTGGTCACTCCTTCCACTAGGCCTCCACTGACCACACCACTGCTGCCCGTGTACCCCTGGAACCAATGTAAAATTGCCTACAGCCAGGCCAATTTTTTTATTTTAGGCCTTCGATGCCTGTCTGCGGTCCATTCTTTCAACTACTACTACACTGACCAGGGCACTGCTGCCCAAGTACCCCTGGAACCAATTTAAAATTGCCTACAGCCATGTGTTAATATTTTAGGCCTTCGATGCCTGTCTGTGGTCACTCCTTCCACTAGGCCTCCACTGACCACACCACTGCTGCCCGTGTAGCCCTGGAACCAATGTAAAATTGCCTACAGCCAGCCCTATGTTATTATGTTAGGCCTTCGAAGCCTGTCTGCGGTCACTCCTTCCACTAGGCCTCCACTGACCACACCACTGCTGCCCGTGTACCCCTGGAACCAATGTAAAATTGCCTACAGCCAGGCCAATTTTTTTATTTTAGGCCTTCGATGCCTGTCTGCGGTCCATTCTTTCAACTACTACTACACTGACCAGGGCACTGCTGCCCAAGTACCCCTGGAACCAATTTAAAATTGCCTACAGCCATGTGTTAATATTTTAGGCCTTCGATGCCTGTCTGTGGTCACTCCTTCCACTAGGCCTCCACTGACCACACCACTGCTGCCCGTGTACCCCTGGAACCAATGTAAAATTGCCTACAGCCAGCCCTATGTTATTATGTTAGGCCTTCGAAGCCTGTCTGCGGTCACTCCTTCCACTAGGCCTCCACTGACCACACCACTGCTGCCCGTGTACCCCTGGAACCAATTTAAAATTGCCTACAGCCAGCCCAATTTTTTTATTTTAGGCCTTCGATGCCTGTCTGCGGTCCATTCTTTCAACTACTACTACACTGACCAGGGCACTGCTGCCCGTGTACCCCTGGAACCAATTTAAAATTGCCTACAGCCATGTGTTAATATTTTAGGCCTTCGATGCCTGTCTGTGGTCACTCCTTCCACTAGGCCTCCACTGACCACACCACTGCTGCCCGTGTACCCCTGGAACCAATTTAAAATTGCCTACAGCCAGCCCAATTTTTTTATTTTAGGCCTTCGATGCCTGTCTGCGGTCCATTCTTTCAACTACTACTACACTGACCAGGGCACTGCTGCCCAAGTACCCCTGGAACCAATTTAAAATTGCCTACAGCCATGTGTTAATATTTTAGGCCTTCGATGCCTGTCTGTGGTCACTCCTTCCACTAGGCCTCCACTGACCACACCACTGCTGCCCGTGTACCCCTGGAACCAATTTAAAATTACCTACAGCCATGTGTGATTATTTTAGGCCTTCGATGCCTGTCTGCGGTCACTCCTTCCACTAGGCCTCCACTGACCACACCACTGCTGCCCGTGTAACCCTGGAACCAATTTAAAATTGCCTACAGCCATGTGTTATTATTTTAGGCCTTCGATGCCTGTCTGCGGTCACTCCTTCCACTAGGCCTCTACTGACCACACCACTGCTGCCCGTGTACCCCTGGAACCAATTTAAAATTGCCTACAGCCAGCCCAATTTTTTTATTTTAGGCCTTCGATGCCTGTCTGCGGTCCATTCTTTCAACTACTACTACACTGACCAGGGCACTGCTGCCCAAGTACCCCTGGAACCAATTTAAAATTGCCTACAGCCATGTGTTAATATTTTAGGCCTTCGATGCCTGTCTGTGGTCACTCCTTCCACTAGGCCTCCACTGACCACACCACTGCTGCCCGTGTACCCCTGGAACCAATTTAAAATTGCCTACAGCCATGTGTGATTATTTTAGGCCTTCGATGCCTGTCTGCGGTCCCTCCTTCCACTAGGCCTCCACTGACCTGTCTACTGCGGCCCGTCTACCCCTTGAACCAACCTAATAAAATATTTAAAAAATTAATTTGATTATAAAAAATAAGATCGTGTTGAGATCTCAAATGCAGACATTTTAACAATCAAAACAAACACACAACAAATATCTGGAACTGTACTACAAAGGTCCAACAGCTACAATTTCTTTCTCCTGCAAGAAGTTAACTGAAAGTTTTTTGGAGTTGTTAACACAGATATGGCATCCACCGAGTGTTGTCCTGTCGCGTCTCCTTTAAATTATTTCCAATAAGATGTTAAACTATTAATTTAATAAAATCAATAATTAAAAAAATAATTGAGTAAGTCAAAAGCACATTGCAAATAAACATTAATTACAAATCAAGAAGCATGGCGCGTCCGAGGGTGAGTAGATACCGAATAAGAATATAATCACCCTCGGACGCGCAATGCTTATTTACAACAGCCTTCCTTCCTAAGAATCAGCCCTTCCGTGGTGTAGAGAGAGGTTGTGTTACACTCCAAGGTGTTCCCCAGGTTGCCTTTCCTGAGCTTCGATCTTCCGGCTCTCGTTTAGTAGCTGTTGGAAACTACGCTGCATTAGGCCTACTAATTGTGTATGGGGTGTAGAGACAGGTTGTGTTACACTCCAAGGTTTTCACCAGGTTGCCTTTCCTGAGCTTCGATCTTCATGCTCTCGTTTAGTAGGTGTCGGAAAGTAGGCTGCATTAGGCCTACAAATTGGGTATGGGGTGGAGAGAGATGGTGTGTTACACTCCAAGGTGTTCCCCAGGTTTCCTTGCCATTGCTTCGGTCTTCCGACTCTCGTTTAGTAGTTGTAGAAAAGTACACAGCATTAGGCCTACAAAATGGGTATGGGGTGGAGAGAGATGGTGTGTTACACTCCAAGGTGTTCCCCAGGTTGCCTTTCCTGAGCTTCGATCTTCATGCTCTCGTTTAGTAGGTGTCGGAAAGTAGGCTGCATTAGGCCTAAAAAATGGGGAATGGGGTGGAGAGAGATGGTGTGTTACACTCCAAGGTGTTCTCCAGGTTTCCTCGCCATTGCTTCGATCTTCCGACTCTCGTTTAGTAGTTGTAGAAAACTACACTGCATTAGGCCTACAAAATGGGTATCGGGTGGAGAGAGATGGTGTGTTACACTCCAAGGTGTTCCCCAGGTTTCCTTGCCATTGCTTCGGTCTTCCGACTCTCGTTTAGTAGTTGTAGAAAAGTACACAGCATTAGGCCTACAAAATGGGTATGGGGTGGAGAGAGATGGTGTGTTACACTCCAAGGTGTTCCCCAGGTTGCCTTTCCTGAGCTTCGATCTTCCGGCTCTCGTTTAGTAGCTGTTGGAAACTACGCTGCATTAGGCCTACTAATTGTGTATGGGGTGTAGAGACAGGTTGTGTTACACTCCAAGGTTTTCACCAGGTTGCCTTTCCTGAGCTTCGATCTTCATGCTCTCGTTTAGTAGGTGTCGGAAAGTAGGCTGCATTAGGCCTACAAATTGGGTATGGGGTGGAGAGAGATGGTGTGTTACACTCCAAGGTGTTCCCCAGGTTTCCTTGCCATTGCTTCGGTCTTCCGACTCTCGTTTAGTAGTTGTAGAAAAGTACACAGCATTAGGCCTACAAAATGGGTATGGGGTGGAGAGAGATGGTGTGTTACACTCCAAGGTGTTCCCCAGGTTGCCTTTTCTGAGCTTCGATCTTCATGCTCTCGTTTAGTAGGTGTCGGAAAGTAGGCTGCATTAGGCCTAAAAAATGGGGAATGGGGTGGAGAGAGATGGTGTGTTACACTCCAAGGTGTTCTCCAGGTTTCCTCGCCATTGCTTCGATCTTCCGACTCTCGTTTAGTAGTTGTAGAAAACTACACTGCATTAGGCCTACAAAATGGGTATCGGGTGGAGAGAGATGGTGTGTTACACTCCAAGGTGTTCCCCAGGTTTCCTTGCCATTGCTTCGGTCTTCCGACTCTCGTTTAGTAGTTGTAGAAAAGTACACAGCATTAGGCCTACAAAATGGGTATGGGGTGGAGAGAGATGGTGTGTTACACTCCAAGGTGTTCCCCAGGTTGCCTTTCCTGAGCTTCTATCTTCAGGCTCTCATTAAATTGTGGTTAAATGGAACAACTGCATTTGGCGTACTAGTTGGTTTGGGGCCTACTATCGGTGTCTGCCACTCCTTGCTGTTCTCCTGGTTTCCTGTCCTGAAATTCCATTTTCAGCCTCTCGTTAAGTAGTTGTTAATGTTAGACTGCATTTGGCCTACTAGTTGGGTTGGGGCCTACTATCGGTGTCTGCCACTCCTTGCTGTTCTCCTCCACTGAACAAAGCTGTGCCGCCTGTTTACTACGGTTGCCAATTTTGAACTGCATTTCGACTACTTACTGATTTGGCCCTACTCTCTGTGTCAGCCTCTCATTCCAGTTGTCCTCCACTGCAATGCCCCCTGGTTATTCCTGTGTTACCAATTTTGAACTGCATTTAGCCCACTTTCTTCTTTGGGCCTATATCTGTGTTTCCACTTCATCGTGCCCATTGCCCAGCCAGTGATAGATGAGTCTGCTGGTACATTGACCCATAACGCAACATTCCCCGTGCACGCTACACAACAACATTGTGACCCTGCTGAAAGTCAGGTTGCTCTTCCCGCATACCATACCACCTTACACGGGGACAAAGAGGAAGGTGCAGATGAAAGTGCAGGTTCCTTCATCAGGTGGGGGGAGGAATACTAGTTGGCGACGTCACTGGCACAGGGCCTCTCATAGTACGCAAAAGTGTTGCTGCCGGTGGGAGGCGCCCCCGCCGTGCAAACACACCGCTGTACTTTGAGGGGCCCTGTGCCAGTGCCAATGCCAACGAGTGGGCCCCCCCTGCTTGCTCAGGATCACAGCACTTGCAAAGTTGAAATACTTACCTCTCCCTGCTCCACTGCCGTGACGTGGTCCAGATTTACTGGGCCCACTAATTACTTGAACCAGCCCTACCCCCCACAACTTTAGCCAAATGACCCCCAATTTCAAATGCCTTCCAATTATTTTAAGGTAAATTACGCTTGACAAGCTTCATTAAGAAGAATGGATGGTTTTGACATTAAAATGGGCACTCTAGGTGTTTTCCTGGCCCCCACTCACTGCCGACTATGCTGCCCCATTGACTTGCATTGGGTTTCGTGTTTCGGTCGATCCCGACTTTACGTCATAATCGGCCGATTTCACTCGACCCGACTTTGGACATAGTCGGGTTTCGCAAAACCCGGCTCGACTCTAAAAAGGTCAAGGTCGCTCAACTCTAGTCATGATGTGATGCGACTTCTCTTTCGTTGTATTTACTGTACATTTTGCAATGTCATGGGGTGTATGTAACTAACCTGTCTCCTTCCCCCAATACTTGCAGCCCTGAGCTCTAATGTAATTAAGCTTTGTCCACACCACTAGGGAAGGAATAGCCATTCTTCCTCACAGCAGGTGGCTAGTCAAATGCACACAATGAATAGACTAAGTGGAGCCACCAGTCTAGAATCTTCTGGTGGACCCAACCATTGAATAGAAGGTGTAACCCTTACCCCTTCATGGGCAGATCCCAGGAGCTCAGACAATCCATTCTTATTTTGAGATCAGATGTGAGTTGATCCTTGAAGGAGAAGGAGTGGGGATTCTTAGCTGAGGCAAGACCCCATGTCCATCTGGGACTGTGGAAGCGAACGGGGTGAGACTTGAGCTGAGGACATATCTCGTCGTTCGTGAGATTGTTTTGGGATCACTTGGACTAATTGTGGACTATTGCTTTGTTACCTGGCACAAGGATTATTGGGAGGTGCCCCCGAACCTGTTCCATTGGACTAATTGTGGACTCTGTAGATCTACCTGCATGTGTTGTTCCAGCGTTCTTGATAATAAATCTGTTGAATCATCCCTCGGCCTGTTGTCCCTTCTTGCTCTGCCGTACACCCCGTCACAAACTGGTGGCAAGCAGTGGGACCAGAGCAGAAGGAATGGAGGACAATGGCCCAACATCAGGAACCAACACCGCAGAGTACAAGAACTGGACTTTGGGGAGCCTACAATCAAAGGCCCGTGAAGTAGGAGTCCGTTTTAAGGGACTCTCCAAGGAGCAGCTTATTGAGGCTTTGGAAGGAGTTCGCCTGCAAGATGACGCTGAGGAAGGATCCTCACAGCAAATGGAGGAAAGACTGCAGCCGGAGGTAAATAACCCAAAAAAGTCAGTGGGTTATGTGGTACGAGGAGGAGTTGGCATTGCTGGGAGAAGAGGCCACCATAGACGATAAGAGGGAGGCCATTCACAGAGCCAAGGAGATGGCATTGCTGGAGAAGCAGATCGCTTTGGAAGCAGCTAGAAGCTCCAGACAGACTCTAACCCCAGCACCCACCATCAGGAAACTCCCCAGAGTGTCCCGCAAAGACTTCAAGCCCTTTAATGAGGCTGCAGGCGACATTGAGGGCTTCTTCCAGGACTTTGAGCATCAGTGTCGATTAATGGAAGTCCCGGAAAGGGACCGATTCCGACATCTGGTGGGGCTCTTAGAGGGTGGAGCTGCCGCAGCCTATAGAGCTATGGACCCTCAGGGAAACTGTGAGTATGCGGAGATTAAACAGACTATTCTAGAACATTATGCTGTTACGCCAGACACTTACCGGACTCAGTTTCGTACTTTAGCCTGCGATGAGGAAGTGTCTTTCAAGATGTATGCCCACAGACTCAAACAAATATGTCATCGCTGGCTGGAGGCAGAGGAGGCCTTAAACTGGGAGACCTTCCTCCAGGTTATCCTAAAAGAGCAGTTTTACTTCAAGTGCCCTGCTGAGATCCGGGAATGGGTGCGTGAGAGGAGACCAGCCACTGTGGAGGAAGCTGCAGCGCTAGCTGATGAGGCTCTCACCATCAAGCCTCAGTGGAGGATTCTGTTGGAGGATGGAGAGAGGCCTACCAGCTCCACAACACCGGTGGCCCCCTGTTCTTCTGTCCCCATTGTTCCCCGTTCCTCTAAGCCACCACCTCATGCTGATACCCGTGTAAATGTGCCTCCAGTTGCTTCTACTGCGTTTTCTGGAATACGACGAGGAGAGGAAGTAGCAGAGCGCAGGTGTTATGGTTGTGGGCATCTGGGGCATCTGCAGGCCTCATGCCCAGCCAGCTCATGGAGAAGTCGTCCTCAAACCCCTACAGCACCTTCAGGTGGAAGCCGGCCTCCAGGTTCCCTTACCCCTCGCCCAAGAGGACGCCTTGGATGGAGTGAGACCCAGCAGAGATGCTATCGATGTGGACAGCCGGGGCATCTGCAAGCCTCCTGCCCAGCTGTTCAAATGAGGATTAATCCTGTACCCAGTCGTATTATTAATTATGTACACCCAAGTGCCATGGAGGACGACGTGTCACCACTACGTGAGGACTGGCCTAGTGCCTCACCCACCCATGTTGCACCACTAGGAGTTTATGGTGTGCGACCCGCAGCTATGACGACTTCTGCTCATCGAGGTAAGCACTTGCAGGAGGTCGTGCTGGATGGACAGAGACTTATTGGATTTTGTGACTCAGGGGCTTTCCTCACACTGGCTGATCCCCGAGTGGTTCGGCCTGAGGCAATCCATCGAGGACCTGGGATTGTCATTGAACTGGCTGGTGGACAATGGAGGACTATTCCCACAGCCACTGTGGATCTGAACTTTGGTTTTGGGGTCAGGCGATGTGTGGTTGGGGTGATGGGTGGTCTGCCTGCAGATGTTCTCCTGGGCAATGATGTAGGAGAGCTAAGATGCCAATTTGTGGCTGCATGAAGCCACATGTAAGTTACGCTCTGCCTGTGTGTACTTAACCAGCGACCTGTAGAGGTCCCTGGTACGTACACAAATTGGGAGGGGAAGGGATTGTCATGATCTGTACTTCTTTCCCTGTCCTGTATTTTGTATAATATGTCATGATGTGATGCGACTTCTCTTTCGTTGTATTTACTGTACATTTTGCAATGTCATGGGGTGTATGTAACTAACCTGTCTCCTTCCCCCAATACTTGCAGCCCTGAGCTCTAATGTAATTAAGCTTTGTCCACACCACTAGGGAAGGAATAGCCATTCTTCCTCACAGCAGGTGGCTAGTCAAATGCACACAATGAATAGACTAAGTGGAGCCACCAGTCTAGAATCTTCTGGTGGACCCAACCATTGAATAGAAGGTGTAACCCTTACCCCTTCATGGGCAGATCCTAGGAGCTCAGACAATCCATTCTTATTTTGAGATCAGATGTGAGTTGATCCTTGAAGGAGAAGGAGTGGGGATTCTTAGCTGAGGCAAGACCCCATGTCCATCTGGGACTGTGGAAGCGAACGGGGCGAGACTTGAGCTGAGGACATATCTCGTCGTTCGTGAGATTGTTTTGGGATCACTTGGACTAATTGTGGACTATTGCTTTGTTACCTGGCACAAGGATTATCGGGAGGTGCCCCCGAACCTGTTCCATTGGACTAATTGTGGACTCTGTAGATCTACCTGCATGTGTTGTTCCAGCGTTCTTGATAATAAATCTGTTGAATCATCCCTCGGCCTGTTGTCCCTTCTTGCTCTGCCGTACACCCCGTCACATTTTGTAACTCCAATGGGACAATGACGTATGATATCAAACAAGCCATAACCTGTACAACTAAAACAGTCATTTATTATGCCACATGCCCATGCTCACTGGTCTATGTGGGCATGACTACCCGCCAATTAAAAGTAAGGGTCCGGGAACATGTGCTGGGGATTATAGCCGCAAAGGACGTTGATGATATATCCCTGCTGAAGACCATCCCCAAGCACTTTAAAATTAAGCATAATTGTGACGCATCACTTCTGAGAGTAAAAGGCATAGATGGAATTAGACCTAATGAGAGAGGAGGAAAAATAAGTACTACACTGGCACAAATGGAGACCAAGTGGATCTGGACACTAAATACAGTGTCCCCTGACGGGTTGAATGAAAATTTGAGCTTTGCCCCTTTTTTATAACACCACTGTTTTTATAGTATATTTTATTTATTTTTATGCTCTTGTATATTATATGTGGCTTTTCATTAACTTTTTATTCTTATATACTTTTAGTATACCATACTTACATGTATTTGGCTGGATTGTGTGGAGAAGCTCCATCGGCCATGCGGAGTGGACAGCTGTATGTCTTGGTTCGGACGGAGTGTGATGGACTTTGTATGTCTTCGATGTTCCGGACCTGCTGCATTCCTATGGAGAATATGGATTATTGTGTGGATTTTTCATAGGTTTATATATGTAAAACCATTTTTTCTTCTTTATACTTTTTTATTTTCTATTTTTTTCTATTTTTTTGATTTATTCATATTTGATTTATTTTTTGTATACATTACTTTCATTTTGTCATAAATCCAGATGTGATTCACAGGCATTTGTTTATATTGTATGTAATATCATTTATTTAATATTTTTTGGATTCACTATAGTTATGAAATATATAGGAGCAAGGTGCCATTAATTACAAACGCCATTTGTTTTATATTGTATTTCATTCCCACCCCTCCCCTTTTTTTGTATCCCTGGGCTTCATCATGGTGCAGTCTATAACTATTATACTCTCTTATGGATTAACCGTTCACCATAGATTGATTCCCCCCCCCCTTTTTTTCTTTATTATCCATGTCCGCTATATATTCCCTTTTCTCGTATATTAGTATCTTGCTTTTCCCCGCTCCCTTGCGATACCTCGAGCAGTGCGCCTGCGTGGTCTGATGCCTGGAGTCCCGGCACCCGCGTCATGGTGACTTAGCAACGCCGGGTACTCCGTTCCCGTGCGTGCTGTCACATGACAACGGCGCTTGGACTTCCGGGTCTCTCTGACGGCGCATGCGCCATACATGCCGGGGTTACTGCAATGGAGGTAATGAGGATATATAAAGCCCCATTTAATACACATTCGCCACCCCCTGACGAAGGAAGGAGATTCCGAAACGCGCGTCGGGGTGCGCGATAGCGGGACCTTGGTGACCCCTCTAATAAGGTATATCGTGGAGTAATATTACCTCTTGTGTTTTGGATGGTCCGTTTTTTTAGCACATTGCACTTTCTTTGGTGTTGCTCATTTACTTGCGTGTGGCACATTGTATGCCCTGCAGATGCCCTTATATAGTGGCTCTGTCTAGCACTTTTGCACTTTAGTATAATCAACTTTACTCCGCAAATGTGTGATTTGTTTTGCGGTAGCACGTATATATTTTTGGCACTTATTTTAAATAATATTTAATTCATTATTTAAAATTATTTACTTGTTTATCATTTTTTCGTGCACTTTTTGCTGGATTTTTTGTTGATTTTATTTTTTTATATATTTTTTTACATCAATTGATTATTATTATCTAAAAAAGTTTTTTTTTTTTTTTTGGCCGTCACCACATGAAATGTATATCCATTAATAATTATTCTTGGGGTCACCTATATATATCCAATTTTGATTTTAATATACTATTTTTTTATTGTCCTGTTATATTCGCGTACTATTATCTATTTTTATCTTATGTGCCAATTGCCACCATAAATAAAGGCAATTTTTTAACTGATCTTCTGTGTGGGTGCACTTTCTTGGCTGTCCGCGTTGTAGTTGTGGTTGGTTCTCTAATTTTAGTGTTTAGTCACTAATTCTTTCTTTCACAATGCACCAGTAGGGTTCTATTAATTACATGCACATATATTGATATAATTTATTGGATAATTATTGGTGCATTGCCTTTGTTTAAATACATGCAGAAATTGCCTGTTTGTTAGGCAAAACACATTTTTCGAGCACGCTGAAGTCACTCGGTTTGCACCAGAGCATACTCAGCTAACACCTTTGCTCATCAGTAGTAGTGATTACAAGAGTTGAGCGACTTTTACTTTTTTCGGATCGAGTCGGGTTTCGCGAAACCCGACTTTGTCAAAAGTCGAGTCGGATGAAATCGGCCGATTATTGCGAAAAGTCGGGGGCCGACTGAAACACGAAACCCAATGCAACTCATTGGGGAATCAAAGTCGGCAGTGAGTGGAGGACAGGAAAACACCTACAGTGCCCATTTTAATGCCAAAACATCAATTCTTATTACTTAAGCTTCTCAATCTTAATTTACTTTATAATAATAGTTAGGCATTGAAAACTGGGGGTCATTTGGCTAAAGTTGTGGGGGGGTAGGGCTGGCTCAAGATTTCCGTGGGCCCAGGAAACGCGGAATATGTCACGGCGGTGGAGCAGGGAGAGGTAAGTATTTCAACTTTGCAAGTGCTGTGATCCTGAGCAAGCAGGGGGGCCCACTCATTAGCACTGGCACAGGGCCCCTCATAGTACGGCGGTGTGTTTGACGGCGGGTGGCGCCTCCCACTGGCAGAGACACTTTTGCATACTATGAGGGGCCCTGTGCCAGTGATGTCACCAACGAGTATGCCCCCCCCCACCTGATGAAGGAACCTGCACTTTCATCTGCACCTTCCTCTTTGTCCCTGTATAAGGTGGTATAGTATGCGGGAAGGGGAACCTGACTTTCAGCAGGGTCAGATTCTGGCTGTGTAGAGTGCAAGGGGAATGTAGTGGTCTGGGTCAATGTACCAGCAGACTCATCTAGCAGTGGCTGGGCAATGGGCAGGATGAGGAGGAAACACAGATATAGGCCCAAATAATAAAGTAGGCTAAATGCAGTTCAAAATTGGTAACAGGACTAAACAGGCGGCATTGCTTTGTTCAGTGGAGGACAACTGTAATGAGTGGCACACACAGTTAGTAGGCCCAAATAATAAAGTAGACTAAATGCAGTTCAAAATTGGTAACAGGACTAAACAGGCGGCATTGCTTTGTTCAGTCGAGGAAAACTGTAATGAGTGGCAGACACAGTTAGTAGGCCCAAATAATAAAGTGGGCTAAATGTCTGCCAAAAAAATTGTTCTTAATAAAGAGGTGGCATAGCTAGGTACAGGCGTGGGCTCCTGTGCTGAGTAGCAGACAGTGGTAGTAGGCGCAAAGTATTAACTGGTCTAAATGGAGGCCAGGGCCCCTGTATATTTTAACTATCATCTATCATTTCAACAAATTTGTATTAGCACTGCCATTGAAGGATTTAGCAGCACAGACTACACAGTGGTGGAGCAGGGAGAGGTAAGTATTGCAAGTGGTAGAGCACTGTTCGAGCTGGGGAGGAACACTCTCTCTCGTGGGCGGCGGTACTGGCACAGGGCCCCTCATATTACGATGGTGTGTCTGACGTTGGTTTTGCACCACCACCATCAGAGACACTCCATTGTACCATGAGGGACCCTGTGCCAGTACTGTCGCCCAAGAGTGGGCCCACCCAGCTGTCCAGGTAAACGGCACTCGCACGGGTGCTTGCGCCAGGTGGTGACCACGGCCCTGTGGGGGGAGTCAGCCCATTTAGGGAGGTATAAAAATGGCTTATGGTGGACATTCAGCAGCTGCAAATGGAGGAATTGGAGAAGTCAGTAAGAGGAGGCCAAAAGCAAGACATTTTTCCGGCAAGCTACGTGTCAGCAGGAGAAAGTAGGGCAAAATAATTTAAATCCATACATAGTAACATAGTTAGTAAGGCCGAAAAAAGACATTTGTCCATCCAGTTCAGCCTATATTCCATCATAATAAATCCCCAGATCTACGTCCTTCTACAGAACCTAATTGTATGATACAATATTGTTCTGCTCCAGGAAGACATCCAGGCCTCTCTTGAACCCCTCGACTGAGTTCGCCATCACCACCTCCTCAGGCAAGCAATTCCAGATTCTCACTGCCCTAACAGTAAAGAATCCTCTTCTATGTTGGTGGAAAAACCTTCTCTCCTCCAGACGCAAAGAATGCCCCCTTGTGCCCGTCACCTTCCTTGGTATAAACAGATCCTCAGCGAGATATTTGTATTGTCCCCTTATATACTTATACATGGTTATTAGATCGCCCCTCAGTCGTCTTTTTTCTAGACTAAATAATCCTAATTTCGCTAATCTATCTGGGTATTGTAGTTCTCCCATCCCCTTTATTAATTTTGTTGCCCTCCTTTGTACTCTCTCTAGTTCCATTATATCCTTCCTGAGCACCGGTGCCCAAAACTAGACACAGTACTCCATGTGCGGTCTAACTAGGGATTTGTACAGAGGCAGTATAATGCTCTCATCATGTGTATCCAGACCTCTTTTAATGCACCCCATGATCCTGTTTGCCTTGGCAGCTGCTGCCTGGCGCTGGCTGCTCCAGGTAAGTTTATCATTAACTAGGATCCCCAAGTCCTTCTCCCTGTCAGATTTACCCAGTGGTTTCCCATTCAGCGTGTAATGGTGATATTGATTCCTTCTTCCCATGTGTATAACCTTACATTTATCATTGTTAAACCTCATCTGCCACCTTTCAGCCCAAGTTTCCAACTTATCCAGATCCATCTGTAGCAGAATACTATCTTCTCTTGTATTAACTGCTTTACATAGTTTTGTATCATCTGCAAATATCGATATTTTACTGTGTAAACCTTCTACCAGATCATTAATGAATATGTTGAAGAGAACAGGTCCCAATACTGACCCCTGCGGTACCCCACTGGTCACAGCGACCCAGTTAGAGACTATACCATTTATAACCACCCTCTGCTTTCTATCACTAAGCCAGTTACTAACCCATTTACACACAATTTCCCCCAGACCAAGCATTCTCATTTTGTGTACCAACCTCTTGTGCGGCACGGTATCAAACGCTTTGGAAAAATTGAGATATACCACGTCCAATGACTCACCGTGGTCCAGCCTATAGCTTACCTCTTCATAAAAACTGATTAGATTGGTTTGACAGGAGCGATTTCACATAAACCCATGCTGATATGGAGTTAAACAGTTATTCTCATTGAGATAATCCAGAATAACATCCCTCAGAAACCCTTCAAATATTTTACCAACAATAGAGGTTAGACTTACTGGCCTATAATTTCCAGGTTCACTTTTAGAGCCCTTTTTGAATATTGGCACCACATTTGCTATGCGCCAATCCTGCGGAACAGACCCTGTCGCTATAGAGTCCCTAAAAATAAGAAATAATGGTTTATCTATTACATTACTTAGTTCTCTTAGTACTCGTGGGTGTATGCCATCCGGACCCGGAGATTTATCTATTTTAATCTTATTTAGCCGGTTTCGCACCTCTTCTTGGGTTAGATTGGTGACCCTTAATATAGGGTTTTCATTGTTTCTTGGGATTTCACCTAGCATTTCATTTTCCACCGTGAATACCGTGGAGAAGAAGGTGTTTAATATGTTAGCTTTTTCCTCGTCATCTACAACCATTCTTTCCTCACTATTTTTTAAGGGGCCTACATTTTCAGTTTTTATTCTTTTACTATTGATATAGTTGAAGAACAGTTTGGGATTAGTTTTACTCTCCTTAGCAATGTGCTTCTCTGTTTCCTTTTTGGCAGCTTTAATTAGTTTTTTAGATAAAGTATTTTTCTCCCTATAGTTTTTTAGAGCTTCAATGGTGCCATCCTGCTTTAGTAGTGCAAATGCTTTCTTTTTACTGTTAATTGCCTGTCTTACTTCTTTGTTTAGCCACATTGGGTTTTTCCTATTTCTAGTCCTTTTATTCCCACAAGGTATAAACCGCTTACACTGCCTATTTAGGATGTTCTTAAACATTTCCCATTTATTATCTGTATTCTTTTTTTCTGAGGATATTGTCCCAGTCTACCAGATTAAGGGCATCTCTAAGCTAGTCAAACTTTGCCTTCCTAAAGTTCAGTGTTTTTGTGACTCCCTGACAAGTCCCCCTAGTGAAAGACAGGTGAAACTGTACAATATTGTGGTCGCTATTTCATAAATGCCCGACCACCTGCAGATTTGTTATTCTGTCAGGTCTATTAGATAGTATTAGGTCTAAAAGTGCTGCTCCTCTGGTTGGATTCTGCACCAATTGTGAAAGATAATTTTTCTTGGTTATTAGCAGAAACCTGTTGCCTTTATGGGTTTCACAGGTTTCTGTTTCCCAGTTAATATCCGGGTAGTTAAAGTCCCCCATAACCAGGACCTCATTATGGGTTGCAGCTTCATCTATCTGCTTTAGAAGTAGACTTTCCATGGTTTCTGTTATCTTTGGGGGTTTGTAACAGACCCCAATGAGAATTGTGTTACCATTTTTCCCTCCATGAATTTCGACCCATATGGACTCGACATCCTCATTTCCTTCGCTAATATCCTCCCTTAACCCCTTTCTGCCATTAGACGTACTATTGCGTCCATGTGGGGTGGGCTTTACTTCCCAAGGACGCAATAGTACGTCATATGCGATCGGCAGCGCTCACGGGGGGAGCGCCGCCGATCGCGGCCGGGTGTCAGCTGTTTATCGCAGCTGACATCCGGCACTATGTGCCAGGAGCGGTCACGGACCGCCCCCGGCACATTAACCCCCGGCACACCGCGATCAAAGATGATCGCGATGTGCCGGCGGTACAGGGAAGCTTCCCGCAGGGAGGGGGCTCCCTGCGGGCTTCCCTGAGCCCCCCGCAGCAACGCGATGTGATCGCGTTGCTGCGAGGGTCTCACCTCCCTCCCTGCTCCCTCCAGCCCCGGATCCAAGATGGCCGCGGATCCGGGTCCTGCAGGGAGGGAGGTGGCTTCACAGAGCCTGCTCAGAGCAGGCACTGTGAAGGCTGCAGCGCTGCATGTCAGATCAGTGATCTGACAGAGTGCTGTGCAAACTGTCAGATCACTGATCTGTGATGTCCCCCCCTGGGACAAAGTAAAAAAGTAAAAAAAAAAAATTTCAAATGTGTAAAAAAAAATAAAAAAAAATATTCCAAAATAATGAAAAAAAAAATAAAAATATTATTCCCATAAATACATTTCTTTATCTAAATAATAATAAAAAAAACAATAAAAGTACACATATTTAGTATTGCCGCGTCCGTAACGGCCCGACCTATAAAACTGGCCCACTAGTTAACCCCTTCAGTAAACACCGTAAGAAAAAAAAAAAAAAAACGAGGCAAAAAACAACGCTTTATTATCATACCGCCGAACAAAAAGTGGAATAACACGCGATCAAAAAGACAGATATAACTAACCATGGTACCGCTGAAAACGTCATCTTGTCCCGCAAAAAACGAGCCACCATACATCATCATCAGCAAAAAAATAAAAAAGTTATAGTCCTGAGAATAAAGCGATGCAAAAATAATTATTTTTTCTATAAAATAGTTTTTATCGTATAAAAGCGCCAAAACATAAAAAAATGATATAAATGAGGTGTCGCTGTAATCGTACTGACCCGAAGAATAAAACTGCTTCATCAATTTTACCAAACGCGGAACGGTATAAACGCCTCCCCCAAAAGAAATTCATGAATAGCTGGTTTTTGGTCATTCTGCCTCACAAAAATCGGAATAAAAAGCGATCAAAAAATGTCACGTGCCCGAAAATGTTACCAATAAAAACATTAACTCGTCCCGCAAAAAACAAGACCTCACATGACTCTGTGGACCAAAATATAGAAAAATTATAGCTCTCAAAATGTGGTAACGCAAAAAATATTTTTTGCAATAAAAAGCGTCTTTCAGTGTGTGACGGCTGCCAATCATAAAAATCCGCTAAAAAACCCGCTATAAAAGTAAATCAAACCCCCCTTCATCACCCCCTTAGTTAGGGAAAAATTAAAAAAATTTATTTATTTCCATTTTCCCATTAGGGCTAGGGTTAGAGTTAGGGCTAGGGTTAGGGCTAGGGTTAGGGCTAGGGTTAGAGTTAGGGTTAGGGCTAGGGTTAGGGCTAGGGTTAGGGTTAGGGCTAGGGCTAGGGTTAGGGTTAGGGCTAGGGTTAGGGCTAGGGTTAGGGTTAGGGCTAGGGTTAGGGTTAGGGCTAGGGTTAGGGCTAGGGTTAGGATTAGGGTTAGGGCTAGGGTTAGGGCTAGGGCTACAGTTTGGGTTGGGGCTAAAGTTACAGTTAGGGTTTAGATTACATTTACGGTTGGGAATAGGGTTGGGATTAGGGTTAGGGGTGTGTCAGGGTTAGAGGTGTGGTTAGGGTTACTGTTGGGATTAGGGTTAGGGATGTGTTTGGATTAGGGTTTCAGTTATAATTGGGGGGGTTTCCACTGTTTAGGCACATCAGGCGCTCTCCAATCGCGACATGGCGTCCGATCTCAATTCCAGCCAATTCTGCGTTGAAAAAGTAAAACAGTGCTTCTTCCCTTCCGAGCTCTCCCGTGTGCCCAAACAGGGGTTTACCCCAACATATGGGGTATCAGCGTACTCAGGACAAATAGGACAACAACTTTTGGGGTCCAATTTCTCCTGCTACCCTTGGGAAAATACAAAACTCGGGGCTAAAACATATTTTTTGTGGGAAAAAAAAAGATTTTTTATTTTCACGGCTCTGCGTTATAAACTGTAGTGAAACACTTGGGGGTTCAAAGTTCTCACAACACATCTAGATTAGTTCCCTGGGGGGTCTAGTTTCCAATATGGGGTCACTTGTGGGGGGTTTCTGCTGTTTAGGTACATTAGGGGTTCTGCAAACGCAATGTGACGTCTGCAGACCATTCCATCTAAGTCTGCATTCCAAATGGCGCTCCTTCCCTTCCGAGCTCTGCCATGCGCTCAAACGTTGGTTTCCCCCAACATACGGGGTATCAGCGTACTCAGGACAAATTGGACAACAACTTTTGGGGTCGAATTTCTCCTCTTACCCTCGGGAAAATACAAAACTGGGGGCTAAAAAATAATTTTGGAGGGAAAGATTTTTTTTTTTAATTTTCACGGCTCTGCGTTACAAACTGTAGTGAAACACTTGGGGGTTCAAAGCTATCACAACACATCTAGATGAGTTCCTTAGGGGGTCTAGTTTCCAAAATGGTGTCACTTGTGGGAGGTTTCTACTGTTTAGGTACATTAGGGGCTCTGCAAATGCAATGTGACACCTGCAGACCATTCCATCTAAGTCCTCATTCCAAATGGAGCTCCTTCCCTTCCGAGCCCTCCCATGCGCCCAAACAGTGGTTCCCCCCACATATGGGGTATCAGCGCACTCAGGACAAATTGGACAACAAATTGTGGGGTCGAATTTCTCCTGTTACCCTCGGGAAAATACAAAACTGGGGGCTAAAAAATAATTTTTGTGGGAAAAAATTTTTGTTTTATTTTTACGGCTCTCCATTATAAACTTCTGTGAAGCCCTTGGTGGGTCAAAGCGCTCAGCACACATCTAGATAAGTTCCTAAGGGGGTCTACTTTCCAAAATGGTGTCACTTGTGGGGGGTTTCTACTGTTTAGGTACATTAGGGGCTCTGCAAACGCAATGTGACACCTGCAGACCATTCCATCTAAGTCTGCATTCAAATGGCACTCCTTCCCTTCTGAGCCCTCCCATGTGCCCAAACAGTGGTTCCCCCCACATATGGTGTATCATCGCACTCAGGACAAATTGGGCAACAAATTTTGGGGTCCAATTTCTCCTGTTACCCTCAGGAAAATACAAAACTGGGGGCTAAAAAAATAATTTTTGTGGGAAAAAAATTTTGTTTCATTTTTACGGCTCTGCATTATAAACTTCTGTGAAGCACTTGGTGGGTCAAAGTGCTCACCACACCTCTAGATAAGTTCCTTAGGGGGTCTACTTTCCAAAATGGTGTCATTTGTGGGGGGTTTCAATGTTTAGGCACATTAGTGGCTCTTTAAACGCAACATGGCGTCCCATCTCAATTCCTGTCAATTTTGCTTTGAAAAGTCAAACGGCGCTCCTTCCCTTCCGAGCTCTCCCATCCACCCAAACAGTGGTTTACCCCCACATATGGGGTATCAGCGTACTCAGGACAAATTGTACAACAACTTTTGGGGTCCAATTTCTTCTCTTACCCTTGGGAAAATAAAAAATTGGGGGCAAAAAGATAATTTTTGTGAAAAAATATGATTTTTTATTTTTACGGTTCTACATTATAAACTTCTGTGAAGCACTTGGTGGGTCAAAGTGCTCACCACACCTCTAGATAAGTTCCTTAGGGGGTCTACTTTCCAAAATGGTGTCACTTGTGGGGGGTTTCAATGTTTAGGCACATCAGTGGCTCTTCAAACGCAACATGACGTCCCATCTCAATTCCTGTCAATTTTGCATTGAAAAGTCAAACGGCGCTCCTTCCCTTCCGAGCTCTCCCATCCGCCCAAACAGTGGTTTACCCCCACATATGGGCTATCAGCGTACTCAGGACAAATTGTACAACAACTTTTGGGGTCCAATTTCTTCTCTTACCCTTGGGAAAATAAAAAATTGGGGGCGAAAAGATAATTTTTGTGAAAAAATATGATTTTTTATTTTTACGGTTCTACATTATAAACTTCTGTGAAGCACTTGGTGGGTCAAAGTGCTCACCACACCTCTAGATAAGTTCCTTAGGGGGTCTACTTTCCAAAATGGTGGCACTTGTGGGGGGTTTCAATGTTTAGCCACATCAGGGGCTCTCCAAACGAAACATGGCATCCCATCTCAATTCCAGTCAATTTTGCATTGAAAAGTCAAATGGCACTCCTTCGCTTCCGAGCTCTGCCATGCGCCCAAACAGTGGTTTACCCCCACATGTGGGGTATTGGCATACTCAGGACAAATTGTACAACAATGTTTGGGGTCCATTTTCTCCTGTTACCCTTGGTAAAATAAAACAAATTGGAGCTGAATTAAATTTTTTGTGAAAAAAAGTTAAATGTTCATTTTTATTTAAACATTCAAAAAAATCCTGTGAAGCACCAGAAGGGTTAATAAACTTCTTGAATATGGTTTTGAGCACCTTGAGGGGTGTAGTTTTTAGAATGGTGTCACACTTGGGTATTTTCTATCATATAGACCCCTCAAAATGACTTCAAATGAGATGTGGTCCCTAAAATAAAATGGTGTTGTAGAAATGAGAAATTGCTGGTCAACTTTTAACCCTTATAACTCCCTAACAAAAAAAAATTTTGGTTCCAAAATTGTGCTGATGTAAAGTAGACATGTGGGAAATGTTACTTATTAAGTATTTTGTGTGACAAATCTCTGTGATTTAATTGCATAAAAATTCAAAGTTGGAAAATTGCGAAATTTTCATAATTTTCGCCAAATTTCCGTTTTTTTCACAAATAAACGCAGGTACTATCAAATAATTTTTACCATTGTCATGAAGTACAATATGTCACGAGAAAACAATGTCAGAATCACCAGGATCCATTGAAGCGTTCCAGAGTTATAACCTCATAAAGGGACAGTGGTCAGAATTGTAAAAATTGGCCCGGTCATTAACGTGCAAACCACCCTTGGGGGTAAAGGGGTTAAAGTGGACTTTAGACAAGACTTTACATAGAGACAAACCCCTCCTCCTCTCCGATTTTTACGATCCTTTCTAAACAGACTGTAAACCTGTAAGTTAACTGCCCAGTCATAGCTTTCATCTAACCATGTCTCGGTTATTCCCACTATGTCAAAGTTACCTGTAGATATTTCTGCTTCTAGTTCTTCCATCTTGTTTGTCAGGCTTCTGGCGTTTGCGAGTATGCAGTTTAGAGGATTTTGTTTTGTTCCAATCTCCTCGCTGTGGATTGTTTTAGAAATGTTCTTACCTCCCTTCTGAGTATGTTTTTCTGGATCTTCTTTGTTCAAGTCTAATGTTTTTCTTCCATGATTAGTTCATTTTAATGAAGGTTTAATGAAGAGTTCTCACCCTTAGGTGGTATTGTGCTTTTGCCACTACCACCAGATGCACCACCACCACCATCAGTACCAGCTGGCAACCACCGCCCACGGGGTCTTCCACCAGACTTCCTCATTTTTTGGAAAATCTAACCAAAATAACAACCGTTATATGGTACTGTAAAACAAGGTAGAAGGTGTATATAAACTTTTTGAGAATTTAAATCTCCCTTTTTTTGGGGGGGTAGACTGAACCAAAACTCAGGCCCTGTGTATAAAACAACACAATGTAAGTGGCAGAAAGTGGCTGGCTGATATACGACAAACTAACAGGACTGAAGTATATCCACTGTGTGAGAATTTGAATGTCCCTTTTTTTAACCCCTTTCTGTCATTGGACATACTATTCCGTCCATGTGGGGTGGGCCTTAATTCCCAAGGACGGAATAGTACATCCAGCGCGATCGGCCGCGCTCATGGGGGGAGCGCGGCCGATCGCGGCCAGGTGTCAGCTGCCTATCGCAGCTGACATCCGGCACTATGTGCCAGGAGCAGTCACGGACCTCCCCCGGCACATTAGCCCCCGGCACACCGCGATCAAACATGATCGCGGTGTGCCGGCGGTATAGGGAAGCATCGCGCAGGGAGGGGGCTCTCTGCGGGCTTCCCTGAGACCCCCACAGCAACGAGATGTGATCGCTGTTCTGTCCTCACTAGCTGAGGCAGGCTCATACGTAGCTATACAGTCAGCTAAACCACTATACCGGGGTCCAATAAGGAGACTGTGGTTGAGTCTGTGCTTTATTAAACGTAGTGGTATATTGATGCGGTGAAACTGTGAACAATGATGTACATAGAATCAGTGCATGGTATAGAACAGATACATACTACACATGATATACATTATGTATAACATTTAGAAGCTAATAACTGAACTAGGAGTACAACTGGCTAGGCTAGGCTAATATGAAGCAGAAATATCTACGGAAAGCATAAAGACATACCGGCAATGCAATCGCAAGGGGGATGAAGTGAAGCGTCTTTCCTTGAAGGCAAACTGAAGAAAGTGAAAGGAAAAATGGAGGGAAATGGAGGCTGAGCTACCATAATGCATTGCAAAGGAGGAGGAGAATCAGACATGGATAATACAAAAACAAGATTGAACTGCCAACATAACTCTGACCGCTAGAGGGAGCCAAAGCATCACAAACAAATAAAGGTATGAATATCCATACTGAGAAACCTGCAATTATGCAAAGAGATAATCAGGGTAACAATATTAGATGGCGGAGACAGAACAATCGCTTTGCTGCGAGGGTCTCTTACCTTCCTTTCTCGCTGCAGGCCTGGATCCAAAATGGCCACGGCATCCGGGTCCTGCAGGGAGGGAGGTGGCTTACCAAGTGCCTGCTCAGAGCAGGCGCTTGGTAAGCCTGCAGCGCTGTAAGTCAGATCGCGGATCTGAAAGAGTGCTGTGCAAACTGTCAGATCAGCGATCTGTGATGTCCCCCCCTGGGACAAAGTAAAAAGTAAAAAAAAAAATGTCCACATGTGTAAAAAAAAATAATAAAAAAAATTCCTAAATAAAGAAAAAAAAATATATTATTCCCATAAATACATTTCTTTATCTAAATAAAAAAACAAACAATAAAAGTACACATATTTAGTATCGCCGTGTCTGTAACGACCCAACCTATAAAACTGTCCCACTAGTTAACCCCTTCAGTAAACACCGTAAAAAAAAAAAATGAGGCAAAAAACAACGCTTTATTATCATACTGCCGAACAAAAAGTGGAATAACACGCGATCAAAGAGACAGATATAAATAACCATGATACCGCTGAAAACGTCATCTTGTCTCGCAAAAAACGAGCCACCATACAGCATCATCAGCAAAAAAATAAAAAAGTTATAGTCCTCAGAATAAAGCAATGCAAAAATAATTATTTTTTCTATAAAATAGTTTTTATCGTATAAAAGTGCCAAAACATAAAAAAATTATATAAATGAGTTATCGCTGTAATCGTACTGACCCGAAGAATAAAACAGATTTATCCATTTTACCAAATGCAGAACGGTATAAACGCCTCCCCCAAAAGAAATTCATGAATAGCTGGTTTTTGGTCATTGTGCCTCACAAAAATCGGAATAAAAGGCGATCAAAAAATGTCACATGTCAGAAAATGTTACCAATAAAAACGTCAACTCGTCCCGCAAAAAACAAGACCTCATATGACTCTGTGGACCAAAATATGGAAAAATTATAGGTCTCAAAATGTGGAGACGCAAAAACTTTTTTTGCTATAAAAAGCTTCTTTTAGTGTGTGACAGCTGCCAATCATAAAAATCCACTATAAAAAACGCTATAAAAGTAAATCAAACCCCCCTTCATAACTCCCATAGTTAGGGAAAAATAATAAAATAAAATGTATTTATTTCCATTTTTCGGTTAGGGTGAGGGCTAGGGTTAGGGTTAGGGCTAGGGTTAAGGTTAGGGCTAGGGTTAGGGCTATGGTTAGGGCTAGGGCTAGGGTTAGGGCTAGGGTTAGGGCTAGGGCTAGGGTTAGGGTTAGGGCTAGGGTTAGGGCTGGGGTTAGGGTTAGGGCTAGGGTTAGAGTTAGGGTTAGGGCTAGGGTTGGGGCTAGGGTTGGAGCTAAAGTCAGGGTTAGGGTTGGGGCTAAAGTTAGGGTTAGGGTTGGGGGCTAAAGTTAGGGTTAGGGTTGGGGCTAAAGTTAGGGTTAGGGTTGGGGCTGAAGTTAGGGTTAGGGTTGGGGCTAAAGTTAGGGTTAGGGCTAAAGTTAGGGTTAGGGTTGGGGCTAAAGTTAGGGTTTGGATTACATTTACAGTTGGGATTAGGGTTTGGATTAGAGTTAGGGGTGTGTCAGGGTTAGGGGTGTCGTTAGGGTTACTGTTAGGATTAGGGGTGTGTTTGGATTAGGGTTTCAGTTAGAATTGGGGGTTTCCATTGTTTAAGCACATCAGGGGCTCTCCAAACGCGACATGGTGTCCGATCTCAATTCCAGCCAATTCTGTGTTGAAAAAGTAAAACAGTGTTACTTCCCTTCCGAGCTCTCCCGTGCGCCCAAACAGGGGTTTACCCCAGCATATGGGGTATCAGCGTACTAGGGACAAATTGGACAACAACTTTTGGGGTCCAAGTTCTCTTGTTACCCTTGGGAAAATAAAAATTTGGGGGGCTAAAAAATAATTTTTGTGAAAAAAAAAAAGAATTTTTATTTTCACGGCTCTGCGTTATAAACTGTAGTGAAACACTTGGGGGTTCAAAGTTCTCACAACACATCAAGATAAGTTCCTTGGTAGGTCTAGTTTCCAATATGGGGTCACTTGTGGGGTGTTTCTACTGTTTGGGTACATCAGGGGCTCTGCAAATGCAACGTGACGCCTGCAGACCAATCCATCTAAGTCTGCATTCCAAATGGCTCTTCTTCCCTTCCGAGCTCTGCCATGCGCCCAAACAGTGGTTCCCCCCCACATATGGGGTATCAGCGTACTTAGCACAAACTGGACAACAACTTATGGGGTCCAATTTATCCTGTTACTCTTGTGAAAATACAAAACTGGGGGCTAAAAAATCATTTTTGTGAAAAAAAAAATAATTTTTATTTTCACGGCTCTGCGTTATAAACTGTAGTGAAACACTTGAGGGTTCAAAGCTCTCAAAATACATCTATATAAGTTCCTTAGGAGGTCTACTTTCCAAAATGGTGTCACTTGTGGGGGTTTTAATGTTTAGGCACATTGGGGCTCTCCAAACGCGACATGGTGTACCCTCTCAATTCCAGTCAATTTTGCATTGAAAAGTCAAACGGCGCTCCTTCCCTTTCATGCTCTGCCATGCGCCCAAACAGTCGTTTACCCCCACATATCAGGTATCAGCGTACTCAGGACAAATTGGACAACAACTTTTGGGGTCCAATTTCTTCTCTTACCCTTGGGAAAATAAAAAATTGGGGGTGAAAGGTCATTTTTGTGAAAAAATATGATTTTTTATTTTTACGGCTCTGCATTATAAACTTCTGTGAATCACTTGTTGGGTCAAAGTGCTCACCACGCATCTAGATAGGTTCCTTAAGGGGTCTACTTTTCAAAATGGTGTCACTTGTGGGGGGTTTCAATGTTTAGGCACATCAGGGGCTCTCCAAACGCAACATGGTGTCCCATCCTAATTCCAGTCAATTTTGCATTGAAAAGTCAAATGGCGCTCCTTCCCTTCCGAGCTCTGCCATGCGCCCAAACAGTGGTTTACACCCACATATGGGGTAACAGCGTATTCAGGACAAATTGCACAACAACTATTGGGGTCCAATTTCTTATCTTACCCTTGGGAAAATAAAAAATTGGGGGCGAAAAGATCATTTTTGTGAAAAAATATGATTTTTTATTTTTACGGCTCTGCATTATAAACTTCTGTGAAGCACTTGGTGTGGCAAAGTGCTCACCACACCTCTAGATAAGTTTCTTAGGGGGTCTACTTTCCAAAATGGTGTCACTTTTGGGGGGTTTCAATGTTTAGGCACATCAGGGGCTCTCCAAACGCGACATGGCGTCCCATCTCAATTCCAGTCAATTTTGCATTGAAAAGTCAAATGGCGCTCCTTCCCTTCCGAGCTCTGCCATGCGCCCAAACAGTGGTTTACCCCAACATATGGGGTATCAGCGTACTCAGGACAAATTGTACAACAACTTTTGTGGTCCATTTTCTCCTGTCACCCTTGGTTAAATAAAACAAATTGGAGCTGAAGTAATTTTTTTGTGAAAAAAAGTTAAATGTTCATTTTTATTTAAACATTCCAAAAATTCCTGTAAAACACCTGAAGGATTAATAAACTTCTTGAATGTGGTTTTGAGCACCTTGAGGGGTGCAGTTTTTAGAATGGTGTCACACTTGGTTATTTTCTATCATATAGACCCCTCAAAATGACTTCAAATGTGATGTGGTCCATAAAAAATATTGGTGTTGTAAAAATGAGAAATTGCTGGTCAACTTTTAACCCTTATAACTCCCTAACAAAATTGTGCTGATGTACAGTAGACATGTTGGAAATGTTACTTATTAATTATTTTGTGTGACATATCTCTGTGATTTAAGGGCATAAAAATTCAAAGTTGGAAAATTGTGAAATTTTCAAAATTTTTGCCAAATTTCCATTTTTTTCACAAATACACGCAGGTAATATCAAAGAAATTTTACAACTATCATGAAGTACAATATGTCACGAGAAAATTGGTGTCACAATCACGGGGATTCGTTGAAGCATTCTAGAGTTATAACCTCATAAAGGGACAGTGGTCAGAATTGTAAAAATTGGCCTGGTCATTAACGTGCAAACCACCCTCGGGGCTTAAGGGGTTAAGGACACTGAACCAAAGCTCAGCCCAGTGTATATAACAACGCAATCTAAGTGGCAGATAGTGGCTGGCCGACATACGACAAACTAACAGGACTGAAGTATATTAACTTTGTGAGAATTTGAATCTCACTTTTTTTTGGGGGGGAGACTGAACCAAAACTCAGGTCCTGTGCATAAAACAACACAATGTAAGTGGCAGAAAGTGGCTGGCTGATATACGACAAACTAACAGGACTCAATTCGCAGACATGGTGTTTCGGGTGCTTCACACTGACGAGGGCCAACAGCCCGAAACACCGTGTCTGCGAATTGAGATACTGATTTGGCTTTTATCCTAAGTCATATTGCACGACTCGGGTTGATTGTGACTTGTAGGATCGCTACTTCCAACAGGTGGCGCTACAGAGTTTAAGTCCTCTTTTTCTCAGAAGAGGCAATTTGCATATTATATTTCCCAGAAGAGCACTGCACGGCGAATAACCCTCCTTACCTTGACAAGCCAGAGATGTATGTCACTCTCCATAAGGAGAAACGATACCCCTTAGACCCCAGTCCAGAGCCTCTCAGCTAGCCCAATTAGTTCTCATGCTTCGCACTGACGAGGGCCAACAGCCCAAAACACCGTGTCTGCGAATTGAGATACTGATTTGGCTTTTATCCTAAGTCATTTTGCACGACTCATTTAAAGGGTTGATTGTGACTTGTAGGATCGCTACTTCCAAAAGGTAGCGCTATAGAGTTTAAGTCCTCTTTTTCTCAGAAGAGGCAATTTGCATAGCAGTATTTGGTCAGTATTTTACATCAGTATTTGTAAGCCAAAACCAGGAGTGGGTGATAAATGCAGAAGTAGTGCATATGTTTCTATTATACTTTTCCTCTAATTGTTCCACTCCTGGTTTTGGCTTACAAATACTGATGTAAGATACTGACCAAATACTGCTAGTGTGACGGCAGCCTAAGTCTCTCACACAGACTTAAATCTTTATGTCTCTGTCACTGTTCTTTGCATCCAAGGGGGTAGGTCTTTACTCAGTCCTTATCTTCATCAGGGTTTTCTGAAAGGTTCCATCTCTTTGTTATCATTCCCTGAGTCTCAAGACCTTAATCTCTATGTCAAAGTTCTTTAGTTCACAGGTTGTTCTGTTTCCATCAGGTCATCTTCTTGTTAAGTCTAGTTGAGAGTCTCATTGCAGGAAACACAAACCACTTACCAATCTCACTCTGACAGCTATGTAGTTGACTAATAGCTCTTGTCTCTCAAATGCTCCCACTGTGATACCCCTTCCACTGTCCATCCCTCACAGTCCAGTATAATTCAAAATTATTGCACCAGGCAACATTACAGGCCAACAGGACAATCAGATCATTATTATTATTTATTATTATAGCGCCATTTATTCCATGGTGCTTTACATGTGAGGAGGGGTATACATAATAAAAACAAGTACAATAATCTTAAACAATACAAGTCACAACTGGTACAGGAGGAGTGAGGACCCTGCCCGCGAGGGCTCACAATCTACAAGGGATGGGTGAGGATACAGTAGGTGAGTGTAGAGCTGGTCGTGCAGCGGTTTGGTCACTGCCACGGTAGTCTTTATCATCCCACAAAGATCGTCCTAAACTCACAGAATCTGACTACCCCTGTAAAGGGTAGATAAATAGACGGATAGATAGATATTCGTGAGATTAATTAGTGCCTTGCATACCTGTATTAACCTAATAAATAAATACTTAAAAAGAATGGCATGGGTTCCCCCCTATTTTTGATAACCAATCCAGGTAAAGCAGAAAGGTGTGGGATGGTCCATGGTTATTTTGTCTTTCCCAGCCTAAAAATAAAAACTTGAAGAAAACCCAGACTGGCTGCACTAATTCGTGCTGCTCTCAATTGCCCTGGCACATTGGCAATCTGGGTAATAGTTTGTGGTTCATGTCAGTTTTGTCATGTCAGCTGGTATCAAGCCCAGGGTTTAGAAATGGAGTTGCATCTATCAGACACTCCCATTATTAACTCAGTAATAAAAAAAACCCCACACAAGCAAGACAAAATAGTTTATTTTAAAAACACTCCATCATACCTCATTCATCAATTTATTAAAAAGCAAAAAAAAAAAAACATGGAGATCCGACATAATCCAATGAGTCAGAAGTAGACCAAAAATGGGAACCTGAAAAACGTAAAGAGTTAAATAAATAAAAATAAGAGATACTCCCTCATTCCAAAAATATAAAGATTTAGATAATTTATACAGGGTTTCCAAAAGTAAAAATCATGTAAATAACCGCATATTCTTTATTATTAAAAACAAAGGCAAATCATGCCACCAACCGTGACCAATCAAAAAAAAACAAAAAAAAAACAAGTGTTCAACCCAATTAAAATCTATGGGTGATACTAGTAATCCCTGGATAGGAGCCTAGATACGCCCTACCTGCCAGCGGAGGTTGGCACCCTAGGGGGGAACGTTTTGGCGCCCCCGCTCCACGATGACTAACCCTAGGGGCCCTGATAAACCCTGCAGGCACTAATGAGACCCTCTACCCACAGACTATAGGACCTCTACCGCTAGACAAGAGAATACTAACATAGGGAACAACTAGCACCCAGAATAAACATAAAAACAATATGAACACATAACGGGCAATATCCGGTGTCGTGGATGGTAGCTCTCAGCAGAGCATGGTAACCACTCAAGTAGCTGGTATCAAATATAAATTCCTGCTATGTACGGGGTTAAATACATCCCCAAGGATTTTATCTCTTGTGCCTTGGACCCTTACAAACAGGGGTCTATTTGGACTTTCAAGAAGACACACTTCATAATTCAGACACCGGGTATACGGAGCATTCCAGGTAGTGATACCAGGGTAGAGACCATACCCGTATAACACGAGTTTGATATATAGGTCATACACCTACCACAGTTTGTTTCACTGCAAGTACACCCGATACTCCATCTGTCTATACACACCGGTGATAATACCTCATATCCTTAAAACATAAATCGTGGAAACCATTGATACTCATCTGCATTTCAAGGAGTACTGCACACCATCTGCCCTTCTACTGTTAGCGCCTCAACGCGTTTCGCCTACTCAGGCTCATCAGGAGGCCTGATGTAATGATAATTTGTGTCACAAACAATGGCTAGTATCACCCATAGATTTTAATTGGGTTGAACACTTGTTTTTTTTTTATTTTTTTTGGTTGGTCACGGTTGGTGGCATGATTTGCCTTTGTTTTTAATGATACTCCCTCATTCACCAATTTATTATTAAATAAAAATTCCTGTAGCTCCGACATAATCCATTGGGGTTCCCATGACGTCTAGCAATTCTGTAAAGCATTATGGAGTGTCGTTCTGAGAAAATGCAGCGAACATACGCTGCGTCCAAAATGCTACTATTACTGATTGTGTGCAGGCAGCCTAATCCATCATTGTTTACCTTTCCTGGGCTATTTTTCACATTACCAGAAGACTCTGAAGAGAAGAGGTTGTGATGGCCCCTAGACAGTTGAAATCTTTTTTTTTTCTTTCTCTAACAAAACAAAAATTAAAGGGACTCTGTCACCTGAATTTGGAGGGAACAATTTTCAGCCATAGGGGCGGGGTTTTTGGGTGTTTGATTCACCCTTACCTTACCCGCTGGCTGCATGCTGGCTGCAATATTGGATTGAAGTTCATTCTCTGTCCTCCGTAGTTCACGCCTGCACAAGACAATCTTGCCTTGCGCAGGCGTGTACTATGGAGGTCAGAGACAGGGACAAGGGGGCATCCTCTACAACTGGATGAAAGAAGGTTTAAGCATAATAACAGACGCGGATTCTTTACTGTAAGAGCAGTGAGACTATGGAACTCTCTGCCATATGATGTTGTAATGAGTGATTTATTACTTAAATTTAAGAGGGGACTGGATGCCTTCCTTGAAAAGTATAATGTTACAAGGTATATAAACTTTATTCCTTGATAGGGCGTTGATCCAGGGAACTAGTCTCATTGTCCTATGTGGAGTCGGGAAGGAATTTTTTACCCCAATGTGGGGTAAAAAACTCTTTGCCACATGGGTTTTTTTTTTGCCTTCCTCTGGATCAACATGTTAGGGCATGTTAGGTTAGGCTATGGGTTGAACTAGATGGACTTAAAGTCTTCCTTCAACCTTAATAACTATGTTACTATGAGTGCTTGTCCACATGTCGGTTGCTAAGTAGACAATTCCAATAACCGTGTTGGTAAGGGCATGGGTGCTGTTACTGGACATGTGCTGGTACAAGGCGGGGACACCACAATGGGAGAAATAGTGGTGACTAGGGACCGAATACCGAGGAACCAAATTTGTACACCTGTATCAGGTTAATTTTTGTTTTTTATCTAAAATCAACAAATTTTTACACAAACCAAGTTCTAGAGTATATGTGACAATAGTAATTTTTTGAAAAAACAAATTTTAACACCAGAAGCAGGCCAATTTAGTTTTTTATTTCAAACCAACAAAATTTCATACAAAGCAGGTTGAACCGCTTACAGTACATGACATTAGTCGATTTTTGGAACAAAGTATTTTGGGAACTGTACGAGACCAAGGGATTTTTAAAAATTTTAACCCACCGTAATTTTACACAAAGTACATTAAACTGTATAGATGACTAATAGAACACAGAAAAAAATGTTGAACATTTTTTTTGTTTTAGATAGCATCTCAATGTAACAATAAATGTGCTAAACTGTATGAATGACTAATTGAATCCAGAATTATTTTTTTTTAAAGTAAATATTTTGAAAGTGTAGTTATAAGGAGGGTAATACAGTAATCCTCTTCATGTGTTTGCTTCTTCTCCTTCCTCAGGAGCCAGGGGGGGCTGCCTCCACCTGCTTCCTGGAGCCCAATTCCCAGTTGATAGAGCTGTAAGTGACTCAGAAATGGTTGACAGCCCCCTGTGTCACCTGCACCATCACATACTGGGATGTGATGGAAGAAACAACCTTGAGTGTTACCCCGCCACCAACACACCATAGACCTCATGGAAGCGCCCAACACATGAGCGCCTTCATGTTGCACTATCTTCAACATGATACCTGTATTCTTAGCTCCCGCATAGGAGAAGGGGAACCCCAAGGACAGTACGATCTCTCAGGAATAGTAGAACCATCTTAAGATGCCTTGAGGATCCTCTCCCAGGCCCGTTCATTTCTTGAAAAAGGTTCATCCTGCTCCCTTACTTCACAAATACCAGCTATGATGACCCTCCATTTGGAAAAACGTGACCTTGGTTCCATCACTCAGCTCTTGCAGCCTTCGAGGCAAGTGTTCCGTTTTTACTGCTCGGTTGTTGAACAAGAAGTGTTGACAGGTTCCAATCTCTTCAAATGACCCCATTTCGTCTGGCGGTTGTACGTAACAACATCCTCCTGGGATGCCAACTGTCGGTACATTGCGGCTAGCTGTCCCGTTACCATTTTTCCTGCCCTGGACCTGGCTCGCCTTCTTCTCTCTTCTGACCAGCCTAGGTCCCGCAGTCCACTTACTAGTTGCTTAATCCTGACTCTCACATCAGTATTCTGCAAGAACCCCAGTGGTGAAGGCTGCTGCCTTGGTTCAGGCCTTGGTGGTTCTGGGAAAATTACCGGTTCTGGACCACAAGCTCCTGTCATCTCCACTGTCGCTCCAGCTTCATCTGGCCCCGATGTTCCTCCAATCGCTCCCTTGGGAGTCTTGTGGGATTCTGCCATTTTTGTTGCCCAAAGAGCAATTGAATACAGAAAAATGTTTCAAAGCTTGTTTGGACTGTTCTGTAACACCGAAATGCACCACGGACCATATAATAGTATATGGATGAGTAATTGAATATAGAAAATTGTTTCAACGCTTTTTTGTACTGTTGTGTGAGACCAAAATGTACCACAGATCACTTAATATTATAAGGATGAGTATCTGATTACAGAAAAATGTTTAAACTTTTTTGAACTGTTATATAACACCGAAATGTACAACAAACCATGTAATAGTATATGGATGTGGAGCGCCCGCTAGGACCTTGGTGTACTCGGTACCGGGTCGGTGGTCATTAAAGGGGTGGTCAGGGTGGCAGTGACCCGGTCTGATTTGAACTTTTTACATTTTTTTAAATATTTTTAAAAACATTTTTTTTTTACTTTTTGCATGCTTCAATAGTCTCCATGGGAGACTAGAAGCTGCAGTACTTCGATCACCTCTACTACACACAGGCGATAAATCAGATCGCCTGTGTGTAGCAGAAATGCTCACTTGCTATCAGTGTTGACCACAGGGCAGTGGTCATAACAATCTGGCAATGACAACTATACAGGTCTGCTGCAGTCCTCTGGTTGTCATGCCGACCCATCGGTGATGGGGTCACCGAAGGGTGGGGTCAATAATGGGCGGGATTAGTGAGGCACTTCCAGTAAGCGTGAGTTAAATACCACTGTCAGTGATTGACAGCAGCATTTGACTAGTTAACAGCCGCGGGTGGATCGCGATTCTATCCACGGCTGTTGTGGGCACATGTCACCTGTACAGATCAGCTATCATGTGCCCAGAAAGGTGCATGCTCTATTAAGCCCAACGTCGGAAAGGGGTTCAAAGATACCATACAGTGTGAGAACACTTAGGCTGACTGCCCACGATCAGGAATAGTAGCGTTTTGGATGTATCATATTTTTACTATGTCCAAAGCGCTGAGTTCTACAACACAAGCACAGTAGAAGGGATTTATAGAAATCCCATGCCCACTGTGCTTTTTTTTAACACTGCATAAACTCACCCATCGTGAAGGTATCTGATCCGCAGCATGTCAATTTCTGTTGTGGAAATGCTAGTCTCCTTTGCATATTTTCCCTGAATAGATGGTCATTAGCTGCGTTAAATCCTCACAGTTCCAAAACACAAGTGCGTAATGTAGACACAGTTAAAAAACGCTGTGTCCAAAATGTTACTAATCCTGATCATAGGCACGGCAGCCTTATGTGACTTATTGGAAGCAATATTTCTATGTAGAAAAAAAGGCCTGGAGGAGGTTAGGGCACTGACTTGGCATAAAATTAAAATTGCCACGACATAGTAGTATGTGTACCTTTATCTTTCAAAGTTGGGATGTATAATAGTTCATCAAAACATAAACACTATCCGCAACATCTAATTTAGTCTCCTAAAAACAAAAGTCTTTAAAGGAACATGCAGCAACAAAGTGTATATGGACTGTCCATAGACTGCAAACAGAGCGCTGTCACATTTTACTTTTCTTACGCATAGGTCATGCTGCCACTTTCCACTTATAAAATGTATTGAAAAGTTTCTGTACTTCAAAAAATATATACTATAATAGTCTTTTGTGTGAGATTTCAGTTGCAGTAACTTCTCTATATATAAAAAAGAATGGCTAATTAACTCCACAAATCTGCACTGTGGAGAAAACAGGGAAGTCTGAAGAAAAAGCACAATAAAAAAATAACAGTGTCGTACAACAGAGGACAATGGACAAGGGACTACAAAGTCCTACTACTCTTTTTCAGACTAATCCAAAAACATCCCAATGGCCCCAATGTGTTATTATTCTGTTTATCACAGCCAAAAAGTGATTTTAGAGGAATTGCTGTTTCCTATGCTCAGCATTATGAGCTTTCTTTAATATTTTTTCACTTCCTCTTGACAGGATAAGCACAATTCAGTGGTAAAATCCTGTAGTTGCAGTTACCTGTCACAAATCAATAAGGGATCTGGGTCTGCTGAAATTTAACTGTTGTTTTTTCCCTTTTCTTCCAACAAGAGTTAATGTCAGTCTCTTGCTGGCAGTTCTTTTAGGCTGGTCAGCTGATGTTGGTTGGTAACCACTCCCACCTCCCTTTAAATAGTCACATGACCCATCAGCAGATCTTTAGTTATAGAGTTCCTCTTCTATGCAGATCAGCTAGGGGTGTGGAGAATGCCAATATAATGTAATACAAAATATATTACGTGATAGTTCCTTTAACTACTTTCAGGAAGGGAGGTAAATAATTATAAGGAAATTATGCAAAAAAGTTCTCTAGAACAGATGTTTCAAAACCCAGAGCTTGATCTTACTCATACAATTACTCATGACTTATAGTTTTCTCGAAGTTTAAACAAAAAGATAGACCTTCCCAGTTCATGATGCAGTCTTTAAGAATTGTTGATACTGATATTTTGGGTTGCTAAACCTGTGGTCAGGCTAGGATTTGAGGTTAAGGCTGGGGCCACAAGAGCGATGATTCATGAGAGAGAATCGACTCAATAATGTTAATGATACTCAGATCAAACTCTGTTGTGGAAAAGATGGAGAGCTTAATTTCTCCATCTCAGTAGCGTAGCTACCGGGGAGGGGGGGCAGAGGGGGCCATCGCCCCGGGCCCGGTGCTCAGAGGGGGCCCACCCGGAGCTAAGCTACTGTAACTGTATCTGAGCGCTGTTACCTTCTGCGGCAGAGCAGGGAGAATCGATGTCCCTGCTCTGCCGACCGATCGCCCGTCACCGCACTGATGAGGGAAGGAGTGCTGCGCTCCTTCTTCCATCATCCCTCTGTCAGCGTCTGGCATCACCGACGCTGACAGTGGGCGCGATGACGTCACCACCCGGCACCCGCTGTGAAGATGAGCAGGAGGTCGGAGCACTGCTGGAACAAGGAGGAAGAGAGATGAGTATTTATTTATTGTTTATTTTATGGGGGCTGCCTCATACTTCAGCTTCTGCCTATAAGGGTGCTGCCTTATACTTCAAGATCTGCCTATAGGGGTGCTGCCTTATGCTTCAGGATCTGCCTATAGGGGTGCTGCCTTATGCTTCAAGATCTGCCTATAGGGGTGCTGCCTTATGCTTCAGGATCTGCTTATAGGGGTGCTGCCTTATACTTCAAGATCTGCCTGTAGGGGTGCTGCCTTATGCTTCAGGATCTGCCTATAGGGGTGCTGCCTTATGCTTCAAGATCTGCCTATAGGGGTGCTGCCTTATGCTTCAGGATCTGCCTATAGGGGTGCTGCCTTATACTTCAAGATCTGCCTGTAGGGGTGCTGCCTTATGCTTCAGGATCTGCCTATAGGGGTGCTGCCTTATGCTTCAGGATCTGCCTATAGGGGGACTGCCTTATTCTTCAGGATCTGCCTATGGGGGGCCGCCTTATACTTCAGGTTCTGCCTATAGAGGGGCTGCCTTATACTTCAGAATCTGCCTATGGGGGTACTGCCTTTTACTACACGGTCTGCCTATGGGTTGCTGTCTTATAATACAGGGTCTGCCTATGGGGTGCTGCCTTTTACTAGAGTCTGCCTATGGGGTGCTGCCTTATACTACAGGGTCTGCCTATGGGGTGCTGCCTTATGCTACAGGGTATGCCTATGGGGTGCTGCCTTTTATTAGAGTCTGCCTATGGGGGGCTGCCTTATACTACAGGGTCTGCCTATATGGGTGCTGCCTTATATTTCAGAATCTGCCTATGGGGGTATTGCCTTTTATTACAGGGTCAGCCTATAGGGTGCTGTCTTATACTACAGGGTCTGCCTATGGGGTGCTGTCTTATACTACTGGGTCTACCTATGGGGTGCTGTCTTATACTACAGGGTCTGCCTATGGGGGTGCTGTCTTGTGCTATAGAGTCTGCCTATGGGGAGTGCATTATACTACATGGAGTCCTATGGGGAGTGCATTATACTGTATGGAGTCCTATGGGGAGTGCATTATACTAAAAGGAGTCCTATGAGGAGTGCAATATACTATATGGAGGCTTATGGGGAGTGGGGAGTACATTATACTATATGGAGACCTATGGGGAGTGCATTATACTATATTTAGGATGATCTGATGCATTATACTATATGGAGGCCATCTAGTGGGCCATCATACAGTGTGGAGATTACAGCGAAGTGGCCATCATACAGTGTTGGAGCCATCAAACCGTTTGGTGGCTACTAGGGGGTCAGTATACTGTGTGGATGGTACTATACAGTGAGGGGGCATTATACTGTATAGGGGAGCTGTACAGGGGGGTAGACTCGAGACATTATTAAATGTAAAGTGGACACTTCTTGTTATAGGGGATCTCAGGTTACTATTTGTATCAAAGGGGCACACATGGTAATATTACTTTCTAGGGAGCAAAATGTGGGCACTGTTTTCTAGGGCACTTGCACCCGGCATTACTATATTATAGAGGGTTGCTTTAGAATTTAGAAGGCACAGAGAACTGCACAGCAGGTGCAGTAATAGGGACACATACGGCAGCAGAGGCTCAGTATTGGGGTATCAGGTGCAATAATAGGGACACATACGGCAGCAGCGGGCAGGTACGGACTGAGGCTGAAATTCAGCACTAGCATTTGAAATCACACAGGCCCATGCTGTCCCCGTCCCCAAGCACCGGATGGAATATATTACTTTACTAATCTTTCCTTGGATGGAGGAAAGAAAGATTTACTACAAGACCAATGTACTAATGATACCCGTGGCCTGCTGGGGTAAGTGACGGAGTCTGCGACTTTGTGCTCCATCACAATTCTTAACATTATGGGTATCTTGAGAACACTGATTCTGTTAACAACGTTGCAGACAAGGCAGCCCACAACCAGACAGGCCATTCTGGCATTTGCCAGAATTGCCAAATGGCCAGTCTGGCCCTGGCAGTGGCTCAGTATTGGGGTATCAGGTGCAGTAATAGGGTCACATATGGCAGCAGCGGCTCAGTATTGGGGCATCAGGTGCAGTAATAGGGACACATACGGCAGCAGCGGCTCAGCATTGAGGTATCAGGTGCAGTAATAGGGTCACATACGGCAGCAGCGGCTCAGCATTGGGGTATCAGGTGCAGTAATAGGGTCACATACGGCAGCAGCGGCTCAGCATTGGGGTATCAGGTGCAGTAATAGGGTCACATACGGCAGCAGCGGTTCAGCATTGGGGTATCAGGTGCAGTAATAGGGTCACATATACGGCAGCAGCGGCTCAGCATTGGGGTATCAGGTGCAGTAATAGGGTCACATACGGCAGCAGCGGCTCAGTATTGGGGTATCAGGTGCAGTAATAGGGACACATACGGCAGCAGTGGCTCAGTATTTGGTTATCAGGTGCGGTAATAGGGTCACATATGGCAGCAGCGGATCAGTATTGGGGTATCAGGTGCAGTAATAGGGTCACATACGGCAGCAATGGCTCAGTATTGGGGTATCAGCAGGATGAGGAGTTTGTGCAGGTTGGGAATAGATGGAGATGGGGCTGGAATATGAGAAGTGAAACATGTCTTTGTTGTATTCTCTGCAGACGAGTCCTGGCTGGAAGAAGTTGTCATGTCAGTCTGGGCCAGATGGAAAAGACGGGAAAGTGAACGATTCCATCAGAGAACATCAGCGGTAAGTTATTATCTGTAACTGTGCTGTGATCTTTGGTATGTTCTGCAGGACTGGTATCTACCACTGACCATATGGCGGTAATATCCATGTTGGTTGCTATATAGAGATTATCTTCAGTAATAACATGGTCATCTGCTGAGGTTCTCCTCCAGTATTACGGCACGTCACCGAGTTGTAATGAAGGTTACCTGGTTAGGGGCCCACTCAGAAGCTTCCCCCCCCCCGAACCTAAACCCTAGCTACGCCTCTGCTGTATCTTCTCCATTGTCTGAGCCTGTGGATGTCGAACTCTGCTCAGATGACATCTGAGTGCAGTCTGATGTTTCACACGCACCCATAGACTTGTATAAGTGCACGTGATCTGATAGCCGGGGCCACTTGCAGTATGCTGCAATTTTTTTTTTCTCATGCTGAATTGGCATAGTATAACATTTGGCCACTCCGATAAAACATTGGATAGCATTCGGCCCTGTTATAGGCTCGTGTGAGCAAGCCCTCAAATGTAGGCATAAAATGCTTTGGTTAGGCATTTTAGGATTTGGGTCCTTTTTTTCCACTGAGAGTTCAAAATTAATAAGTCGAAAAAGAAAGTAATTGGAAAGGTTAGACATTTTTGCAGGATTTTAGCTGCAGCTTGCCATATTGCTCATATTTCCATTAGGGATATACCAAACATGAGGCAAGCTGAGGATATTTTCTGAGATTGCAGCCTTTCCCGTCTGCTGGGTGCATTATTTTGTCTGATGAACTGTGCAATCCACTCATGTACTTTTCCCATCTGAATTTTTTTTTTGAATTTTACGTTTTCTATTAAGATAATAAAATGGCTAAAAAGCACCTTGGAAACAGTAAGGGTACCGTCACACTATACGATTTACCTACGATCACGACCAGCGATATGACCTGGCCGTGATCGTAGGTAAATCGTAGTGTGGTCGCTGGGGAGCTGTCACACAGACCGCTCTCCAGCGACCAACGATGCCGAGGTACCCGGGTAACCAGGGTAAACCTCGGGTTACTAAGCGCAGGGCCGCGCTTAGTAACCCGATGTTTACCCTGGTTACAAGCGTAAAACTAAAAAAAACAAACAGCACATACTTACATTCCGGTGTCCGTCAGGTCCCTTGCCGTCTGCTTCCCGCACTGTGACTGCCGGCCGTAAAGTGAAAGTGAAAGCACGTCACCGCTGTGCTCTGCTTTCACTTTACGGCCGGCAGTCACAGTGCGGGAAGCAGACGGCAAGGGACCTGACGGACACCAGAATGTAAGTATGTGCTGTTTGCTTTTCTTTTTAGTTTTACGCTTGTAACCAGGGTAAACATCGGGTTATTAAGCGCGGTCCTGCGCTTAGTAACCCGATGTTTACCCTGGTTACAAGCGAACGCATCGCTAGATCGCATCGCTAGATCGCTAGATCGGTGTCACACACACCGATCTAGCGATGCCAGCGGGAGATCCAGCGACAAAAGAAAGTTCTAAACGATCTGCTACGACGTACGATTCTCAGCAGGATCCCTGATCGCTGCTGCGTGTCAGACACAGCGATATCGTAGCGATATCACTGGAACGTCACGAATCGTACCGTCGTAGCGATCGAAATGGCAGTGTGTGACGGTACCCTAACAAATCAACATGTATTGGCATTAAAATCTCAAGCATTTAGTAGAGATATGAAACATACGAACAGTGACACCCACAAAAAAAGACAATTTGTCACATAGTTAGAAATGAACAATTAATATGTATTTATTTCTTAAAGCGATGCAGAATATGTTGACGCTATATAAATAAAGATTATTATTATTTCTTAATCCTCGGGAAAATTAGATGTACTGTATACAAAGCAACCCAAGATTTAAAATACTGATGATCGCTAGTGGGATTATCTCAAGGAAAGCCAAAAATAGCAGAACATGTAACTGCACACAATGCCAGCTATGATATACTATATATTATATGTTACCTTATTATTTTCAGTGGCTACGTTTGCTTTAATATTTATATTCTGGCTTTTGTTCGGTTCAGAAAATGCATTTCGATATACCCATAGATATATATATATAGATATATATATATATATATATATATATATATATATATATATATATATATATATACATATATATATATATATACATATATACAGCTCTGGCAAAAATTAAGAGGCCACCACATCAAAACTCTGTCATGGACCTATCTCCAGACCTGAACCCCATTGAAAACCTCTGGAATGTAATCAAGAGGATGATGGATAGTCACAAGCCATCAAACAAAGAAGAACTGCTTACATTTTTGTGCCAGAAGCAGTGTGAAAGACTGGTGGAAAGCATGCCAAGACACATGAAAGCTGTGATTAAAAATCATGGTTATTCCACAAAATATTGATTTCTGAACTCTTCCTGAGTTAAAACATAAGTATTGTTGCTTCTAAATGATTATGAACTTGTTTTCTTTGCATTATTTGATGTCTGAAAGCACTGTTTGTTTTTAATTTTGACCATTTTTCTTAGAAAAAAATACAAAATGTGTTGCTTGGAAATTCGGAGACACGTCAGAAGTTTATAGAATATAAGAATGATTTACATTTTACTGAAAAATATACCTATAAAGAGAAAAATCAGACAAACTGAACATTTTGAAGTGGTTTCTTAATTTTTGCCAGAGCTGTATATGCCCATATCTTTCAGGAACAGTGAAAATATAAATGAAATATTCTTTTTTTAATTTTTCGACTATATTTTTTTTAAATAATATTTTTTTTTACTTTTTGAGCACCGCAAAGTTTGGATGCAGAGGCATCTGTTAGCACATAAATAAGGTATTACCTAAGAGGTATCTTACTGTACAGCTTAGGCCCCTTCACACATCCGTTGTTTTTTTGTTTTTTTTTTAAACTGTTTATTTTTGAAAAATGTTCCTTTTTCTCATTCAAATCTACTATATAATTGTCCAAGGGTCACTTCCGTCTGTTGGTCTGTCTGTCCTTCCGTCACGGTTATTCATTCGCTGATTGGTCTCGCCAGCTGCCTGTCATGGCTGCCACGACCAATCAGCACAGTCCGGAAGAAAATGGTCGCTCCTTACTCCCCGCAGTCAGTGCCTGTTGCCCGCATACACTCCTCCGGTCACCGCTAACACAGGGTTAATGCCAGCAGTAATGGACCGCGTTATGCTGCGGGTAACGCACTCCGTTACCGTCGCTATTAACCCTGTGTGTCCCCAACCTTTTACTATTGATGTTGCCTATGCGGCATCAATAGTACAAAAGTAATGTTAAAAATAATTTAAAAAAACAAAAAACCTGCTATACTCACCCTCCGTTGTACGTTGAGCCGCTCCCGCCGGCCGCCATCTTTCGCTGCAGTTTCCGGTGGCAAAGATGGTATGGCAGAAAGACCTGCCATGACGTCACGGTCATGTGACCGCGACGTCATTACAGGTCCTGTGCTGTGATACCAACCCTGGGACCGGAAGCTGCCGTGGACTACAACGGGCCCTCGGAAAGGTGAGTATATGGTTTTTTTATTTTTTCACCTGTAACAAACCTGGCTGGGCAATATACTACGTGGCTCTGTGCTGTATACTACTTTGCTGTGCAATATACTACGTGGCTCTGTGCTGTATACTACGTCACTCGGCAATATACTAAGTCATTGGGCAATATACTACGTTACTGGCCAATATCCTACGTGGCTCTGTGCTGTATACTACGTCGCTGTGCGATATACTACGTCACTGGGCAATATACTACGTAACTGGGCAATATACTACGTGGTTCTGTGCTGTATACTACGTAACTAGGCAATATACTACGTAACTGGGCAATATGCTATGTGGCTGTGCAATATACTACTCGACTGGGCAATATACTACGTGGCTCTGTGCTGTATACTACATCGCTGTGCGATATACTACGTCGCTGGGCAATATACTACGTAACTGGGCAATATACTATGTGGCTGGGCAATATACTACGCAACTGGGCAATATACTACGTGGCTGCGCAATATACTACGTGACTGGGCAATATACTACGTCACTGGACAATATACTACGTGGCTGGGCAATATACTACGTGACTGGGCAATATACTACGTAACTGGCCAATATACTGCGTGGCTGGGCAATATACTACATAGTAAATATAGAAAAACTGACTGAACAGCAATCTAATCTGAACTGGTGCATAACCAAAAAAGTCATATAGCAAATAGATTAATGGCTGCACTCAAAATGAATCTGTGCTAGAGCAAGGAAATGTGCGATACATGAAATGGGAATAGCATAATGGCTTGTGAAATATATGAAAAAACACATGAGATTCTTAGCACAAGATTTGGCCAAAAGTTGTGAGCCCATCCACCAATCGTCAAGGTAATCTCAGAACGGATGGGTACCTGAGCTGACTGCCTAGTGTGAACACTTACCTATGGCTAATAACGTGGTAAAGCCTGCTTATATAGGAAGCTCAGAACCAACTGTGTTTGGATGTAATTAAAATCACAGCATGGTGAAGGGAGTAGCGTTCAAGTCAGAAAAAATAGTACATAGTAAATATAGAAAAACTGACTGAACAGCAATCTAATCTGAACTGGTGCATAACCAAAAAAGTCATATAGCAAATAGATTAATGGCTGCACTCAAAATTAATCTGTGCTAGAGCAAGGAAATGTGCGATACATGAAATGGGAATAGCATAATGGCTTGTGAAATATATGAAAAAACACATGAGATTCTTAGCACAAGATTTGGCCAAATATTTGGGCAATATACTACGTCACTGGGCAATATACTGCGTGTCTGGGCAATATACTACGTGGCTGGGCAATATACTACGTGGCTGGGCAATATACTATGTGCCTGGGCAATATACTACGTGGTTGGGCAATATACTACGTGGCTGTGCAATATACTACGTCACTGGGCAATATACTACGTGGCTGGGCAATATAATACGTGGCTGGGCAATATAATACGTGGCTGGGTAATATACTACGTGGGCTGTGCAATATACTACGTGGCTGGGCAATATACGCGACTGGGCAATATATTACGTGACTGGGCAATATACTACGTGGCTGGGCAATATACTACTTGGCTGGGCAATATACTACGTGGCTGGCCAATATACTACGTCACTGGGCAATATAATACGTGGCTGGCCAATATACTATGTCACTGGGCAATATACTACGTGGCTGGGCAATATACCACGTGGCTGGGCAATATACTATGTGGGCTGTGCAATATACTACGTGGACATGCATATTCTAGAATACCCGATGCGTTAGAATCGGGCCACCATCTAGTAACATCATAAACATAAGTATAGTTGTAGCAAAATTAAGCAAAACAATGCAAAACATTTTAGATGTTTCTTCCAGTGGCACAGTGCGCAGCACTGCTGCTCCTACTAAACTTAGGGCAAACATCTAATGCATCATCTAAGAGTAGGTGGGGTACAGGGAAGGGATAGGGAAAAAGTCAGGGAGGGGAAAAGACACAGAAAGAAAGAAAAAAGGCACGCAACGTCAGTTGGTTAGCTTAGTTACATAGTCATCCCATGGAGCCCAGATTGAACAAATCAAGTTGATTATTAATACAGGCCGCAAGATTCTCCATACGTCTCATTTCTTTAATCTTCATCCGAGTTTTTTCATAGTGGGAGCTGATCTTTTCTTCCAGTACGAGGCTAATAGACACTTCGCCGATGTTAGGATATGGAGGAGCAGCCCGGCAGGGCCCTTTGTCATGGGCAGAGCGGGAACATTAAAGGGAAACTGTCACCTGAATTTGGCGGGACCGCCTTGCGCAGGCGTGTACTACGGAGGACAGACAATGAACTTCAATCCAATATTGCGGCCAGCATGCAGCCAGCGGGTAAGGAAAGGGTGAATAAAACACCCAAAAACTCCGCCCATATGACCGAAAACCGGTTCTGCCAAATTCAGGTGACAGGTTCACTTTAAGCAAAAAAGTCACAGGATCCAGAGGAATCTCTACATCTAACACCTGAGAAATCAACCCCTGTACTCGCTTCCAGAATGGGGATATAGTCTGGCAATCCCAAAATTTATGTGGCAATGAGCCCACAGCCCCCAGGCATCTCCAGCATTTATCCAACATGGCAGGGTAAATATTATGTAAAACCTCTGGCGTATGATACCAATGCATCAGTATCTTGTACTGATTTTCCTTTTGCGTTATGCATGGTGACGATTTAGCTGCCTTAGACCATATGACCTGCCAGATAGGACGCAGAAATTCCCTCCCCAGCTATCTCTCCTACTTTATCATGTAAGCATGTTTAGGAGGGGGGTCTGATGGCGGAGTGAACAGTATACGATAAATGTCCGTGATCAAACCCTTTGTAGAGGGATTCCCTTTACAGAGTCACTCAAAGGGAGTGGGGGTGGAGAACATTGTGTTTTTATATAAAGTCAAGGCCAGGTGGCGGATTTGTAAGTATGAGAAGTAGGTCCTAAGTAGGAGTTTAAACCGCTCTCTAAGAGTCTGAAAAGGAAGAATATTTCTATTAAAGGGGTCTACAATATCCACGTAATAAAATAATTGTGCTTGAAGCCATGGTTTTGTCATAGCTGCAGTAAGACTATCAGGTATGGAGGGTGTAAAAAGGAAGGAGATCACAGGGGACTTGGGGGAGATCAATGGAAATGCCTTGCTGCTTATCCTCCAAATTTTCATTGTAAATGCCATAGAGCTCAGCAGAGGCATTGAGGGGCATGTACTCCCATCTCCCCATAGCAATGAATTGGGATGCGTTGGAGCCATCCAAAGTTTCTCGATTTCTACCCATTTGCTATAAGCCCGCAAGGAGGCCCAAGCTGGTATCCTTCTAAGGTGCACGGCCAAGTAATATCACCAGATGTCTGGAAAGGCAATATCCCCCTGCGTTTTTGGAGATGTGAGGACTGATTTTAGATATTCAATGTCGTCTCTGACCCCCCAAAAAATTAAGAAGCACAGTTTGAAACCTCCTCAACACCGCTTGTGCGATCGGCTTCGGCAAAACCTCCACCATGTACAAGAACTTAGGTATAATAGACATCTTTATCGCATTTCCTCTGCCAAAAAGTGAGAGAGGAAGTTTAGACCATCTAGAAAGTAACCCATTAATCTCTTGAAAGAAGGCCGGGAAATTATGTCTATAAAGGGAGTCGTAAGAGCCAGTCAGGAAAATACCCAAATATTTAATTTTGGTGTCCTTCCAAGCAAATTTGAACTTTGATTTCAGAGCGTCCACCACTGCGCACGGTAAGTTAATTGGGAGAGCTTCAGTCTTTGTTGTATTTACCTTGTACCCTGAGAGTAGTCCATATTCTGTCAAGGTAGATTGGAGATTAGGGAGGGAAATGTGTGGGTTGGTGAGGGTTAGGAGAATATCATCCGCAAATAGAGACAACTTGAACTCTCCCTCCCGTACCCTAATGCCCTGGATATCTGGATTATTCCTTATTTTGGAAGCCAAGGGCTCTATACAGAGGACAAACAGCAGGGGAGAGAGAGGACACCCTTGTCTAGATCCATTTGAGATATTGATACGAGAGGAAGACGCATGGGGGAGTTTAACCACAGCATTGGGCAAGGAATATAAAGCTTGTATAGCCTGAAGAAATGGACCCGATAGGCCATACCTGCGTAAAGACGCAAATAAAAAATGTTTTGTAGTGTAAATATGTGAACCCATCAGGTCCTGGGGCTTTACCCTGGGGCAATTCTTTAATTGTATTCTCCAGTTCTTCTTCGGTTATTATGTTGTTTAGTGTTAAAAGGGCTTCCGCACTCAAGGTTGGTAATTGACAGGAGTCCAAGTAAGTTTTGAGTCTTTCAGATCTATCAATCTGGTCTATGGGCAGAGTGGAGGGTAATGAACATAGACGGGAATAGTAATCGTGAAATATGTTTGCTTGTTTCTGTGGGTCATATATGAGGTGTCCCTGTGTATTTTTTATGGCAAAGGGGGAAGCCTGAACCAATCTCTCCCTCAACTGTGCTGCCAAGAGAGTGGGCCTTATTACCCCTCTCATAGTATTTTTGCTTAGTATACACCATCATTTTTTCAACTTTCTGGATAGCGAGATCCCTCAGCCCACTCCTTACCTCAACAATTTTTTGGAGTGTACGTTTAGAGGGTTGCACAGACATCCTTTGTTCCAACTTTTTGAGACGTGCCAAAAGAGTCATCTGTTGATGGTTACTGTCTCTTTTAAAGTGTGATGCTAATGAAATGCAGTTCCCTCTCATTACAACTTTATGTGCCTCCCAAACTGAGGAGAGCAAAGAGACAGAGTCTTTATTTAGAGTAAAGTAATCCTCCAACTGTTCTTGGAGTTTGGCTTTATGCATTGGATGTTTGAGTAAATAATCATTTAGCCTCCAATGACATTCCCGTCTTGGCGAGGAGGCCGGGCGGAGATCCAGTATAACTGGCGCATGACCCGACCACGTAATTTGGCCAATGTCTGCTGTTGCAGTTCCTCGCAATGCCAAGAGATTGCTAAAGAAAGAGCCTATCTGCGAGTGGGTTGAGTGTGGATGTGAATAGAATGTGTATTCCTTGGCTGTCGGGTTAGACAGGTCATAGAGGCCATACTTTCGAATTAGCACACGGAACGCCTTCATTTGTCTAGTCAAAGTCAATGGGGTTGGGGCGCCACTTTCAGAAAGCCTGTCCCTTAATGCTGAAAAAAAACAAATTAAAATCACCCCCAAATATAGCGCATGTGATGGGGTTTGACGTAATGTAGCTAATACCCGATTTAGGAAAAGTAACTGTCCAGAATTGGGGACATATATACGTTACATAGTATCACAGGGACTCCCTTCAAAGTTCCCGTTAGGATCAAGTATCGTCCATTAGGGTCTGAGTCCAAGCTAATAACCTGGAAAGGGCAACTTTGAGCTACCATAATCGCCACTCCCGCTTTTATCCTATTTTGGGTGGCTGCATATACTATTGGAAATCCTCCCCTAGCAAAGTTGAAGGATCCTGTTCCATCATGGTGCGTCTCCTGCAGAAACACAATATCTGCCTTAGGAGGCTTCAATTCTCGTAGAAGGAGGCGTCTCTTAACATCCGAGTTGAGCCCCTTAACATTTAATGACATGAGATGCACCCAGATAGAGCCATTGTCTCCAAAATACCAATATATACGAGATGAAGCAATATATCTCACCCCCTTCCATGTCCACTGGCCCCCTCTCTTGACCAAGTAGTGGCCCACCAAGCTGCCCACTCCATACTGGGATAGATACATGATGCCGTTACCTAGGAGAAGCAAAAGAAAAGAAGGAAGACAAGAAGGGAGGGGGGAGAAGGGAAGGTAGGGAACAAACAAACTCTTGGTCACGTTACCAAGTGTGACCCCATTCGAAATTTGACTCCAAAAACAAGTCCAGAGCCTGATTACTTTTTGAACCGTGGTCAAAATCCCACATTGACCATATTCCTTCTCTGACACCCGAACTGACATCAGGAAACTGGAAATGTCAATACGGGGGTAAAAAAGAGGGAAAAAAATATGAACTAGAAGATTCTGGAGATTTCAAGTAGTCTGAGCCGTTAGAGTGCCTTCTTGCATTCCCTGCCAGCCTTGCAGTTGAGGCAGCATTATTTTATGCGGTCATATTTCTGTAGATATAAGATGATCCGTAGTGCAAGTCCCAGGGTCTGTTCATGTTGACAACACAGGCAAAATAATCCTAATTTTCCATCAGCGCCTAGAAGGGTGGTGGTTTTTCTCCTGAGATAGGACCGGGGGGGAGGCACGCCGATTTTTAGCTGAAACTTGCTGCCAAGCTGGGGACGGCGGTGGAGCAGGGGGGGTCAGTTCCCAGTTTGGTAGTTTTGGGACCGGAATTTCTAAGGCTGAGCAAGGGTGAGCAATACTGGTGCAGGTCAGCTGCAACTCTAAGGATGGATGAGCGGCCATTTCTTCTGGCTGTAAGGCTGAATGGGAACCCCCATCTATACATGATTTGGTTATCTTTCAATTTTGTTAGAAGAGGACGTAGCAGAGTGACCCAGGAGAGGTCTGGCAGAATCTGGAGTTGATTTCCCTCAAACTCAATGCTCCGTTTTCTCCTGGCATGGAACATTATTTCTTCCTTTAGTCCATAATCTGTGACACAGCATATGATATCACGGGGCAGTGGAGATGATCCTTTAGGACGTAGTGCTCTATGTGCCCTATCAAGTTTGATCTGTTGAGCAGGAGGAGCGTCCATTATTTTGTTAAAAATATTCTGTAAAATCTTAGGAAGATTGTCCTCACCGTGAGGTTCTGGCAAGCCACGAACCCTAATATTATGTCTGCAACCCCCTATTGTCCAAATCCTCCAGGTGTCTTTGATACTCACAAATTGCTTCATGCTGCGCCATAACCGTGGAATGGAGCTGAGAAATATATGTGCGGGTTAGATCATGGTCATCTTCTAGGGTCTCAACTCTGTGTGAAATAAGTTGACTATACCTCCTTACAGTCGCAATCTCCACTTTGCATGCATCACGCACTTCAGCTATAAGCAATTTAAAATCTGCTTTTGTGGGAAGTTGTTTCATATATGAGCTCCATTTATTATGAGCATCATCAGGTACTGTAAACTCAGAGTCTAAAGAGAATTCATGGTCTGTATTACTAGCCAATTGAGACAGGCAGGGAGTACTTGATACATCAGCCTTATTCCCTTCTGAATCTGCTACACATGGATCTTGCCTGTAGTTAGAGCCCTGACCTGGCTCTGGGATGGGAGATGTCTGTTATGACGCGGTGGTTTAGGAGCAACATGGAACGAGCTCTGAAGGAAGTGGTAACTGTACTGACCGCAGTCCCTAAGCTCAACACAACACTAGAAGCTGCCGTGGAATGCTCCTAACTCTCCCTATGCATCTCGTCACAGCCTAAGAGCTAACTACCCCTAAAGACAGAAGCAGGAAAACTATCTTGCCTCAGAGAAAATCCCCAAAGGATAGATTAGCCCCCCACAAATAATGACTGTGAGTGGAGAGGGAAAAGACATACACAGAATGAAACTAGGATGAGCACAGGAGGCCAGTCTAGCTTGATAGATAGGACAGGATGGAATACTGTGCGGTCAGTATAAAACACTACAAAAATCCACGCAGAGATTACAAAAAATCTCCACACCTGACTAAAGGTGTGGAGGGTAAATCTGCTTCCCAGAGCTTCCAGCAAGACAGAATTAATTCATACTGATAAGCTGGACAAACATAGAAAGCACTGAACGGATAAGTCCACAATCAGTGAACAGAACAGAGCAAGTAAGAACTTAGCTTTGCTGAACTGGTCAGGAAAACAGGGAAATCCATAGAGATGTGAATCCAACCAGAAACCATTTACAAGTGGCACTGGCTGAAGGAACAGCCAGACCTAAATAGCCGAGCAGAAGAGAAGATAAGTGGAGGCAGCTGATGACAGCTAACTCCAAGGAGCAGCCATACCACTTGAAACCACAAGAGGGAGCCCAAGAGCAGAACTCACAAAAGTGCCACTTACAACCACCGGAGGGAGCCCAAGAGCGGAATTCACAACAGATGTCTCCTGTGCTGCAGGCTGATCTAGTACACAGCTCTGCTTGGAAAGTTCCTTTTGCATGTGTAACTCTGGGAGGGGGTGGCAGGGGTGGACCGGAGGGGGGCTGCAGACTCTTCTGCTCCTGTCTCACATCCACACGACCCTCCAGTGTCTCAGGGGAAACTGCACTCACCGCTGTGCATAATTCCCTCTGGTTTACCTCTAATGCTCCAGGGATCTCGCCGCTGCCCTCTTGTTCCTGTATAGTGGCCTTGGGCGCAATTGCTCCGTGGGCAGCTGCTGAGGCTGAGGTGTCTGGCTGTAAATAAACATCCAGCGGTCCCTGGGTCACGGTGCCGGCATTAAGTGTCATTATTCTTGTCTGTGCACGCTGAGCGGTCTTTATGACCATAATTTATGATCCTGGGGCTGCCTTTTCAGATAAAAAAACGTTATTTTAGGGCTGACAGGGAGCAGAACTCGGCACCATGCGTCCTACTCCATCCACTTCCGGGAACGCCCCACATCCGTGTTCTATGTTCATAAGCGGTCTAAATTTTAAGGAATGCAAATATGGACACACACATTGTATTCAATGGTGATGTGCACATGTCAGGTTTTCCACATGGACTGTGTGTCAGTGTGAAAAACCTGCAGACATGTCCCGTGCATACCGATGACACACGGATGTCATCTGTATGCACGGGACTTGTCTGCAGGTTTTTCACTGTGACACGTAGCAGCGCCTGGGAAACAGCAGTACAGTTAGCGCTGTTCCCAGGCGCTGGATGCTGAATTTTAATTTACTCACCAAAAAATAAAAAGTAAAAAGCAAACTCACCTTTCCGCCGATAATCCACAATGGTCATGTCCGACAAAGATCACCAATTCAGCTACATCCAGATGGTGTGGTGAGCGATGACATCAGTGATGTGACCGCTCAGCACGCCAGCTGGAACATACTGAGCTGAGCAAGAGAATCGTTGCCTATGACTGAGGGTAACCTTAATGACGTCACTGCCAGTCACAGGCAGCCATGTTTTCACACTCAGCTCAGTGGGTTCCGGCTGGAATGGTGAGTGGGTCACATCACTAATGTCACCGCTCACCACACCTTCTGGATGTAGCTAAGTTGGGGATATTCGTGGAACATGAGCATTATGGATTATCAGAGGAAAGGTGGGTATAGCTTTGCTTTTTTATTAACATCAGCTTCCAGATGTCAGCTTTCCCTCAGCTGGTTAGAAAAATGAAGGGAACCCCATAATGTTTAAAAAAAATAATATATATATTTATTTAATACACGATATACACACACCGCAGGTGCTGACTCCAACTCCAATTAATGTCACCTGGTAGCGCTGATCGCAGGGAGACCTGGCAACAATGATGAGACCTGCATTCTACACCCAGCGTCTGGTCATAGCGCTAACTGTACAGCTCTTCCCTGTTGTCAGTACGTGTCATACTGATGTGGCATCATTTTCATTAGGGGCTGCGAAACTAACTGGCAGTTAATTGCTAACTGCCTGTCTGTTGTGCACAGTGCCGATCTCTGCGCCATTTCTGGGGTGTCTGAGAGCCGATCTAATTAGGCTATAGGAAGGGCCCTTCCCAGCCTACTATTATCAACCTGCAGCAGTCTGCTTAGCCCTTGCTGGTTATTAAAAATAGGGGGGACCCCACATCATTTTTGTGGTGGTCATCTCATTTTTAATAACAGGCAAGCAGACAGCTGAGGGCAGATATTAATAGGCTGGGAAGGCCCAAGCATAATAAGATCAGCTCACAGCTATCTGCTTTCCCTTGGCTGGTTCTAAAAATAGAGGGGACAGCACGTGTTTTTTTATTATTTATTTATTTCACAACGTCGGCTTGGATCATGCCTTTTCAGCAAACTTTATTAATCTGCCGAACCTCAACAGTAACAGGGACGTACAGTAAGAAGTCCATGTTGGGTATTCGGTACCGATTACTAGGTGTCCGGTATAAACTCCTAACTTTACAGTTTGGATTCGCTCATTCCTAGAGATAAGCCGTGGCCTGAACTATCTAGCCATTACTTATTCCCCTCTCCCCACTGAATACAATAGTAAACTGGGCCAACAATTATTTTTGTGCTGAATAGTTACCATAAGGCTATGTAGAACCTCTTTTAGATGCTGGTGTACCTGCAAAGTTTTGCTTCAGGAAGACGCAAGGGGTGCTTTTCCTGAAGCATCTTCTTCTTAGTCGGTTTTAGTGGTGGCTTCTTAGCCAGCCATTTTTTTGGGCTTCTATGTATTAACTAGTTGGAGCCACTTGAACAATGGACTGATTACATCGTTTAACTGCTTTGCATCTTTACAAACCTAAGACAGTTAAGAGACAATCGAAAGACGAAATGCATGAACAGCAAGTAGTTTTTACATTGCAATGCATATGTTCATTCTTTTTAACATTTATTGAGTGCTTTTTCCGGCACATATCCTCAGTCATATGAGGGAAAGGAAATTAGAAAAAGGAAATGGTTCTTTGTGATTTTGAATTTCTACGTTATATCGTCCTATTTTGAAAAGCAGAGCTATTATTCATCATTTCTTAAAGAAATCATTACAATCTTTAATACAGGCAACATGGAGATTCACGTGCAACAATTTGTTTTCTTCAAAGTTTCCGATCTTTTTAATGTCACCACATTATTTTTCATGTTCTCCTCATGCTCTCTTAGGGACCTGGTGAAGAAAACACGTTTAAAAATTTCTTCCACATTGTGTTTTTGAATTTAAACATTTAGATTAATTTAAGAAAAATGAAGATCCCCCCAACCACCTCATGAGGAGCCCACCGTATCTATGTAGATACCAAATACATACACCATAACTGTCTGAGATACCACTTTAATGAAAATGATTGTACCTGTTAATTATTTCAAGTTAGGATTCTGTCCATTAGAAAAAAATGTGATATTTTTTGTTGGATGGCATCTTTTTAATATGTATTCAATGAGAAGCATTTCTAAGGCAGAATATCTTTTTGACATGAGACTGTACAGAGCTACCAAATAGACATACATGACTGCCAATGTTGTGGTACGTCTGATATTCCATGTGAAGAAAGCCTTAGGCTGAAAAGCCCATGCATGAAATTAAAACCTGAGGTTTTTACTACAATTACATCCACTCTAGAGAATTCACCTGGACATGTCCTATCCAGGAATTAGTAGAATTTCCGCAGACTGTCGGCAAAATAGGGACATTTAAAGCCGCAATGGCACGAGCCAATTTCAGGCCAGTGGTGACTTGTGATTGACTCTGGTATATTTAAGTCATTCCTCACTGGATAACCTTTAATTTGCTGAGCTTGCTCTAGAAAAATCAAGACAGTCTATGCAAATAAGGGAATGCTGGCAATTACATGACTATAGGATTTTATTACCTTACTATCTGTATCAGTGCTTCAGTGATGTTTTTTCCTGATGCCGCACTGCATTCTGTGAATAGTAGCTTGTGCTCCTAGAAGAAAATTGCGATAAGGTTACAGTTTGGGAAGGAAGAAATGTGCGAGGAGACAACAGTATGGGAGGGGAAAATGTGTGAAGAGACAGTATGGGTGGGATCTGTGAAAAGACAGTGACAAGTTAAGGATTACTATATCTATATTTATTATGGGAGTATTCATTATAATATTAAGCACTGTAGCGTACCAAATCCTAACAGTGTGTAATATACTCACAGTTAGGGTGCAGCCAGACGGCTATATAACACGGACGATGATCGCATCGCAGTGCACGGACTGGCCTGCGGCTCTTCTGACCTGAGAGTGACAGCTGCATAGAAATACATGCTGTCATGCTCGAGTCAGGAGAGCCACCAGCTAGTCCTTGCACTGCGATGCGATCATAGTCCATGTTGTACATCAGACTGACTGCGCCATTAGGATTCGGCTGTGACCACTCATATACGATTTTCATACTAGCTGCTTCTCTTCTTGCTCCTCTCAATGAAACACAAGCTCTAATATTTCACTGAACACTGAGAGAATTAGGAATAATTAGTTGGCACTTGATTGTAATTATACAGACTGCATTTGGGACTACACAAACCACATAAGCTGTGTATAGGACTGGGTGCCATACTGAATTTATGCCCCAGGAGCAGGAAAACCTAGATTCACCTAAATATGTACATATAAATGCATATTTTTTTTCTCTCTGAGCATTTTTGTGTACAAAGATCACAGATTCCAATGACTTAATAGCTTCTAGGCATTAGATTACTAACAGCAGTGTTCTGCATACATAGGATAGAATGCTAGGAAGACACAGTGTCCTCCTCTCCCCAGTGTAACAGTTTAAGGCTACGTTCACTTTTGCGGTGCGTCGGGCGCAACCGCGGCGACGCATGTGCCATGCGCCCCTATATTTAACATGGGGGGCGCATGGACATGCGTTTTGTTGCGTTTTGTGACGCATGCGTTTTTTGGGCACAAGCGTCAGGGCGCAAAGGACGCTGCTTGTTGCATTTGTTTTGCGCTATAAAAATGAACGCATGCGTCACAAAACGCAGCGTTTTGCTGCATTTTGCATGCGTTGTTGCGTGCGTTGTGCGTTGCCGACGCAGCACACAACAACGCAAATGTGAACGTAGCCTAAGTCACATCAAGCTTGGGTTTACACACTGCTTCCTGCATTCAGAACCTAAGACTAAACACTTTGAAAGCTGTGTTTAGCACTTTGTGTGAGGTTAACCTGTCACTTATGGTAGAATAGTCTGTTACAGTGTCAGCTTGAACTGGACTCTGTCAGCACAGAATATCTTTTCAAACCAAGTACAGGCACTTGGTGCTCCATGACGGGGCTAATAATTTATATACACCTTCCCACCTGTTTGGTTTCCATATATCTCCACCTTTCTCCCCCTCGATGAAGCCTGAGTTATCAATCAAAGAAGGGAGTGGTGAAGATTGAGTGAAAACAAGCAGGTATGAAGGTGCATTTAAATGCTTTGTCCAACAATAAAGCACCAAGCGGCGGGACTTAATTGGAACAGTCATCATGTGCTGACACAGTCACTTTAAGAGAAGAGCCCTGTGCATCCATTAAAGATAGCATTGAAGATTTACGCTCTGCCTTGCTACGCTGAGAATTGACTGCTAGTATGCATGAATATAGTCTGATGGCTAGAGAGGGTTAGACAACAAGTTACATGCACCCCATAATCATGCCATTAAAAATACTAGCCCTCATACAGCTACATATAAGCATAAATTGTAAAAAAAAAGCACAAGAGGGGAGAAGCCAGCGCTGCTTATGGTCATGGGAGTGATTCAGAAAAGCTTCAGGTACAGTTTGCATTTAATGTGGTCTTGCTTTTAATACATTTAGGAGGCCGTAATGGCACAGCGAATATAAAAAAAACCGTATAGTAGGACTGCCCCATTATGAAAATGCCGTGACGTGGCGGGGTGAATCCAAGAATTGATCAATTGTTTGCTAAATGTCTCATTTTGAAAAACAGTTAGAAATCAATATGTGCATGTGCACTTTATGTATTGCGTTCTGACCATAAGCAGCGCTGTCTTCTCCCCCTTTTTTAATTTTAAATTGTAAAACAGGTACAGTACTTTCAAAGTAGTGACTGTGAGGCAGCGGTGTTATATGTGAGGGTCACTATACTGTATGTCCCCCAGGATGCGCTCAGAAGCGTATTATAGCCATGGAAGTGCATTGCAGTCACAGGCGTAGCTGTGATTACAATGCTGAATAAAAGTGAGTATTGGTCTTGGACAAGCTATTTGTCCAGGGCAGAGTTAAAGAAACCTGCTTGGCTTTGATTTTTGAAATGGACTACAGGATGGCAGTGGGGCAGTCCGTTTTCTCTTGGGCCGGGTTATCCAGGTGGCCTGTGTCCACAGGTTGTTTGCAAAAACCCCTGAAGCAGAGGATTTGGGTGTGACAGTGGAGCTTTAAGCAAGCAAAGCAGTTGGCTCTTCAAAAGCTCAGTGTGTGAGAATAACACAGAGCCCAGCAGAGTGAACTCCTGGCACCCCACAGCATGATACGGTGGTGCAGCCGCCCTTGGCAACCAGACGCATTTATGGACTGTCTTGTTTCATGGCTGCGATCCGGAGGATACTGTGTGCTGTACACTGTGTGAGTTTTTGACATTAAACACGTTTTGCTGTGAACTTTCCCTGTGGTCACTGCCTGTCATACTGCACCAACCCCACTGAACTACATGACTTTAAAATATTTTATTTTCACATTTAAAAAACATCTAATAATGTAAAAGTAGTAAAGTAAGAATTAACTAATATACAAATATTATCCCAAAATAGGCCCTCTCCTTAACAGGTTAAACGAGAAGAAAAAAGTCTAGTACAGCAATACACTATGTAATGTTTAATTGCCACTTTTGGTTGGCGCCATCTACTTTCACGTTATCCAGTGGCGCCAATCTGAGTAAAGGGAATTGCCATAATTAGTTCCATGCTGAAATAAATCCTAAACACAGTACTTATATTAACCCCTTATACCCAAAATGTTGCGGTATATTTTGGTTGTTAAGACTTAGCCTCATTTTTCAGATCTGGAATGTGTCACTTTGTGTGGTAATACCTTTTGCAATGATTTTTACATCATCAAAGGAGTGTCAGGCCAAAATAAGTTATCTCCTTTTCACAGGTGATCACTTGTTTGTGGGGGTCCGATTGCTGGGGCTTCCATCAATCTGCATAATGGGTAACTTTTATTCCCATTATAATAGAGTGGGGCAGTGTATGTATGCTTGAAACCTTTGGCGTGATAGGCGTCACCATGCCGTCATTGCAGGAACACAGGCACATTTTGGTATGGATTAATTCCTTTCTTTTTAGCACTTTGTATAATCATGCTTATTATCTGGAATCATGTTCATGCTAATGTTATTTAATTATAGACACCTTATATTCTTCTGATAAACAGTGGATTTACATTAGAGTCATGCATTGTAATGCTTCTTATAACTTGATCCACAGGGACCTATTCAAATAAGGTATAATACATGTTACATTAACATTTTTTTATCATACCATTTGTTGCATCATGAATATTCATGTATTTACACTATATCTTATTTTGCAATTGAATTGTTATGCAGTTATGTCCCATTTTCTTATTGTGTGTTGTTTAAATCAATTCTTTATAGGCTTGTACTTATCTAAAGAACACATAGGATTAAAAATATGTTTCTACTGGATCTATAGCCTTATTATTTAATGAATTTGTAGAATTTTAAATGGTGAACACTATAAAATATACCCATACCTGAGCCAACCTCTGTCCATCATCAAATGTCACCTGTCTTTCAGAATCACAGTCTAGTTTATTGCCAAGAAGAAGAATGATGATATCATCCATGGCTTTTTCCTATGAGTTAAGGTTATAGAACATTGTCACCAGCCATAAGGGTTCAACATCCATAAGTATTATTAACCAAATAGCGCATGTTTTTACCTGCACATTATCAAGCTGACTATAACTGAGATAACTGTTGGATGAAGTCTCATTGAAAAAGGACATTTTGCCAAATTTTTCATCTTGCCCTGGACACAAAATGTAATAGTGGCTGTTTTTGTTTTTTTATTTCATAACTCTGTTGCAGAGATATTAGCAATGAAAGCATTTGGACCCTAGTGAGTTAATTTTCATTAAGTTCCAGTGGGTGTTATCACATAGTTTTCACTGGGATGTGTACTTATTCTACCTGTATGATGTTGAGCAACAGGGCCGGCGTCAGCACCCGGCGTACCCAGGCAAGTGCCGGGGCCCTGGCGAGACAGGGGGGCACATTCAGGGCCGGTGTTAGGGACAGGCAGGCAGCTGCCAGTGCCTAGGACCACCGGGAGGGGGAGCGGCTGGGGGCTGTCTAATTATACTCACCTACCTATTCCTGGCGGCTGGCGCGATCCCTGCAGGTCCCTGGCTCCCCAGCTTCTTCCTGTACTGAGCGGTCACATGGTACCGCTCATTACAGTAATGAATATTCGGCTCCACCTCCCATAAGGGTGGAGCCGCATATTCATTACTGTAATAAGCGGTAACGGTGACCGCTCAATACAGGAAGAAGCTGCCGCGCCAGGAAGCAGGGACTGCACCGCTCCAGGAGCAGGTGAGTATAATGGGGAGGGGAGCGCTGCACGATACTCATCTGCTCCTCATTCCAGCCGCCGCTCTGCCTCCGTCTTTAGCGTCTTCTGCAGTGACACTGAGGTCAGAGGGCGCGGTGACGTGGTTAGTGCCTGGCGTCAGTGCAGAAGACGCTGAAGAAGATGGAGCGGCGGCTGGAACGAGGACAGGTGAATATTGAAAGTTCCGGGGGCCTGAGCGATGGAGAGGTGAGTATGTGATTTTTTTTTATCGCAGCAACAGCAAATGGGGCAAGTGACTGTCTGGAGCATCTTATGGGGCCATAACGTTTGTGCAGCATTATATGGGGCAAGTGTCTATATGGGCCCATAACATTTGTGCAGCACTATATGGGGCAAGTATCCATATGGGGCTATAACGTTTGTGCAGCATTATATGGGGCAAGTGTCTATATGGGGCCATAACGTTTGTGCAGCACTATATAGGGCAAGTGTCTGTATGGGGCCATAATTTTTGTGCAGCACTATATGGGGTAAGTGTCTGTATGGAGCATCTTATGGGGCAATAACGTTTGCGCAGCACTATATGGGGTAAGTGTCTGTATGGAGTATCTTATGGGGCCATAATCAACGTTTGTGCAGCACTATATGGGACAAGTGTCTGTATGGAGCATCTATGGGGCCTTAACGTTTGTGCAGCACTATATGGGGCAAGTGTCTCTATATACTACATGGCTGTTCTATATACTACGTGGGCTGTTAAATGCTACGTGGGCTGTGCTATATACTACGTGGCTGTGTTATATGCTACATGGCTGTGCTATATACTACGTGGGCTGTGTTATATACTACATGGCTGTGTTTATATGTGATCATGAATCGTGGTATGTGTTAAAGGGGGGCCCACTGAGACTCTTTTGCCCAGGGCCCTCAAAAACCTGGAGCCGGCCCTGTTGAGCAATCATAAGCAGGCAGCAATGCTCCTAGAAATGAGGAACACTCCCCAATAGCTTAGTGCAGGTTTTCAGTGTGTGAGATGTAATGATACAACCATGAACACTTTGTTTATCCTCCAGCGGAAGTCAGTGTGGGGAAGTGCAGCACAGCTGAGTTTAGCGGTGTCACATTACAAACCTTTTACTACCTCTCATACTCTCCTAGTACTGTCTCCTCTGATACACAATAATGTCCTTCTCCCCACACTGTCTGTTCAGAGATGTGTCAGTAATCACTTATGTCTGTTGTGATCAACTTGTAATCAGTCTGCAGTGAGATCAGGGCTGTCATTATATGTCACATAGAAGACAGAAGAGGCAGGTTATTCCTGTGTGAGATGTAATGACAGTCCTGATCTCACTGCAGAGTGATTACATGTTGTTAGCGAACAGCAGACATACAGTAAATGTGATTACACACATCTACAGACAGGCAGTGTGAGGGATGCGGCAGTACAGCAAATGTTACCATGATATGAAAGAGGTAGGGCTGATAAAAGGGTTTGTAATTTGACACAGCAACACCCAGCTGCACTGCTCCTCTCCCTCACTGACTAATACAGGAGGTTAGACCAGGAGATCGGAGCTGTATCATTGAACTGTTAAATCTCAAACACTAAGAAATTTGCACTGAGCTATTGTGGAGCGTGTTCAGATTTCTTATGTGTGTTGCTGCCTGCTTATGATTAGTCAGCATCATACAGGGAGAAGTTTCCCCAGTGAAAACTATCTGATAAATCCCCATGGACTTTAAAGGCCAAATGCTTTAATTGCTATTATCTTTGCAACGGAAAGGCAAAATAAATAAAAATGTTTTTTTTTCACTCTACAAATACTAGTACTTCATGTGCCCTGTTTAACATAAAAAAAATTGGTGAAAGACCCTTTTACCCTCCAGCTATTCCTCTCGATGCTGCCATAAATGTGCACACTTGGGTCAGAAGGGGAAAAGCATCATATATGGCAGACTGTGGAGACCTGGGTGTCGTAACCAGTGCCTTCCCCCCTCCCATCATTCCCGTAATGAAACACACACAGTCCTAGGTGGGTTGAACAGGTCGGTCACAGTTTATTAATTAAATAAGCAGAGAAAGGCAATTACATATCGTAACGAGCAACTCGCGCCGAGCTCCTGTCCGTGATCAACAGGGGAATTGGCCCAACGAGCGGTTACGACCTTTGCCCTCCTCCGCTTTTTCCGCTGTGACTTAATAATGGTTACCAGGGGTTAGTTCTATCAACATGCGTATTAAAATTTTTTTTTTTTTTTTAAATATTACAACATAATTCACACATTTACATTCTCCTGCGGGTTAGTTTAATCATTAGCCTTTAAAAGGGAGGGTGGGTGGGACAAAAGCTTCCAGGTGTCCGCCGAGAGTGAAAGAGAAAGTTCCTGGCCGGACACCTGGATTTAACCCCTGTAGGAGTGGCCGTAGGACCCCTCCCCTCTATTGACCACTGGCCGGCTGGGGGTCTTCCAATTAGTGCATCACTAAGGGGGGAGTGATGCTAGGGGGGAACTGGCACAGACATTCTTTTCGTGCAGCTCTCTGTGTGCTCCCCAGTCAGAGACGCGCACCTTAATCAGTACCGCGTCTGCCATACTGTCAGAGGCTTAATATCTCACGGGAATAAAGGCTTAATATTGCATGACATGTTGAAATTCTCGAGTTGTGAACTCTGCATATTAGATATTGTCATGCCTTTAACTCCATAACGACCACCAATACGCCTTTTAACGGCAGCAATTAAGGGTACTTATGCCTCAGCGCCGCTTTTTATCAGTGCTGAGAAATAAGTGTATACGACCCACCATTTCTCGCTCCTCTGATGTGATCTCTTGACCTCCCACCGGTACCTCCGGAGTCCCTGCATTCTCCCGTGAAGTTCCCCTGGGTCGCCGGCATCTTCCACCGGGAAGAAAATGGTGGTGCATGCACAGTACACCCGCTGAGATCTGCCGACCGCCACCCGGCAACAATAGGAAACTTTTCCTATACTTTCATTTTAATCACTGTGATAGACCATATCACAGTGATCAAAATAAAAAAAATAGTAAATCAAACCCCTTTTATAATCCCCTTAATTAGGTAAAAATAATAAAATGAAAATATGTATTTATTTCCATTTATCCATTAGGGTTAGAATTGGGCTAAAGTTAGGGTTGGGCTAAAGTTAGGGTTAGGGTTTGGCTAGAGTTAGGGTTGGGCTAAGTTTTTAAAATGGTGTCACTTTTGGGTATTTATGTTATATTGACCCCCCAAACTCACTTCAAATGTGAGATGGTCCCTACGAAAAAGGGTTTTGTAAATTTTGTTGGAAAAATGAGAAATCGCTGGTCAACTTTTAACCCTTATAAGGTCCTAACAAAAAAATTATGTTTCCAAAATTGTGTGTTTGCATTATTTTCATAAATAAACGCAAATCATATCGAAGACATTTTACCACTAACATGAAGTACAATATGTAATGAAAAAAACATTCTCAGAATCTTTGGGATACATTGAAGCGTTCCAGAGTTGTAACCTCATCAAGTGACCGTGGTCAGAATTGTAAAAATTGGCTTGGTCATTAAGTACCAAATTGGCTCTGTCACTTAGGGGTTATTTATTTATTTATCGGCACTAGCTTATTGTTCTTCTGATTCAAAAAGAGGAAAGTAATTGGCACATCCGTCCAACAATGTATAACATTTATAACAAGATTTATTGGCGAGTCATTAAAACATGGACTCCATTAATGAATCTCCAGTAAAGCTTGTTCTAAATTTTATACATTGTTGAACATATGTGCCGATTGCTTTCCTCTTTTTGAATGTTTGGCTGAACTTCACCAGCAGGACTGGCACCCGACACACAGGTTTCAACTTTCAGAATTAAACTGCATGGCGTGTTGAGCTCATAATCCCCCTGCTCTCCAAGTTTTGTCCCTGCTCGGTCAGACACGGCCATTACACAGTACACTGCAGGGACACATTTACAAGATTATCTCAGCACAGAAACATTTTATTTAAACACATCCAATTGTGGAAGTTTTGTATTATTCCAAGATCTATTCGTTAAAATGAACTTTTCTTCGTGGGAAAATCCCTTTAACAACTGCACACAATGGAAAATGGATCAATAGATCTAAAAATCTTGAATCCAGTAAAAATGACTCTAAATTGGTATTAAAAGTAATCATAAATCACACTTAGAATAGGACAATATCCCAAAGATCTACGGGGCAGAGATTGATATTTACTATGATTGAATTTCCTTGGAAAATGTTATGTGAGTTTGCAACCCCTCTTCTGACTATTGTATGAATCTTCCAAATTCCTGTAATGTATAATTAATCTAAATAGTATATGACATGATATCGTTACCTGAATGCAGTTCAGCCATCGGCGGACACCAGTGAACGTTTCCCTAGAAGTTACATCATACATGATCACCATACCATCCGCTTTTCTAAAAAACTGCTCTGTGATGCTATAAAACCTGTCAGAGATATGAAGTATAGGTAAATAAATAAAACTATGATTTCCGTTATAAATTTCATTTATAGCATCGAAAAGCATTATGCACTGTATATTTGTAAATAACGACAGTATTTTTATCTAGTTCTGAGCAGGTAGAGAACAAACATTTGGAGAACCCAAAATTCAGTCAAGCCTAGTATTAAAAGACAATATGTTAAATATAATTTTTACTTATGACTTAAAGGGGAATAAACGTGTAAAAAGTTCACTTCATAAAAAAAATGATCAAATTCACGTGAGCTACACAATACATGGTGCTACTGGCAGTCTTGGGTATCAGGCAATGATCGGAGACCAATAAATATGGTCTACGGTGTTAGATGCCATGAGCGGCCTTGGTCGCCCCCTTTCCCCTCTGGTCTGTCAATGGCATTAGAGTATTAAGGTACCTTCACACTAAACGACGCTACAGCGATCCAGACAACGATCCGGATCGCTGCAGCGTCGCTGTTTGGTCGCTGGAGAGCTGTCACACAGACCGCTCTCCAGCGACCAACGATGCCGGTAACCAGGGTAAACATCGGGTTACTAAGCGCAGGGCCGCGCTTAGTAACCTGATGTTTACCCTGGTTACCATCCTAAAAGTAAAAAAAAACAAACGCTTCATACTTACCTTCCGCTGTCTGTCCCAGTCGCTGTGTTTCTCTGTACTGGCTGTGAGCTGTACTGGCTGTGAGCACAGCGGCCGGAAAGCAGAGCGGTGACGTCACCGCTCTGCTTTCCGGCCGCTGTGCTCAGCGTGAGTACAGAGAAGCAAACGCCGAGGACAGACAGCAGGTAAGTATGAAGCGTTTGTTTTTTTTACTTTTAGGATGGTAACCAGGGTAAACATCGGGTTACTAAGCGCGGCCCTGCGCTTAGTAACCTGATGTGTACCCTGGTTACTAGCGAAGACCTCGCTGAATCGGTGTCACACACGCCGATTCAGCGATGTCAGCGGGTGATCCAGCGACCAAATAAAGTTCTGGCCTTCTAGCCCCGACCAACGACATCACAGCAGGATTCTGATCGCTGCTGCGTGTCAAACTGAACGATATCGCTAGCGAGGACGCTGTAACGTCACGGATCGCTAGCGATATCGTTTAGTGTGAAGGTACCTTTAGACTATTCTGAAAACATGGCCTCACAGTTTGCATCACCCACCCCCAAAAATATAAAAACGAATCAATAAATTACGTTTCCTCTACAAAACTTAGCTCCTTATGGTAAATAAAACCCTCAACGTGGTTTATTGTGAACAAAAAGTAAAAAAATTACTCAGCGACCCCCCAAAAAAAGATCTTTTTTTGTATAAAACATTTTGTGGTGCTCAAAAGTGCTAAAAAGAAAAAACAAACTGTAATTAATTGGTATGAACAAATGTCCTGCCAACCTGTAGAATCAAGTTACCGTAACTTGCTGTTTTACCTGCGCAGCTCATGCACACGCTGCTTCTTTTTCTGTTCGTGGAGCCATGCTTTGTTTTTGCCAAGACACAGAGAGTCAGTTCTTTCAGCGTTTTTCATCCATTCAAATGAATGAAAAAATAAGACTTCATAGAGCCGTAAAAACGGTGTTTTGGCATGCTGATAGGCAGTTATGGCTTGACCTAATGCCACCAATGACTATCTCCCCTAATGAATTAATCTTTAAGGAAACGCGTCGGGAGTACCTTGGGAGGATCTTTAGCGATATATTTCTGTGTGTGAGGTAATGTGTCGTGAATGTATAAACCCCCCCAGTACACACTTTAGGAATCGAAATGAACTTCCTCAGAAATCATTAACGGCATATATCTGGTGAGGTTGTCCCTTACTTATGTTATATGGCATGTCTTGTTACACCATTGTCATTGCCAATATCTCTATATATTATATGGACTCTCCAAGCAGCTGTGGAGACGTATCATGAGTAGTGATGAGCAAGTATACTCGTTACTCGAGATTTCCCGAGCACACTCCGGGGTCCTCCGAGTATTTTTTAGTGCTCGGAAATTTAGTTTTTATTGCCGCAGCTGAATGATTTACTTCTGTTAGCCAGCATAAGTACATGTGGGGATTCACTAGCAACCAGGCAACCCCCACATGTACTTATGCTGGCTAACAGATGTAAATCATTCAGCTGCGGCAATACAAAACTAAATTTCCGAGCACTAAAAATACTCGGAGGACACCCAAGCGTGGGTATATTCGCTCATCACTAATCATGAGTGTTTTTGTATGTTTGTCTGCAGGTACGGACTGGGGCTGAATTTCCTGGCATTTGAAATCACACAGGTCCATGAGGTCCCTATCCCCAAGCACCAGATGGGATATATTACTAGTATTACCCTGGATGGAGGAAAGCAAGATTTTCTACAAGACCAATATTTCTAATGATACCAGTGGCCTGCTGGGGTAAGTGACAGAGTCCAGTAGGCAGTCATTGACACATTTCACAAGAAAAGTACATTTTGCATTTCATTTGGAAATCAGGGTCTCAGAGTCTGGAGGAAGAGTGGAGAGCAGGGGTCTCAAACTGCATTCCTCGGGGGCCTCAAACCATGCGTGTTTTCAAGATTTCCTTAGCATTGCACAAGGTGCTGGAATCATCCTGTGCAGGTGATTATATTATCACCTGTGCAATACAAGGACATCCTGAAAATATGACCTGCTTGTGGCCGTCAAGGAATGCAGTTTGACACCCCTGGTGGAGAGGCACACAATCCAAGCTGCTTCAGGTCTATTGTGAAGTTTCCACAATCAGTGATGGTTTGGGGAGCCATGTCATCTGCTGGTGTAGGTCCACTGTGCTTTATCAAGACCAAAGTCAGCACAGGTGTCTACCAGGAAATTTTAGATTACTTCATGTTTCCCTCGGCCGACAAGTTTTTTGGAGATGGAAATTTCATTCTCCAGCACAACTTGGCACCTGTCCACACTGGCAAAAGTACCAATACCTGGTTTAAAAACAACAGTATCACTGTGCTTGATTGACCAGCAAACTCGCCTGACCTTCACCCCATAGAGAATCTATGGGGTATTGTCAAGAGGAAGATGAGAGACACCAGACCCAACAATGCAGACGAGCTGAAGGCTTCTATCAAAGCAACCTGGGCTTCCATAACACCTCAGCAGGTCCACAGGCTGATCGCCTCCATGCCATGCCGCATTGATGCAGTAATTGATGCAAAAGGAGCCCTGACCAAGTATTGAGTGCATTTACTGAACATACATTTCAGTAGGCCAACATTTCGGATTTTAAAATCGTTTTTCAAGCTGGTGTTGTAAAGTATTCTGATTTACTGAGATAATGAGTTTTGGGTATTCATTGGCTGTAAGCTATAATCATTAACAGAAATAAACACTTGAAATAGATCACTATGCTTCTAATGACTCTATATAATATATGAGATTCACTTTTTGTATTGAAGAACTTAAATTAATTAACTTTTTGATGATATTCTAATTTTGTGAGAAGTACCTGTATAATTATATACCGTATATTATTATATATACATTATCGATATCTATCAATATAAATATCTATCAATATAATTATATATATATATATATATATATATATATATATATATATATATATATATATATATGATAGAAAAATAAAATGTAATTGTTACACCATTTTTATCAGTGTGTAAGAACCACAGTCATGACTTTCAAGGAGCCACAATGTTAAGATTTGAACACTAGGGGGCAGAGTTTAGCAACAAAAGAGAATAGAGCTCTTGAAGGTAAACTGGATGCAGAAGCTACAGAGTTGTGTCATACAGGTTTACGTAAAAACAAATCCACAGGGAGATCACAGACATAGGTATATATTATAATGAATATATAATATAATACATTAAAACTGTGATGAAACAATAAAAGGTCAACAATGCTGAGTAATTAGAAGTCTAAATAGGAAGATCCCAACTAATAAAAGCTACAATTGTCAAAGTAACAAAAATATACATCAATAAAAAAAAACTGACCGCAAGCATTGTAGGAAAATGTATATAATTAAAATATAGAGATGCAGGAAAATTGTGGATAGCAAGCTGGGAAATCATAAAAAAGAATCATAAAATGTCAAGAAGGTATACCAATTGGGTATAGTTATGGTTTACATAACCCCCAAAAAATCACAAAATATAAAATGCATAAATATATGGAAAAGGTATTATGAAACACATCTCACAAATAATAAAAATCACGTAGAAGCAAGAAATCTATATACCATATATACTCGAGTATAAGCCGACCCGAGTATAAGCAGACCCCCCTAGTTTTGCCACAAAACACTGGGAAAACGTATTGACTCGAGTATAAGCCTAGTGTAGGAAATGCAGCAGCTACCGGTGAATTTCAAAAATAAAAATAGATACCAATAAAAGTAAAATTACCGTATATACTCGAGTATAAGCCGAGATTTTCAGCTCAAATTTTTGGGCTGAAAGTGCCCCTCTCGGCTTATACTCGAGTCACGGTAGCGGTGGGGTCGGCGGGTGAGGGGGTGAGGGCGCTGAGGCATACTTACCTAGTCCCAGCGATCCTCGCGCTGTCCCTGCCGTCCCACGGTCTTCTGTGCTGCAGCTTCTTCCCCTCTTCAGCGGTCACGTGGGACCGCTCATTAGAGAAATGAATAGGCGGCTCCACCTCCCATAGGGGTGGAGCCGCCTATTCATTTCTCTAATCAGCGGTAACGGTGACCGCTGATAGAGAAAGAGGCTGCGGCACCGAAGACAGCTGTGACAGGCGGGGAGCGCCAGGATCGCTGGGACTAGGTAAGTATGTCATATTCACCTGTCCGCGTTCCAGCCGCCGGGCGTCGCTCCATCTTCCCGGCGCCTCCATCTTCCCGGCGTCTGCGCTCTGACTGTTCAGGTCAGAGGGCGCGATGACGCATATAGTGTGCGCGGCGCCCTCTGCCTGATCAGTCAGTGCAGAGACGCCGGGACGAGACGCCGTGACCGGACGCTGGGAGCTGCAAGCAAGAGAGGTGAGTATGGCTTTTTTTTTTTATTGCAGCAGCAGCGGCCATGGCACAGATTTATGTGGAGCATCTATGGGGATATATGAACGCTGCAGAGGACTGTATGGGGCACAGCTATGGGGAGATATGAACGCTGCAGAGCACTATATGGCACAGCCAAGGGGGAATATGAACAGTGCAGAGCACTATATGGGGCACAGCTATGGGGAGATATGAACGCTGCAGAGCACTGTATGGGGCACAGCTATGGGGAGATATGAACGCTGCAGAGCACTGTATGGGGCACAGCTATGGGGAGATATGAACGTGCAGAGCACTATATGGCACAGCCAAGGGGGAATATGAACAGTGCAGAGCACTATATGGGGCACAGCTATGAGGAGATATGAACGGCGCAGAGCACTATATGGCACAGCTATGGGGAAATAATGATCTATTTTTATTTTTGAAATTCACCGGTAGCTGCTGCATTTCCACCCTAGGCTTATACTCGAGTCAATAGGTTTTCCCAGTTTTTTGTGGCAAAATTAGGGGGGTCGGCTTATACTCGGGTCGGCTTATACTCGAGTATATACGGTAATTGAGACATCAGTTATGCCACATATAATGCTCCATACAGTTCATTATGGCCCCATAAGATGCTCCAAATAAAACGGTGCCAAATATAATGCTTCAAACCATTCATTATTGCTCCATAGATGCTCCATATAAAGCTGTGCCACATATAAAGCTCCATACTGTTCATTTTTGCCCCATAGATGCTCCATATAAAGCTGTGCCACATATAATGCTCCATACTGTTCATTATTGCCCCATAGATGCTCCATATAAAGCTGTGCCACATATAATGCTCTATACCGTTCATTCTTGCCCCATAGATACTCCATTTAAAGCTGTGCCCCATATATAATGCTCTGTACCGTTCATTATTGCCCCATAAGATGCTCCATTTAAAGCTGTGCCATATACAACGCTCTGTACCATTCATTATTGCCCCATAAGATGCTCCATATAAAGCTGTGCCCCATATAATGCTCTGTACCATTCATTATTGCCCCATAAGATGCTCCATATAAAGTTGTGCCCCATATATAATGCTGCTGTTGCTGCAATAAAAAAAAATGACATACTCACCTCTCTTGCTGCCCGCAGCTCCTCAGCGTCCCGTCTCTCCACACTGACTGTTCAGGCAGAGGGCGGTGCGCACACTAATACGTCATCGCGCCCTCTCACCTGAACAGTCAGAGCAAGAGGACGAGAAGACTGCTCCCGGCGTCCCTGGCTCCTTATCCCAGACAGATGGTCTCCGGGCACTGCAGCCTCTTCCACTGTCAGCGGTCACCGTTACCGCTCATTACAGGAATGAATATGTGGCTCCACCCCTATGGGAGTGGAGTCCATATTCATAACTTTAATGAGCGGTACCACGTGACTGCTGAACAGGGGAAGAGCTGCGGCACCCGAAGATCATGGGACAGACAGGGACAGCGCCAGGAGCGCCGGAAGCAGGTAAGTATGCGACAGACCTCTCTCCCCCTCACCCGCCGACCGTGACTCGAGTATAAGCCGAGAGGGGCACTTTCAGCCCAAAAATTTGGGCTGAAAATCTCGGCTTATACTCGAGTATATACGAAAAATGAAGAACATGGTGAGATACAATCACTAGGTGGCTCACCATCAGATAAACTTGAAGAGAATATACCAGTGGGATCACCCCTACTAAGCTGTTTGTTTGGATATGCAGGTCGTAGGAAGCCGAATAAAATGATATCTTGGTATCTGCGATCCAAGGTCTTATTCCAGAGAAATTCATGTCTTTCTTATATATAAATGAGCTGTTCCAGGCTATGGGCCGGACACTGACCTACATGAGTTCTTAACAGCTCATTTACATATAAGATAAAACGTGGATTTTCCTGGAATAAGACATCGGATCTCAGATATCGAGGCATCTTTTTATTCAGCTTCCTATGACCTGCATGCAGATGTAGATGTTATAGGAGAATTGATCATACTGATAGTTTCCCTTTAAAATATTAGCTGTAGGAAATAGCACAAGTTTCACAAAAAGTATATCTGGTTTGAACATTTGTAAAAGAGTGAAACAATAGGTACAAACATATAGGAACATGAGCATAGGTAACGTAAAAACACATCAGCAGCACAAATAATTAAAAGCCATATACACGTAGAGAAATAGTAATATCTTAAATCAGCACAACATGGAGGTCATGGAGCACTTTGCGCTGATTCTGTTCTTCTAGAACTTTGAGGAGAATCATTCATAATAGCAAAGAATATGCTTCAGGCTGCAGTCAGACTAAACATATGGAAAATCGGTCCAAGTCTCCGGCCGAGAGTCGCACAAGTGTTCTCCGTATGGTCACCTGTGTGTGATGCGTTTACAATGCGATGATGCGATTTTCTTGCACCTATGTATCCGTATGGCATGCGTATGGCTTTACATTTCTCACTGCTTTTCACCATTGAATTTAATGGCTCAATGGGCTGAAATGAGGAAAATGTGTGAGTATTTCTTGCCAGTCACACTGATGGTCCGTGTGGTGTCCGATTTTTATTTTCTCGCACCCATACACTTGCATTGGCGAGACTCGGACAATATATACTGTATGCATAAAATCGTAGCATGCTGCTGTTTCATTCGCATGCTGAATACGCCCGAGAAAAAGAATGGTGATGGGAGCTGCCCCATAGATTAACACTGGTCCGAATGCTATGCAATGTTTTCTCACATAGCACTCGTCCGTATTATACGTTAGTGTGACCCCGGCCTCACAGAGTTAAACACAAGTGTATAGTGGCACATAAGGTGTCTATGGATCTGTAATATGGACATGTAGAGTGTGTTGCCATCCAAGGTCTCCAAACATCATATATAAAAAATAAATGGGGGAACAATACAACATATTATAAACATAAATGAAACAATAAACAGACAAAATAAAGTAAAATCCTAAAAACAAAACAACAACAAAGAACAAATAACAAAGTATAGCACAAGCATAGAAATGTGCTAAAACTGAACGGAGCCATCTCGGGAGCTGAATCTTCTCTATGCAGCATGGGTGCCAGTTCTGTTACACAGCCGACACCTGACAGTAACTGATGCAATTGGAGCTAGCTTTCTTAGCATCAATTTAACCTTTTAAATGCAGGTGTCAAATATCACATTTAAAAGTCTTCAAGATGGCTGCCGTCATTCCACATTACTTGATCAGTTTGCCATGGCAGCCAGGGGCCTTCTGAAGGCACCCATGTCTGCCATATGAAATCAAGTTATGCAGATGAGCACGTAGCTGGACTTCATAGAGATTGTCTATTTCAGAATACATTGCAATACTATTGTATATGTTGAACTTTCCTAAAGGGTGTAATTTAAAAAAAAAGAAATTAAATAGGTAAATAAAATAATACAGCTCTGGCAAAAATTATGAGACCACCACATCAAAACCCTGTCACGGGCAGCCCAATCTCCAGACCTGAACCCCATTGAACACCTCTGGAATGTAATCAAGAGGATGATGGATAGTCACAAGCCATCAAACAAAGAAGAACTGCTTACATTTTTGCGCCAGAAGCAGTGTGAAAGACTGGTGGAAAGCATGCCAAGACGCATGACAGCTGTGATTAAAAATCATGGTTATTCCACAAAATATTGATTTCTGAACTCTTCCTGAGTTAAAACATTAATGTTGTTGTTTCTAAATGATTATGAACTTGTTTTCTTTGCGTTATTTGAGTCTGAAAGCACAGTTTTTTGTTGTTTTTTTTAAATTTTGACCATTTCTCCTTTTCAGAAAAAAAAATACAATGCAATGACAACACTGCAAAATGTGAATTTTTAATATGGCGGTTTTACTGCCAAGTTTTGGCTGCAGAAAAAATCCAATAAAACATTATATGTGAAAATAGTCTTACAGCATAAAAAAGTAAGTAATAATCCTCTGAAAATGCTACTTACCTCTCCTGTCCAGCAGTGTCCCACAGCTGTAGTGCATATTGCTTGTTGTCCACAATTAGGCTTTTAATTCGATAATCTATTCCTGCAGTAAATAGAAATATTAAACACTTTATGCACTTTACTTACATACAATGTATTTTCTCTACTGCAGAATTAGCACTGTATAGTCATCATTGGTCTATGTGATATCTGACTGACGTAAAATTATAGTTCCATTTTTCATCCCTCCGTTACACTTGTGAGTGCTAGCATTACCTCACACATCTGCATCACAGCTTCCTAGGCTTCTCTACATGTAGTAAAACCACTAAAAGAACAATGGTGTAATTTCCTTTAGATCAATGAGGAAGCCGGGTTTTTCTGTTTTCTGAAGTACACAGTGTTCTCTAAACTTTCCCTGGATCCTTAACTGGACATAGACATCTGTTGTGAGCGGATGAATGTAGAAACATTTACATGAACACCAGATTTTCGTCTTCGTAATATATTTTGAAAGGATTTTCGTGTTTGCTATTTAATGTTTTTCCAAGAATAACTTTTTTTATTTTTCCGTCCACATAGGCATATGAGAGCTTGCTTTCTTGCAAGACAAGTTGTAATTTTGTATTACTCCATTTATTGTAATCATGCAATGTACTGGAAAAATTCCAAGTATAGAAAAATGTTTTAAAAAATACAATTTTGCCAATTTTTTTTTGTTTTGTTTCATAGAGTTCATTGTGCGGTAAAAATGAGCTGGCAACATGATTATCTTTGGTCACTGCAGTAACAGTGATATCAAGTATGTACAGTTTTCTTTTTTAGTTTAAATGATTAAAAAAAAATAGGACAATTATAAAAAAATAATAAATGTGGGTCGCCATTTGCAGCGACTCATGACTAATATTTTCCATCCATGGAGTTGTGTTATGGGTTGTCCATTACAGTGAAAGCTGATTTTTTTATTGACAATATTAGGGGTTAAATATGCTATTTTGATTACTTTTTTTTACAAATGGGTGGTGCACTAAAAACTATGATTCTAGTGTTTTGAATTTTTTTTTACAGCATTTACAGTACGATATAATAAGTAATTCTAAATTTTGATAGTTATGCTTAATTTTTATTTATTTTTATAATGGAGAAAAAGGGGTTATTCTAGTTTTTAGTTTTTTTTATTTATTTTTTAATTTTTGTTTTATTTTGTTTAGTCCTTTTAGAGGTCTTGAACCTTTGATCGTATGTTCTGTATACAGCAGCACTATAGAGAATGCAGGCATCAAGTTAACTATCTCATTATTTATAGGTCTATATAATATATTTTTTCTTCTGGGCTTTTTTTGTGGTACCATCTGTTGTTTGTAGCTTATGTATTTTTAGCATTTTAATATCATGAATTTCAAATGGTTTAAAGAGAATCTGTCACCATGAAAATGCAGGCTAATCTGCAGACATCATGTTATAGAGCAGGGAGAGCTGAGTAGACAGATATCCAGCTTTATGAGAAAGTATTCAGTATAAGGGCTCATCTCCACTTGTGTGAGAAAAAAACGGTCCGATTTACGGACCGAAAAAACTGATGCAACGTCTGCGAGTGCCATGCGAGTGCCATGCGAGTGTCATGCGATTTTTTTATCGCAACATCCGTATGACATCCGTATTGCTGTCCGATTTTTACGCACGGGTCTCCTTTGAAAAGCCGGTAATTCAGCGCAGAGTACAGTAAAATCACAGTGACAGGTTAGATTAGAGTAGATATATACACATAGAATAGGTATATATACATATATATATATATGTCAGGGAGACACCTATATATATATATTTATATTTAATGCAGCGCTAGATAGCTTTAAAGCTGGTAATTCAATTACCGGCTTTTGCTTTCTCCTTCACAAACCCGACATGATATGAGACCTGGTTTACATACAGTAAACCATCTCATATCACCATTTTTTTTTGCATATTCCACACTACTAATGTCAGTAGTGTGTCTATGCAAAATTTGGCCGTTCTAGCTATTATATTTAAGGGTTAAATGGCGGAAAAAATTGGCGTGGGCTCCCGCGCAATTTTCTCCGCCAGAGTAGTAAAGCCAGTGACTGAGGGCAGATATTAATAGCCTGGAGAGGGTCCATGGTTATTGGCCCCCCCCCTGGCTAAAAACACCTGCCCCCAGCCACCCCAGAAAAGGCACATCTGGAAGATGCGCCTATTCTGGCACTTGGCCACTCTCTTCCCATTCCCGTGTAGCAGTGGGATATGGGGTAATGAAGGGTTAATGCCACCTTGCAATTGTAAGGTGACATTAAGCCTAATTAATAATGGAGAGGCGTCAATTATGACACCTATCCATTATTAATCCAATTGAAAGAAAGGGTTAAAAAAATACACACACACATTATTAAAAATTATTTTAATGAAATAAAAACAAAGGTTGTTGTAATTTTTTATTTAACGCCCAATCCACTCAGTGAAGACCCTCGTTCTGTGACAAAAAAAAAAAAATAAACCAACAATATACTTACCTTCCACAGATCTGTAAAGTCCAACGATGTAAATCCTTCTGAAGGGGTTAAAACATTTTGCAGCCAGGAGCTTTGCTAATGCAATGCTACTCCTCGCTGCAAAACCCCGGGGAATGAGTCTAAATATAGATCAATGAGCTATATTTAGCTTCATTTGCGGTGAGGCGCCCTCTGCTGGCTGTTCATAGATCGTGGGAACTTTCCTTGAAAGCTCCCAGGCTTTCTAGGAAAGTTCCCACGAGCTATGAACAGCCAGCAGAGGGCGCCTCACCGCAAATGAAGCTAAATATAGCTCATTGATCTATATTTAGACTCATTCCCCGGGGTTTTGCAGCGAGGAGTAGCATTGCATTAGCAAAGCTCCTGGCTGCAAAATGTTTTAACCCCTTCAGAAGGATTTACATCGTTGGACTTTACAGATCTGTGGAAGGTAAGTATATTGTTGGTTTATTATTTTTTTTTGTCACAGAACGAGGGTCTTCACTGAGTGGATTGGGCGTTAAATAAAAAATTACAACAACCTTTGTTTTTATTTCATTAAAATAATTTTTAATAATGTGTGTGTGTATTTTTTTAACCCTTTCTTTCAATTGGATTAATAATGGATAGGTGTCATAATTGACGCCTCTCCATTATTAATTAGGCTTAATGTCACCTTACAATTGCAAGGTGGCATTAACCCTTCATTACCCCATATCCCACTGCTACACGGGAATGGGAAGAGAGTGGCCAAGTGCCAGAATAGGCGCATCTTCCAGATGTGCCTTTTCTGGGGTGGCTGGGGGCAGGTGTTTTTAGCCAGGGGGGGGGCCAATAACCATGGACCCTCTCCAGGCTATTAATATCTGCCCTCAGTCACTGGCTTTACTACTCTGGCGGAGAAAATTGCGCGGGAGCCCACGCCAATTTTTTCCGCCATTTAACCCTTAAATATAATAGCTAGAACGGCCAAATTTTGCATAGACACACTACTAACATTAGTAGTGTGGAATATGCAAAAAAAATGGTGATATGAGATGGTTTACTGTATGTAAACCAGGTCTCATATCATGTCGGGTTTGTGAAGGAGATCGCAAAAGCCGGTAATTGAATTACCAGCTTTAAAGCTATCTAGCGCTGCATTAAATATAAATATATATATATATAGGTGTCTCCCTGACATATATATATATGTATATATACCTATTCTATGTGTATATATCTACTCTCATCTAACCTGTCAGTGTGATTTTACTGTACTCTGCGCTGAATTGCCGGCTTTTCTAAGGACACGGGTGCGTAAAAATCGGACAGCACTCGCATGGTGCGAGTGCTGTGCGTTTTTTTTCTCGCACCCATTGACTTGCATTGGCGAGTCTCGTCCGAGAATCTCAGCAATACGCAGCATGCTGCGATTTTTTTCTCAGTCGACACAGATTTTTCTCAGTCCGATTTCGGCTGGGAAAAAAATCGCAAATGGAGTGTCACATATTGATTAACATTGGTCCGAGTGCAATCCGATTTTTTATCGGATTGCACTCGTCCGTTTTCCTCACAAGTGGAGATGAGCCCTAAGGCCGGGGTCACACTTGTGAGTGCAATGCGAGAATCTCACCTCAATACCTGATGCCGGCACTCAGGACCGGAGTGTGCGGCTGCATGTATTTCTATGCAGCCGAACGCTCCGGTCCTCAATGCCGGTGGCAGTGCCCGGTATTGAGGCGAGAAACTCGCGCGAGATTCTCGCATTGCACTCGCAAGTGTGACCCGGCCTTACCTGTGTTCTAATCACATAAACTTTTGTTCTTTCTGGGATTTTCATTCCAGTGGGCGGTCCCATCAGTGACTGACAGCAATCTTTGTATAAGTGTGCATGCAGAGACAGCTGTCAGTCACTGATAGGACCACCCAGTGCTCAACTTCTCCTGCTCTATAACATGGGGCCTGCAGATTGGTCTGCATTTTCATGGTGGCAGGTTCTTTTTAATAACCATGATTTTATTACATCGAGTCTTTCACCTATACCCATTTTTTTCTTTTTCTTTTTTTTTAAACTCTGTAAAAAAATAATCAGCACAGAATTTTGGACTTATTTAGATGAAAATAAATCTGTCAGTGGGCTCCAACACCTCTATCTCCACCAAAAACTTGATTTGGACATGTATGACTTTGAAATATATTAGGCAATCTCAAATACTGCAGGCAGTCATCCTCAACCATAATGGCAGCTGGTCCAAAGTGTCAACCAGAAACATGGGTCCAGCAACCCTTATGATAGTGAGCATGATCATGCCACTTGTTTCACAGGTGTTTTCATATTACATTATGACCCCCTGCCACCTCACACACCAACAAATATAACCATTTGTATAAGTGAAGGTACAGATTGCCTTAGGTTTCAAAGACCTACATGCCCATGTACACAATTTTAAGATTGGGACAGCCAGACAGACAGATTCCCTTTTAAAAAATGGAATGTTGTTTAAGGGTGGCTATTCATTTGAACTTTATAAGTAGCAATTTTAGGCAACACAGGTGTATATATATAATTACATGTACAGTATGTATAAAACCTGAATATACAAACATCCTCTTTAAAAAGAACCTAATTTTCAATCAGTGTGTGACGTTACACTGGCTCACCTCTTTAGGTGATCTCCATCTTTTTTTTGGCCATTGTTCTGCTGCTACATTGGTCCCTGAATCACAAATACAAAATTACTCCTGTTCTTTGTGGGTCTGAGCTATAGGGTCATTTAAGTTCCAAATTACGCTAAGGTATCTCTTTAGGATCAATAAGTCTTGCCTGCTGACCATTCTGATCTCTGCCTGACTGCTTCGTGTAACCAAACACCGGCTGCATTGACCTGTGTAGACTCTGACTATGGTTCCTGTTGTCTTTGTACAGTAATCTGGTGACTTCAACCCATTTACGCATCAGCCTGAGGATTCATTGTAGGAAATTCCATACCTTCTTGTAGGGGTGAAGAATGCACTATCCCTTATATTCCTCTACATAGTTCACCATTATGCCAGGCCACACATATTGGTGACCTAGTGGGTACACATTTCTTGCTCAGCATATTATTATGCTACTCATGCCTTACAAGGAGTGGCCAGTAAGGACTGCAGTGAAACTGATAAATGATTATCCTGCTGTGAACCAATAAAAAGTAGAAAGTTTTTTTTCACTTATTTTCAGAAATTGTTCCTCATTAGTGGCCCAAAAAAGCTGTTCAAATGTATTGGTGAGCAACCTGTTAGAGGTTCCTTCATCTAAAAGTCATACCATGGCCAACATAACTGAAACCTAGCAAACAAAACTCCCAGAAGGCCCCTCTACTTAAGTTGGCTCTACAGTGTTGGATGAATGTTCAAGTTTATTAATGGGGAGAGAGGAGTAGGCTGTTGCTCCCCTGAAAACAAAAGGATCAGAAGTTACAATTTCAATGGCTGAATAATTTTCTCCCTGGAAATCATCGACCATGGGGACTTGGAACTATACAGATCAAATGTTCAGCTGTTCCCACAGAGATTAGCAGGTTCTAACAACTTTCATGTAATGAGGACCTTTATGGTGCCCTACTTTGCATTATGGCATATTTTGGGATTTTATCTACATTATGGCATATCGTGAGATGCATAAACATGAAAACAAAATGTCCTCCTTACCTATTGTAGCAGATGTATTCTTGCTATAGGACCCTTCATGAACTTGACATAGAAAAGATGTTTTTCCAACATGGGTGTTTCCAACAAACATAATTTTATAGACATGGTCTGGGTCTGAATGGAATTCTTGAAAGTGGTTTGGTATTTTTGACTTATGTTCTACCTTCTCATGAAAGTTCGAGATTTCGGAAGTGTTCTTATTTTCAACATCAAAGTCTTGTTGGATACTTTTCATCTTTGAAACTAAGTCTATCTTTTTCACATCTCGGTGGGATGTTTTGTTTATTTCAAATGAAATACTACTTTGTTCTTTTTTTGTGTAACCATCAAGGGCAGGTGATTCGGATTCGGTAAGATGACTATGACCAGAGTCTCCTGTTTCTGTAGTACTGAAGAAGTCTCCAGTTGGCACTTCCTCTGTAATACCTTCTTGAAGTAGTTTGAAGTGTTTAAGTAGGCACTCTTGTATTGGGTCTTCTTCTATTGAAATGACTCTTGCTCTTGAACTTTTAAAGGAATTGGTGCTCTTGAATGCATCCTGCTGATCACTAAATGTAATGGTGTATAAAATAGTTTTAGCGCACAATGCAAGCACAAATATTAAATATAATTAATCCTATATAATTTATACCTTTGTTTTGCTTATATTTACTAGTTGAATTACATTTAAAAACTAATTGTAGTATGGAGTTTTCTTTATGATCCTGGCAATGTGTCAGGGCTATGAGTTGGTTGTGTTAGTTATAGACATCAAAGGCTAAATGTTGTAGGCACAAAATTAAACCTAATTTCAAATTATGCTTGAATATTTCTGTAAAAATCAGTCGATCCTTTATTTAAAATAATAATTAATGCTTCAGGATAACACCTTATTTATTATCATGCTCTTCTGAAACCTTAAACTGGCCACCAATGTGAGGTCTCATGCACAGAAAAGAGCTTGCGCGGTCGCACACAAGCCATGAAGCCAAACTGTCATATGCTTCATCGTTTAGGTACCATATTATGGAGAATGAATGCTTTTATTGAAGAATATCTCCCTAATTCATCACAACTAGCCCAAATTATTTCTGAATCCAACATAAAACAACTTTCCCCTTTCTCAATACACAATTGGCGTTACATAGATGCAAAATTATCAGAAACATTTTTATTTTGTCAAATTCTATTATTCCAAAACACTTGTGCGCATGGACTCTTAAAGGGAATCTGTCACTAGAGTTTTGGTACTCCATCTAAGAACAGCATAATGTAGAGGCAGAGACCATAATTCCAATGTTATATCACTTGCTAGGCTTCTTGCTGTAGTTAAAATCCCTGTTTTATCTACTGCAGATGTCCCAGTTCTCAGAATGTGGATCTTTGAATAACCCCACCGACATCACTGATTTGCTGCTTTCTGTGTACATAGGCAGAAATTTGCCAATCAGTAGTGGTGGCATGGGTTATACTGAGCTCATGAATGTGGCAGCAAGGTTATTAGTCCTCTAGTGATAATCTCCTGCTGATAAAACAGGGATTTTATCAAAACTACAGCAAGCAACTCTGTGTCACATCGTCAGATAAAAATCAAATTTAAAACATTGACTAAAATTTGACTATTTTTTTGCATACTAGAAAAATAGCTGACAAGTGAATGAGACCTAAGCCTTATGTTTTCTGAGATGTAATTACTGATGGGCAGCACGATGGCTCAGTGCAGCGCTGGAGTCCTGGGTTCAAATCCCACCAAGGACAACATCTGCAAGTAGTTAGTATGTTCTCTCTGTGTTAGCGTGGGTTTCCTCCGGGTACTCCGGTTTCCTCCCACATTCCAAAGACATACTGATCGGGAATTTAGATTGTGAGCCCCATCGGGGACAGCGATGATAATGTGTGCAAACTATAAAGCGCTGTGGAATGTGTTAGCGCTATATAAAAATAAAGATTATTATTATGGGTCCCTTTATCTGCACAATATAGTGGTTATGACACTCTTGAAGGCCCCAAGTAACCTTTATATTTTATGCAAATCTAATGGTGTCTTGGGTCAAATCCCACCAAGAACAGGTTCTCCTCTTGTTTGTGTGGGGAATTTAGAGCGTAGGCTATAAAGGCAACACTAATGACAATGTCTGTAAAGTTCTGTAGAAAATGTTGCTGTTTTATAGGCAAGCATTAATACTAAATACAGTAAATTAAATGTGAATTAAAAAAATACCAATATCATAATATAATACACATATCATTAAATTTGACAATATGTTATCCAATAACCTGTAACTTCCATTGCTTTTCTTGGGAGACAATAAATACAGACCTATTGTCTAGCAAAGTACAACAATCCCTGACATTTATGCTAGTGCTGCCGCACCCTTCAAAACTCTTCTTCAAAGCCTACAATTAATTACAATTGCTTTAAAGTAGTCTTTGCTTTGAAGCTGCTGTGGTACAAGAGGGTGGGGCATATACGCTATAATAGTTGGGTTCATGGATATGTTTTTATTTTTTCACACACTTGTGAAACCATAAAATCAAAGCAATCTTTAAAACATGATGCTTATGGATGAAAAGTAGCTTACTCAGCTATTTTGGCTTCATTTCTGTAATGACGTCTCAGATACCAGTTTCAGCTACTGGAACAGCAGGGTATGTGTGAAAATATTGTTGGGCTACAAAGAGCATTCACTTTGAAGATTACCAATAGCTACCAATAAGTAAAAACATATTCATTTGTATCTATTTATGGCAATTTTTAGCTAAATATACATGGTGCTATACTTCGACCCAATCACAAGCATTTAAAATAAAGCTATCGGCAGAAAATAACGTATTATGTAAATCAGTTTTTTATTACATATCCATATTAAAAAGGTTTGGCAACTTCTTTTCATATCATGAAGAAGTGGGGCACCTGATCTGATGTTGAACGTTGACCTTGTCTCTTAGGAATCAAATTGCTTTGCATGTGAATTATCCGCAAATTTATACATGTATCCTTAACCCCTCTCCAATAATTTAAGCAAATTGACATAATGTAACTGTCTTTTTTAATCAACTTTTGAACTGACCAATAAGAGACAAAGGGGATAACTGCCCAGAGGCTCGCAGTGAACTTCTATGACCTGACTGTCCTCACCGCGAGCATGGGAAAGTTCTCACACTCGTAGTGCTGTCAGAAAGGTACTAGGAGTTCACAGCCAAAGAACTCAGTTCACTAAACTGATGTCAGCGTGAGCACAGTGGCAAAATTTCTATCGGTGCTTGCGCTGTTGTCAGTTAGGTGAAGTGAATTCATTGGCTGTGAACTCTTAAGACCTTACTGATGGCACTGCATGCATGTGAACTTTCTCACGCTCGCGGTGACCTCAGACAGATTATAGAAGTGAGACACTGAGCAGCGGTAGCAGATATCTGGCTGTATAGTTGCATCAAGCAACAATGCAGCCTGCCATCTAGATGTAGCAAAGCTAGGTCCATTGTGGGACAAATGTATTATTATCTTCTTAGCAGACAGTTGAGGAATATGGTTGTTTATTATTTTAATTCTCTTACAGTAGACAATGGCTTCACCGGAATGGGCAGTGATGTGAGTATGGTTTAATTAAGATTTATTCAAGGGGTCTGTGTCATTACTTCAATTAAATGACTTTATTCTGGGAGTGTGTGTTTCTATACAATATGACTATGGGGATAGAAATGGGGCGTCTTATAGATGCCTCTCCATTACTAACCTATGGTCTTGATTTAACCTGACAATAGAAAGGTGACATCAACCCCTTCAACTATCACCCCACTTTCCACCGCCTCGGGGCAAGTGGGAAGAGCCTAAGTGCCAGAATTATTGCATGTTCATTCTGGGGCAGCAGAGAGATGATGTTTTTAGCCTGGGGGGCCAATATCCATGGCCCCTTCTTAGGCTTTTAACATCTGCTCCCAGCTATCCGCTTTCCCTCTGCTGGTTATAAAAATTACGCAAAATCCCATGCCATATTTTTAGTGATAAAATGCATGTACAGTAAGCTACACAAGTACTGTACTAATGATTAGTGAGGAGCGAATTTGTTCGAAAAATGATCGCCAAACAAATTCGTCACAAATATGGCACATTTGTATTCATGATCGGAAACATGAGCAAAATTTTATAAAATCGACAAAAATCGGTAGCATTTGGTAAAAAGTGCGGGAAAATATTTGCATTGCCACAAAAGAATTTTCAGCACTTTAGCTACAATAATGGTGGGGTATCATGAGCGTTTGGCACGTGTTTAATGAAGGGAGGGGGTTTGCAAAGCTCAGAGGTGCAGTGTTCTTGTAAACAGTCATTTTTTTGTTTTTCCTAACTTTGTGTGCACATTGTGGCTAACCAATCAGAAAACATCCACAATGTCCTGACACAACAGCTTGTGTCATTGGCTGCTGAAATCACATGTTCGTCTCCATTTAAATAGCGGACATCTTGTTTTAGTGCCATTTTGACACTGTACCAGCTCAGAGAGGCTGCTCCTGATGTTGGCACTGTTTGCAGCAAGATTTTAGCTTATTAGCTAGGCGACTGAATATCAGTCAGATAGTGTAGCTAGCTAGTGTCCAGTGTGGCTGTTAAATTTACCTTCTAGCATTTTTTTTGCCATTACTGAGGTTCACAGACAAAGCCTGCAGGGCACATGTCCTACAATTGTGTTGTGCACTGTTTCTATTGCACTCCATAATAATAATAATAATAATAATCTTTATTTTTATATAGCGCTAACATATTCCGCAGCGCTTTACAGTTTTTGCACACATTATCATCACTGTCCCCGATAGGGCTCACAATCTAGAATCCCTATCAGTATGTCTTTTGAATGTGGGAGGAAACCGGAGTGCCCGGAGGAAACCCACGCAAACACGGAGAGAACATACAAACTCTTTGCAGATGTTGTCCTGGGTGGGATTAGAACCCAGGACCCCAGCGCTGCAAGGCTGCTGTGCTAACCACTGCGCCACCGTGCTGCCCTGCAGTATCCATATATCTGCATGCACGAGTATAGCATTCTAAATAAAAAAATTTCACTAGCTACATGTGAAAACTCCTCCTGTGTCCCAGATTTTAGCTAGTTAGTTAGATGCATGTATATCATTCAGATAGTGTAGCTAGCTAGTGTCCAGTGTGGCTATTAAATTTATATTCCAGCACTTTTTTTTGGACATTACTGAGGTGCACAGACAAAGCCAGCAGGGCACATGTCCTACAGGTGTTTGGTCAAAACGAACACATCCAGGCCATGAAAGACAGCGCTTCCCAGGACTCACATCCAAAGATGATATTTTGAAATGTTTTTTTTAATTAACTGATAGGAGAAGATACAATGCATTTAGGATACAGTATTTATCCTTCTTCAGGTATCATTAAAACACAATACAATACTGGCTGTCACTGAAATACCCAGGCTGTGCTTACAGCTGCCGCTCAGAGTAAAGTAAGCGATGACTGTAGCTGCAGCATCCCAGGGTCCTGTTCATTGCAGTAATATCATTCTCCTCTAGGGGCGAGTGATGTTACGTTTGGAGGTGAAGAAAGACAACTGAGTCCAGGTATCACAAACATACAACACATTTCGCACTCCAGGCCACCAGGGGGAGCTATGCTCCTATTTATTAGGGCACTCTTCCCATATAGGTAAAACTGGTGACCTGGGGAGGAAGTTAGGCAGTTGCTGGCTGAGCTTGGCTCAGGTAGTTGGTCCCTGACAGGGGTGGGATCCTGTCAGAGGCCGAGACAGAAGGACACGGAGCTGCGCCTGCCCTGAGTGCGGTAGCTTCCAAAAAGAGACACTGAAAGATAACTGTATTGTACAGAGGGTAAAGAAGTCATAGCAAATGAGTGGATATCAGAGGAGTTCTGCCCTGCACAGGCTGCCTCCTTCTGAGGCGCAAGATCCTGGTAGCCGAGGAAGCAATAGTCATTTATGCCTTGCTCCAGAGACCGGCAGGACAGCTAATTTCACTTTACTGATCCACCCCTATACCCAGGAGGCAGGGTGGCACCACTTAGAGGCCAGGGCAGGATAGAGTCCCTGTCAAAAGCCTCAAGCCACCGGTCATACGGGTTTGTCCTATCCATCTGGGGGACAGAGAGAGAGAGAGACATAACATCTACAACAGTTGTAAGAACCTTATGAGAGGCTTTACAGTAAGGTACTACAACACCATGGCGCTAGAGAAAGGCTACTGATTTCTATCTGGATAAGGGGACTCTGGATTTGCCTCCAAACCGGCCAGACTCTGCCTGCCCTGTGGTCTGGTGCCCTGGATTGTGGATGCTGAAGCCTTCAGTAAAAAGGTAAAGAGACTGCAACCTTGTGTCCTCGTTCTTCACTGCGCCTCTCACAATCCACCATCTACACACTAGGAAGCCCTGGGGACACACTTCTCCTGTGGGAAGGTATACCATCTAGCTGCCATACCATCACCCAAGCGGACCCCTTAAAGCAGCGTCGGTCACCCTGACCGAATACCACAGGTGGCGTCACGAACATTTCCCCTTTAAAGACCGTTCCCTTTTAAACGGACGTCCCAAGGGCCACGGACCGGGTCAGCCACTTTCAAGGAGACATAAAGTTCACTTCTCCAGGATGCCATACTTTCACTACAGTACCTGGGCACCTTCATAATGCTATTGGCCTGCAGAGTATCCATATATCTGCAAGGTAATATTATTATCAGACATGGCGGTTTCCATTTCAAGAGGATGGCAAGGAATAAGAAAAAAGTTTGTGCTTTATGAGAAACATCATCATGTCTGTCTATAGACTGTATCCAGTTTAACCTAATTAACTTAAATGATAATGAGCTACAATACCACCAGATACATGCTATGGGCAGATATTGTGCAGCACATATAAATATATATATACTAGATGGTGGCCCGATTCTAACGCATCGGGCATTCTAGAATATGCATGTCCTCGTAGTATATTGCCCAGTCACATAGTATATTGCCCAGTCACATAGTATATTACCCAGCCACATACTATATTGCCCAGCCACGTACTATATTGCCCAGCCATGTAGTATATTGCCCAGCCACGTAGTATATTGCCCAGCCACGTAGTATATTGCCCAGCCACGTAGTATATTGCCCAACCACGTACTATATTGCCCAGCCACGTAGTATATTGCCCAGCCACATAGTATATTGGCCAGCCACGTAGTATATTGCCCAGCTACGTAGTATATTGCCCAGTTACGTAGTATATTGCCCAGTCACGTAGTATATTGCCCAGCCACGTAGTATATTGCCCAGTCACGTAGTATATTGCCCAGTCACGTATTATATTGCCCAGCCACGTAGAATATTGCCCAGCCACGTAGAATATTGCCCAGCCACGTAGTATATTGCCCAGTTACGTACTATATTGCCCAGCCATGTAGTATATTGCCCAGTCACGTAGTATATTGCACAGCCACGTAGTATACAGCACAGAGCCACGTAGCATATTGCCCAGTCACGTAGTATACAGCACAGACACGTAGTATATTGCCCAGCCAGGTAGTATATTGCCCAGTCAAGTATGTAACAGGTTAAAAAATAAAAAAGAAACATACTCACCATCCGAAGAGCCCGTTGCAGTTCCGGTGCTTGTGAGCGGTGTCCGGTCCCAGGATTGGTATGAGCGCAGGACCTTCCATGATGTCGCGGTCACATGACTGTGACATCATGGAAGGTCCTTCTCCCATAGCATCTTTGGAAGAGGAACCTGCCGCTTGCAGTGCCGAGGAGAGGACGCGACGGCGGAAGGTGAGAATAAGGTTTTTTTTATTATTATTATTATTTTTAACATTAGTTGGGGACACACAGGGTTAATAGTGGCAGTAACGGAGTGCGTTAGCCGTGGCATAACACGGTTCGTTACCGCTGGCATTAACCCTGTGCTAGCGGTGACCGGAGGGGAGTATGCGGGCGACAGGCACTGACTGCAGGGAGTAAGGAGCGGCCATTTTCTTCCGGACTGTGCCCATGTCTGATTGGTCGCGGCAGCCATGACAGGCAGCTGCCGAGACCAATCAGCGAATGAATAACTGTGACAGAAGGACAGACAGACGGAAGTGACCCTTAGACAATTATATAGTAGATATATATATATATATATATTTATATATGTATATAAATATATATATATATATATATATATATGGCTTCTATCCCCATCATTCCACTGAGACTGCCCTGACCAAAAATTACTAACAACTTACAGCCAAAGCTAACAGACAATTCTCTATACTCCTCCTTTTAGACCTGTCTTCTGCCTTCGACACAGTTGACCACTGTCTCCTACTACAGATCCTCTCTTCCTTTGGGATCAAAGACCTCTCTTGGATATCTTCATACCTTACCAACCGCACACTTAGTGTTTCTTACTCCCATACTACCTCTTCATCTCGCCCCCTCTCTCTTGGTCTCCCTCAAGGCTCTGACCTTGGGCACTTACTCTTCTCAATCTATACACTCGGCCTGGGACAACTCTTAAATTTCTATGGCTTCCAGTACCATCTATATGCTGATGAAACTCAGATCTACCTCTCTGGCTCAGATGTCACCTCTCTGCTCTCCAGAATCCGAGAGTGTCTATCAGCCATATCCTCCTTCTTCTCCTCTCGCTTCCTCAAGCTCAATGTGGACAAATCTGAACTAATTATCTTTCCTCCATCTCGCATATCTTCCCTACCTGATCTGTCTATCAAAATAAATGAAATCACACTTTCCCCTGTCCCCAAAATCCTCTGCCTCGGAGTAACCCTGGATTCTGCCCTGTCCTTCAAACCGCACATCCAAGCTCTCGCCATCTCCTGTCATCTCCAGCTCAAAAATATTTCCAGAATCCGTCCTTTCCTCAACCCTCACTCTACCAAAATGCTTGTGCATGCCTAATAATCTCCCACCTCGACTACTGCAACATCCTCCTCTGTGGCCTACCTTCTAACACTCTCTCGCCCCTCCAGTCGGTCCTTAACTCTGCTGTCCGACTAATTAATCTCTCTCCTCACTACACTCCTGCTTCCCCTCTTTGCAAATCCCTTCACTGGCTCCCATTTTCCCAGCATATCCAGTTTAAACTACTAACACTGACCTACAAAGCCATCCATAACCTTTCTCCTCCGTATATTTCCAAACTAATCTCTCATTATCTTCCCACACGTAATCTCCGGTCCTCCCAAGACCTCCTTCTCTCCTCCCTGATTATTCGCTCCTCACCCAATCGCCTCCAAGACTTCTCCCAAATATCTCCCATCCTCTGGAATTCTGTGCCCCAACACATCCGGTTATCCACCACATTTGGATCCTTCAAAAGAAACCTGAAAACCCACCTCTTCAAAGAAGCTTACAGCCTGTAATGACCACACGGCCACCTCAACACCATCGGAGCTACTGCAACCCTTGACCTACTGTCTCCTTCCCCATAATCCTGTAGAATGTAAGCCCACAAGGGCAGGGTCCTCTTCCTTCTGTATCAGTCTGTCATTGTTAATTTTGTATGCTGTAAGTGATATTTGTATTCTGATGTAACCCCTTCTCATGTACAGCACCATGGAATTAATGGTGCTATATAAAGATATATAGATAGATAGATAGATAGATAGATAGATAGATAGATAGATAGATATGTGTATATTTTGAAAAAAATGGAACAGCACAACACTAAATTGGTGGGTGCTCAGGCCTCCTCAGTAGTTCATCCAATACTTGCCCAAGTTCATAAAAAAAGAAAATACCGTATTTTCCGCTTTGTAAGACGCACTTTATTTCCCCCAAATTTGGGGGGGAAATGGGGGTACATCTTATAAAGCGGATATACCACTTACCGTTACAGGCTGGGATGAGGGGGTGTCCGCCGCCGCTGCGGCCCGACACCGCTGCTGCCTGCCACTGCTGTCACCTCGCCCGCCACCGCTGCTGCCCCGGGTGATGCTGGAGGCTCTGGTGCTGCGGGGGCTCTGGCGACATTTTGTGAAAGACCAGAGCCCCCCGGCAGTTCGTCCATGCGTTCCTGTATGACTGACTCCGGGAAAATGGCCGCCGGAATATCGGGAGATGAGATTTCAGCGCTGCCCCCGGGACAGCCCTGCAGCACCAGAGCCCCCCTGCAGACCCCCTCATCCCAGCCTGCAGCACAAGAGCCCCCTGCAGCACAGAAGCCCCCCTGCAGACCCCCTCATCCCTGCCTCCAGCAACGACCCTGGGACCCTGATCCACCACAGCCACAACCCCTGGTAAGTAATAAGACGCATGGATTATAAGACGCCCCACCAATTTATTAAAAAAAGGTTTTTCCTATTTTCCTCCTCAAAATTTGGGGTGCGTCTTATAATCCGGAGCGTCTTACAAAGCGAAAAATACGCTCTTACAAAGCGAAAATATATATATTTATATTTCTTTTATTTATTTATATGCATATACAGCTCTGGCAGAAATTAAGAGACCACAACAAAATGTTCAGTTTGTCTGATTTTTCTCTTTATAGGTATATTTTTGAGTAAAATATAAATTGTTCTTTTATTCTATAAACTTCTGACAACATGTCTCTGAATTTCCAAGCAATAAATTTTGTTTTTTTATCCAACTAAGAAAAATGGTCAATTTTTTTTTTTTTAAAAAACAGTGATTTCAGACCTCAAATAATGCAAAGAAAACAAGTTCATAATCATTTAGAAGTAACAATACTAATGTTTTAACTCAGGAAGAGTTCAGAAATCAATATTTTGTGGAATAACCATGATTTTTAATCACAGCTTTCATGCGTCTTGGCATGCTTTCCACCAGTTTTTCACACTGCTCCTGGTGCAAAAAAGTAAGTAGTTCTTCTTTGTTTGTGGCTTGTCCATCATCCTCTTGATTACATTCCAGAGGTTTTCAATGGGGTTCAGGCCTGGAGATAGGGCTGCCCATGACAGGGTTTTGATGTGGTGGTCTCTTAATTTTTGGCAGAGCTGTATACATATATATATATATATATATATATATATATATATATATATATATATATTGTCTTCACTCATATGCTATCTACATGACAACTATGGATTTTTATTTTTTTAAATGTCACATTTATGGTCCCCACAAGAAGTGCTTTGGATTAACTAGGATTTTTCCCACAATATTTTATTGACTTATGTAGTAAATTTGCACTTAAATCACCCTACCTATTATTATCTCAATGGCGCATTGCAACTTGTTTCCACAGAAAATTGCTCTTATCCTCATATACAATAGTAAAACCACTAAATGGTTTTGTGATGCATGTTTTTTTTTGTCCTCTCCCATTGCCAAATTCTTGTAAAGCAGGTTTTTCCACTTAGTCTTGAACCTATAATGCCATTATTTGAAGATTTAATTCTATAGAAAATGAACTTCATGAACTTGACTACTTTGTTTCCTGCAAATGTAAAGTGTTTTTCTATGAAAACATCAAAGGCCTAGAAGACAGAAATCAGTCTGCGATGGAGCCTTGTAGAGGAGACTTTTTGACTGCTTCTGGGTCATTCATACTTACAGATCTGTCGTCTCTTGTGGCTCACTTTGTACAGACTCCTGTTCATTGTCTTTTTCTTTCTGGGTGGTGTCCTTGAAGAAAATCTGGTAAAACTGTATAATTCATTATGTTATATTTTGAGATTCAAATGGAGACATAAATGAAAAGATTTACAGAAATGTATTTATTACAGTTCTTTATAATTTCTATTAGTCATAATCATATACACATGTTATCATCCTTTATATATTAGCTTTTACTCCACTTTTACTATACTTGTTTAATTTTACAATATGCCAATCGAATGTGTGCATGTTTGCTAATTGTCCAGATATTCCAGGACAATCTGAAAAAATAGGGCATTTTTTCTGTGGAAATAAAGATACATCCCTGATTTTTTTCAGACTCGTGGTACTTAAGCAGATCATTGCAATTACAATTTTCGTCATTTTTAAAAAAAATTTGTTGCATCAAGTGTGAAGTAATGTTTCCAAAAGAAACCCCCTAAAATGTTTGTAGTACATTTAGTACTTTGTATTGGTTTATGACCAACAACGAGTTTTTGCTCAAAGAAAACACAGCAAAAAACACTATTAAAAACATAGCAAAAACTCACAGTTTTTGTACTAAAATGCAGTGTGTGAAACCAGCTTTGCTGTTAAAAATGTTGGGAAACCGTTGGGTTACATTTAAATATTCAACAACTGGCTGGACAGGGAAGAATTTACTCGGTCACAATACTGGACAGATGGTCAGATGTGCTGTTTGGAACCATGCAATACATGAGCACCAACTGAAGCTCATCTATTTAGCCAAGCACCAACAGTTCCCAAACCATTCACTTCAACCTATCATACATAAAATTATTGTCCAAAGCAGGCGAGCACAGGGCAGCACGGTGGCTCAGTGGTTAGCACTTCAGCGCTGGAGTCCTGGGTTCAAATCCCACCAAGGACAACATCTGCAAGGAGTTTGTATGTTCTCCCCGTGTTTGCGTGGGTTTCCTTCGGGTTCTCCAGTTTCCTCCCACATTCCAAAGACATACTGATAGGGAGTTTAGATTGCGAGCCCCATCGGGGACAGCAATGATAATGTATGTAAAGAGCTGAGAAATATGATAGCACTATATAAAAATAAAGATTATTATTAAAGATTAATGCACACGCCAGTGCATAGAGTGATATTTTCAGGGATTATGTCCTTTGATCTTCTTGGTAACAGTTTGGAGATCTTGCTTTTCTGTGGGATCCTGACAAATATCGGTATATTTGTTCTAGCTTATTTAAATTCATTTTCATTTATTTAGACTAGGGATGAGCGAAATGGATCGGACAAATTCAAAAATCGCCGACTTTCGGCAAAGTCGGGTTTCATGAAACTCGACCCGATCCTAGTGTGGTATCGGCCATAAGGTCGGCGATCATTGCGCCAAAGTTGCGTTTCGTATGACGCTTTCAGTGCCATTTTTCAGCCAATGAAGGAGTGTGGGCAGCGTGATGACATAGGTCTCGGTCCCCACCATCTTAGAGAAGGGCATGACAGTGATTGGCTTGCTTTTTGCAGTCACAAGGGCTATAAAGGGGCGTGCACACCGACCGCCATCTTCTGCCGATCTTTTTAACATATTTATTAATGACCTTGTAGGGGGCATTCAAAGTAGAATTTCAATATTTGCAGATGACACTAAACTCTGCAGGGTAATCAATACAGAGGAGGACAATTTTATATTACAGGATGATTTATGTAAACTAGAAGCTTGGGCTGATAAATGGCAAATGAGCTTTAATGGGGATAAATGTAAGGTCATGCACTTGGGTAGAAGAAAGAAGATATATAATTATGTGCTTAATTCTAAAACTCTGGGCAAAACCATCAATGAAAAAGACCTGGGTGTATGGGTGGATGACAAACTCATATTCAGTGGCCAGTGTCAGGCAGCTGCTACAAAGGCAAATAAAATAATGGGATGCATTAAAAGAGGCATAGATGCACATGAGGAGAACATAATTTTACCTCTATACAAGTCACTAGTTCGACCACACTTAGAATACTGTGCACAGTTCTGGTCTCCGGTGTATAAGAAAGACATAGCTGAACTAGAGCGGGTGCAGAGAAGAGCGACCAAGGTTATTAGAGGACTGGGGGGTCTGCAATACTAAGATAGGTTATTACACTTGGGGCTATTTAGTTTGGAAAAACGAAGACTAAGGGTACTGTCACACAGTGGCATTTTGATCGCTACGACGGCACGATTTGTGACGTTCCAGCGATATATCCGTGACGTTCCAGCGATCTCGCTGTGTCTGACACGCTCCTGCGATCAGGGACCCCGCTGAGAATCGTACGTCGTAGCAGATCGTTTGAAACTTTCTTTCGTCGTCTAGTGTCCCACTGTGGCGGCATGATCGCATGGTGTAACAAAGGTGTGCACGATATTGTATACGATGTGCGCATAGTAACCAACGGCTTCTACATCGCACATACGTCATGAAATTATCGCTCCAGCATCGTACATTGCAAAGTGTGACAGCAGTCTACGACGCTGGAGCGATATTGTTACGATGCTGGAGCGTCACGGATCGTGCCGTCGTAGCGATCAAAATGCCACTGTGTGACGGTACCCTAAGGGGTGATCTTATGTTAATGTATAAATATATGAGGCGACAGTACAAAGACCTTTCTGATGATCTTTTTAATCATAGACCTGAAACCGGGACAAGGGGGCATCCTCTGCATTTGGAGGTAAAAAGGTTTAAGCATAATAACAGACGTGGATTCTTTACTGTAAGAGCAGTGAGACTATGGAACTCTCTGCTGTATGATGTTGTAATGAGTGATTCATTACTTAAATTTAGGAGGGGACTGGATACCTTTCTGGAAAAGAATAATGTTACAGGGTATATACACTAGATTCCTTAATAGGGCGTTGATCCAGGGAACTAGTCTGATTGCCGTATGTGGAGTCGGGAAGGAATTTTTTTCCCCAATGTGGAGCTTACTCTTGCTACATGGGTTTTTTTTGCCTTCCTCTGGATCAACATGTTAGGGCATGTTAGGTTAGGTTATGGGTTGAACTAGATGGACTTATAGTCTTCCTTCAACCTTAATAACTATGTAACTATGTAGCATAGGGAGAGGTTGCCGCAGCTTCATCAGAAGAAGGGATACAGTTAAGGAGGGAAGATTAAGCCCCGAAACTGCTTGTGCTGTAGCGATTTCCACTGTCCAACACCACCTTTTCTTTGCAGTTACAGTGGAGGTTATATTTTTATGCATCAGCTATGTAGCTTATTAGGCTGCCTTATAAGGCTGTGCAAACCAACTGCTTTTTTTAAAAGCAAAAATCCTGTTGCTCCTTTCTGCACAGTTACCTTGTTTATTTGTCCACACTTTTGTGTGCAGCAGTCCTTTTTATTGCTGCCATACTTTTCCTTAGATCATTGTAGGGAGATTGAAATTGTACTACAGACCGCTGACACGACAGGTACTGCTGCATCGATTCAAAGTGACAGGAGACAGCATTTGTCCAGTATGGTTACGAACTACTTTTCCTCCCTTATCGATGTTCTCCATCACAGGTCATTCCCCTTTGATTACTGGGCATCTAAAATAGACACCTGGCCTGAATTGGCAGAATATGCATTACAGGAGCTCGCTTGCCCTGCTTCTAGTGTGCTATCAGAAAGAGTCTTCAGTGCTGCTGGTTCAATACTGATTAAAAAAAGGACACGTCTGGCTACCCAGAATGTTGATGATCTAACCTTCATTAAAATGAACCAATCATGGATTTCAAATTATTATGCCTCACCTTCTCCTGCTGACACGTAGCTTGCCTGAAAAATGTCTTGCTTTTGGCCTCCCCTTACTGACTTGCGCCATTTGCAGCTGCTGAATGTCCACCATAGGCCATTTTTATACCTCCCTAAATGGGCTGACTCTCCCCACTGGGCCGTGGTCACCACCTGGGGCAAGCACCCGTGCGAGTGCCATTTGCCTAGACAGGTGGGTGGGCCCACTCTTGGGCGACGGCACTGGGACAGGATCCATCATAGTACAATGAAGTGTCTCTGGCGGTGGTGGTTCACAACCAACGCCAGACACACCGTCGTAATATGAGGGGCTCTGTGCCAGTACCGCCGCCCACGAGAGAGTGTTCCCCCCCAGCTCGAACAGTGCTCTACCACTTGCAATACTTACCTCTCCCTGCTCCACCACTGTGTAGTCTGTGCTGTTAAATCCTTCAATGGCACTGCCAATACAAATTTGTTGAAATGATAGATGATAGTTAAAATATACAGGGGCCCTGGCCTCCATTTAGACCAGTTAATGCTTTGCTGTTATGTTTGCTAATGACAGGTGTTATGAAGGCAATCCAGAAACACAGTGTGCTTAGCGATCAGAGCGCACACAGTGATCTGACAAATACCCAAAAATACAAGAATGAGCTCTGAGACGTGGAAACTCTGTAGACTGCACACCTGATCCTATCCTAAACACAACTAAAAGCGGCTGTGGATTGCGCCTAACAACTACCTAGGCAACTCGGCACAGCCTAAGAAACTAGCTAGCCTGAAGATAGAAAAATAGGCCTGACTTGCCCCAGAGAAATTCCCCAAAGGAAAAGGCAGCCCCCCACATATAATGACTGTGAGTAAGATGAAAAGACAAAACGTAGGGATGAAATAGATTAAGCAAAGTGGGGCCCGATATTCTAGGACAGAGCGAGGACAGTAAAGCGAACTTTGCAGTCTACAAAAAACCCTAAAGCAAAACCACGCAAAGGGGGCAAAAAAAACCCACCGTGCCGAACTAACGGCACGGCGGTACACCCTTTGCGTCTCAGAGCTTCCAGCAAAACAAAGACAAGCTGGACAGAAAAAAAGCAACAAAAAAGCAAAAAGCACTTAGCTATACAGAGCAGCAGGTCACAGGAACAATCAGGAGAAGCTCAGATCCAACACTGAAACATTGACAAGGAGCAAGGATAGCAGCATCAGGCGGAGTTAAGTAATGAAGCAGTTAACGAGCTCACCAGAACACCTGAGGGAGGAAGCTCAGAAGCTGCAGTACCACTTGTGACCACAGGAGTGAATTCAGCCACAGAATTCACAACAGTACCCCCCCCTTGAGGAGGGGTC